>NC_060070.1:145700040-146008746 GCF_922984935.1 Meles meles
GAGCTCATGGGAGTGGACCTCATCTAACCTGACTGGTGTCCTTATAAGAAGACATTAAGACACAGAAACACTCAGAGGGATGACCATGTAGGACACAGGGAGAAGGTTGGCATCCACAAGTGAAGGAGAAGCCTCGGAGAAAACCAACCCTGCTGACCCCTCTGTCTTGGACTTCCAGCCTCCAGAATAGGGGGACAATTACTCCCATAATTTAAACCACCCAATCTAAAGTACTTTGTTTTAACAGACCTGGCAAACTTATACTCTGTCCCATGGTCACCGGTCACTGTGGTCAGACATGTCTTGTCCCCACATGCCAAAGTAGCCAAAAAACAAAAACAAAAACAAAAACAAAACAAAAAACAAAAACCTTCCTACATTTTGCCTATTTCTGCTTTTTGGTTCAGAAACTTTTCTGAAAGTTGTTCTGTATCAAGCTCTTCTTCAGGCCTGATGCCCCCCGGGCCTGGCCTCTGCTCTTAATATTAAAATCATCACAAGGCCCCCCTAATGACCTCCTCTTGCCACCTCTTCCCTCCCAAACCCAGCCTGTGGGACAGCACCAGATTCCTTGGCCTAAAGCCCCACTCTGGTCATTTTACATATAAAAGGAGACAACTTGCTTGCAGAAGGTATAAATGAGTTCATGCTGATAAGCACGCATTAGCCTATAGAGAGAATCAGTATCTTTTCCAGGGTTGTCCAAAACATGAGACAAGGCCTACCTAATTTCCTCCTGATGCCTCCATTAAAGACCCAAACCCAGGCTATTTTCCTCGCAGGGTTACTTTAAGCAGATTTCCAAAAAAAAATTCTGTCTCTCTTTTCAAATCACTTACTGGTAGTCCAGAAGGAACTCAAGGTTTCCATCAACTCACATTCACTCCCAGCTTAAAGCCTCTGGCTTCCTGCTGCCTTCTGCCTCAGACAGCATGGGGGCTTTGTTCGGCTCCGAGCTACTGTTTCTTAAACCAGTGCTTTCAGTTCAGCGTCTCGGGGATAGCCAGACACGGGCACCCAAGTGCACCATCTCTCCCGGCTGCTCTTGAAAAAAAAAAAAGACTATAGTTATCAGTTCTGCCAAATGCCACAGACACGCTGTCTCCTTCAGAGGGTCACCTCTAGGTCATTCTCAGGAAAGGAGGGGCTACGTTGAAGTGAATGTGACAGCCAGAAAGCTGGTCTCAAATCGAGATGGGAGTCTCTGGGGTCAACCCACCAGGGTGCGGGCAAGTGTCTAGAGAAGCAAAAAAGTCTCTTCAAGGACAGGGATGGAGTCAGCAGCAAGGGTCTTTCCAAACAAGTGCCCCCCTCCTCTGCAGCCTTGCACTCTGCCCCGCCGGAGACAGTGTCTGAAGGGGTCATGGCCCATTCTCCCACCATGAAAGACACAGACTTGTCCATTTACCAGAAGAATGTGGGGCAGGGGGCGAGTCTCCTCCAAGTTCATTGCCCTGTCTTCTCTCATTCCAGCCCCTCACAACTCAGGGGTGTGGGGGAGGGCGAATCTCACTAATAGATTTGAGTCCTATAACCTTCTGAAAATGCTAATGGGCACGAGAAGGGCCCCAGGAACCATCAAAGTACTGACGTGACCGGGAACATGCTTGAACCTGGGCAGGGGACTGTGGCATATTTATCAGGCAGTTTTCCAAGCATGCTGGGTCTCCTTGAAGATGCGACAAGTGCGAGAGCTTCCGGATATCCCGAATCTTGTTGTTCAATGGCGGGATCACTTTAAGAGTCTTTGCTCAACCATTTATTGCGACAAGTTTTCCAAATCTACCTCTTTTTTTTTTTAAGGTTGTTTCTATAGGAAGGAATGGCAATGGGGCAAAAAAGTCAATAACTAACTTTTCTTTTATTAGCTCCTCTTTGCTTTACATGCTTTCTTTATCTCTGCCTCCTTCTTGGCCTTAACATTCTTCACTATCTCACAGAATCATCTAGAACTGAGCGTTGAAGAAGGGCCTTGGGCGCCATATGACCCAACTGCTTCCTTTTCCAGATAAGGAAACTATAGCGCAGGGAAGAGAAATGAATTGCCTAAGGTCACACTTCTAGAACGTGGCAGATCCTTCAACCACAATGCTCTCGCCACCATCTAGTTTTCCTACAGAGCCCTCCACCTCCCCGGACCACCGCTTTGTTCTGCTTCCCCCTGGCTCCTTAACGTCTAGATGACCCGGATGGCCCCTGACACATAGGATGGGATAGAGTCCTTCTCTGGCTTTTTCACAAATATGAGCAAAACCAAACTCACCTCTAGGCCAGTCCCCAGAAATCTTCCCACTCTGTACCCTCAGGTCCTAGTTTGTGTTGGGACCCTAAAATCATAAGTGGTCCTCAGGGAGGGCAGTGCGCCGTGCCTGGGTTTTACTTTCAGAGTTAGACTGTAAGAAATAGAGAGGCAAGGCAGGGTCGTCTTTTCATGCATTTTGCATAGAAACCAGTGACAAGTTCTGCCTATTTTTAAAGGATCCAGAATATCTTCCCACCTTCATTCTCCCTTTCAAGAAAACAGTGTACGTGGATATAAGTTTAGATAATAATGGCAGAGAAGAGCCATTAAAATCTTGGTGTTCTGTCATAAGACAGACTGAAGTTCAAACTCCAGTTTTGCTGCTTACTAGCTGGGTGATCTTGGATAAATTATTTTATCTATTATGCCTCCACTAATTCATTTACAATGAGTTGATAACAGCAGTCCCTATTTCATTCGCTTGTCATGAGAATTTTTGTGTCTATGTATAGACACATCTATGTGTGTCTGTACACACAAGCACACACACTCACAAACACACACAGAGAGTATACAAAACACTTAGTACAGGGCCTGATGTCAATACTCACCAAAGGGTAATCATTGCAGATACAAATTTTTTTAAGAAATAAAACGTCCTTATTCCTATGGTTTATGTTGAATAGACTAATTCTGATAATAAGCTAACTGGTTTATTGAACAGACCAAAATCCATTAAGAATAAACAGGAGATGTGCCTGGGTGGCTCAGTGGGTGAAGCCTCTACCTTCAGCTCAGGTCATGATCTCAGGGTCCTGGGATCGAGCCCTGCATTGGGCTCTCTGCTCAGCGGGAGCCTGCTTCCCTCTCTCTCTCTCTGCCAGCCTCTCTGCCTACTTGTGATCTCTCTCTCTCTTTCTGTCAAATAAATAAATAAAATCTTAAAAAAAAAAAAGAAACAAGAGACGCTTTTATTTTCTTCCCCGATCACAGCTTTGAAACATACCCTTTCAAATAACCCCCTCTCTCTCCTTGACATCATCTCAGACTGTAGGTCCCTTAGCTTTCTTTCCTACTTAGCTTTCTTTCCCATTTTCATAGTTAGAAGCCACTTCCTGATGCCAAAATGCTAATGCTCCCCCAAGCCCAAGCCACCCTTCCCCGCCAAGCCCAGCCTCATCCCGCCCCCACACCTGCACACCTTTGTCCTCCCTCACTCTTGTGGCCAGCAGCCCTGACTTTCATGAGGATTTCCCCTGGAACCCCTCCCTCCAGGCCCCAACTCGGCTGCTACCTCATTATTCCTAATTCCCTTCTTCAGTGAATTCTAGGATTTTGCTTAAATAGGCAACATGGGGTGGGGGGCGTGGTTTTAAAGGATGAGCCTGGAAACCCTTCACAGCCCCCAGAAGGGGATCCTGGCAGCCTCTTGGCTGCCGGCCTGTGAAATGCCTACTGCCCTCAGCTTCGCGGTGTTAGGCAAAAATCTAAGGCAACAGAAAACATCCCTTTCATATTCTGTCACCTGTGAATATTCTGACCCAGGAAGTGGAACGCTTTCCTCTGACGGTGAAAGCAATGTCTTCTCGGTAGCCTCCGAAGACAGAAGCCACCCACCTCTTACTTCCCAGGAAGGATGGCAAGAAGTGTTGAAGGGCTGGACTCCTGAGTACAGACCATCAATGTTGGAGAGGTTCCTTCCAACCTAATACCAACCCATTACCCCGGCAGAAATCCCTCGACAACCTGCTCATCTTCTACTGCAGCCTCGCCAGTCTGTGTCACAAGAAATGGCTTTGCGGTCAAGGAGCCAAGCCTTCGACACAGTTCACATGTGAACAACCAGCCCCATTCCGAGTGCTCTCAAAGCACCTCCCAAACGAAGAGCATCATTCATTCATTCATGCATAGATCCATTCAACATATATTTATTGTTCCCTCTGGGCAAGATTTGGTCACTAAAACCATGATGAAGATGGACAAAGTCCATGATAGAGCTCATAGAGCACCTGGACAAGGAGCTAATACATAAATCATCGCAAATAATGACCAAGAGATAAGCAAGGACTTGTCACTATAAAGGATAATGTTAAAACCTGCTGGTTCTAGGAGATGACATTTAGGCTGCCAGATGAAGAGGAAATGGAGGCAACCCAATGAAGAGCGAGGCACAGGTCAGAATGTGGGCCATAAAAGGCCAGAAGAAGGATAGTGCTTGGTGTGCTCAAGAAATCGAAGGAAGACCTGTGGAGCTGGAATGCAGTGGATGATATTGAACAGTGATGGAGAAAGCCAGACTGGGCAAGGTCTTATTCCTTATTATCCAAGGAACGTGTAATTTTAAGCACAATGGTAAGCCAGGGCTGGGTTTTGAACAGGAGAATTCCTTATCTTGCTTTTGAACATTGAGCCAGGTTTAATGGTGGTCCCCAAAAAGACATGTCCAAGTCCTAAGCCCCAAAACCTGTGAGTCAGACCTTTTTAGGAAAAGGGGGTTTTCCTCAAGCTAAAGACCTCAAGTCTGGATTTTCCCGAATTAACCAGGTGGCCCTAAATGCAATAACAACTGCCTTATATAAGACAGAAGACACAGACCAAAAGAGAAGAAGACAGAGACAGAGTTGGGAATGATACAGCTACAAACCAAGGAAGGCCTGGAGCCACCAGAAGCTTGCGAAGGAAAGAAAGGGCTCTCCTGTAGAGCCTTTGAAGGGCGTGTAACCTTGCCAGCACCGGTGGCTTCTGGGGAGCCCCCTCGGAGTGCTGGTGGTTTTGTAGATTTGTGCAGTCAATTCAAAAGCCACACATGGGAAGTTAGAACTGAGAATTTTTAAAAGATCATCCGAAACACGGACAATCATCAATATTGTTACTGCATGTACGTGTGATGTATACATCTATATATGTGAGCGTGTGCCAGCAGGTGTGGGTACACTTGGCTGTGTGTTGTCTGTGTGTTCTGATACCGCTGGAAGGGACGACACCAGCATGTTCATTCACTTTGGCCACGAGCGCAGGTTCCTAAGAGGGGGTGACTCTTCACGAACAGCAGGGGGTAAATGGACCTGAACACAAGTGAAAGGACTTCAGACTGAACCATACAAGAAGCAAAGAAGTGCTTCGTCGACCATTAACCCCTCAGTACAGTCACTCTGTAAAGGAATCCCCAAGCCCTCCACATCCTGCTTTTCCTCCTGTTCTATTTTTCTCTGTAGAAAACACTTTTCCTTCCACGCTCTTCAGGCGACATTCAGTGTGACGGCTGAACTGAAGTCTGCAATGGGGAGAATCCCAGCAAATGAGCTCAGAGCACTGCACAAAGGAGGGATGGGGGGGGGGGGGGGCCGGCGAAGATGAGGGGGCCTGTGCAGGGGCGATGCTATAGAAACAGAAGGTTTGGGCTCCAACCTTGTTGCCATAGGCAGAGGATCCCCATACAGTTCTGCCGTCTTTGCAGAGAGGGTGTTTGCCTCAGCCAATAGTCATTTTCATCAACCCTCCATGTCCGGCCCCGGGGCTGAATCCCACAGTGCACATAAAAGGCATGCCACCACTTGAGGATTCCCCATCCTGGAAACAAATCCAAAGCTGTTGCGTCCTGTGGCAAAAGCACAGACTGAAAAAATGCTGCCCGGTCACCCCCTTTCATTCTGTTCAGGCCACTGGACATGGCGTTTGCCAGCTCCAAATTCACTTTTTGTCCAAAGACTCAATACACCTATTGAGAGGGTGTCCAGGAATGGCCTCTCCTCTGTCCCTTTCTGGTGCCCCCGGCAGAAAGCCCAGCAGGCTCTGTTTGGGAGCGGAGCCCCAGCCAAGGGAGGACGAGGCCACATAGGGGTCCCCCTCATCTGCATTCAGCTTTCCTGCTTCGCGTGCTGGTCCTCTGCCATGAGAGCGTCCATTGACTGAGATCACCTGTGCACAGCCCTGTGCCGAGCACTGAGAAACAGGATAAAAAGAAGAGAAATTTTGAGCCACAGTAAGATGTCTAGAAGTCTTGGGCATGTGAAGGGTTCCCAGCACCAGGCGCCATCTTTCCGAAGGGAGTCTTGTGTATACAGCCCGTAGGTTAATCGGTTTTGCCCCCTAGTCTTTCGAGGGCACACAGTTAACGGTTGCCTTGTGTCTACTTGTTATTTATTTGCTTGCCTTTCGGGTGAATTCACCTTTCATTACACTGCCACACTGATTTGTATTTTCTTGATTAGTAGGAAAATTCCTCGCCTTTTCACAGATGTTAGCTGTTTAGATTTTCTCTTCTGTAAGTTGTCTGCTCATGCTCCTTGTTCATTTTTTTTTTTTTGAGATGTTAATTTTTCTTACAAGGCAATATGAGCACTTATATGCTATGGATATTGACCTGCAGTCATATTTTCCACAACAAAATATGTAATTTATTAGGCATCTTTTTTTGTCCTGTAAGTTAATGTAGTCTTATACATGCTTTTCTTTTATAGTTTTTAAGACTGTTTTCTCACTTAAAAGGTCTCTTTTTGGGGGCAGCTGGGTGGTGCAGTCAGTTAAGCGTCCAACTCTTGGTTTCAGCTCAGATCATGATCCCTGTGTCCTGGGATTGAACCCTACATGGGGCTCTGCACTCAGCAGGGAGCCTGCTTGAGATTCTCTCCCTTTCCCTCTTTCCTTGTGCCCCCTACCCTCTCCCTCTAAAAATAAATAAATAAAACTTTTTTTTTAAGGTCTCTCACCTCAGGTTACCTAATACTATTTTGTATTTTCTTCTAAAAATCATTATTTTTGTATACTGAAATACTTACTTTTTTTTTAATGTGGATTTTTTTTCTCTATATGATGTGAGGGAGGGGTCCAACTTTCTTTTTTCTTGATAGATAACAATTTTGCCAACACCATGTTTTTGTGGCTAAACTGAAATACCACTGCTGTCACATACGTAAGTAGCCCTTGTCTTTATTCTGTGCCACTGATCTGTCTTTTTCTTATGCCAATAACATGGTGTTTCGATGACTGTGAGTGATTTGAATTTTTTAAATATACATTAGGCCTAGTGTCCTCATCATCTTCTCTATAATTGTCTTGAGTACACACAATATGTAATTAGCATTCCAAAATGGCATTTCTTGCTACCTTCTGCTTCTGTTAAACTGAATGTGAAGCATCGCCCCACATCAGTGCCTTGGCTAGAAAGATATACCATGTTAATAGAGTAAGGTATAAAATCCAGGGTCCCACAGAGCTCATCATGAAAATTTCTGGACTGAAAATCATTCATTTTGCAAAATTTTGCATCTTAGTGTAAACATCATCTTTAGTCTTTATATTTATTGGAAAAATTAGAGAACATGCAAATGCATGGGGATATGGTCCAGACCACACAGCTAATGGAGTGCTGTGGGTGTTCAGTCAGGTGAAGGAGACAGAGCAAGTTAGATGTCAGGCCAGTTCCCTGGTGTAGGTGAGTTTTGGGCAGTCTTGTAAGGTGACAAATGAAAAGGAAGTCCCTCCTGTTTGGGCTCCACCAGCAGGGAATTCAGAGAGCACCTTTGTCAGGCCATTCAATCTGGACCATTTCTTCACTTATAAAACAAGGGACTGTCACCTAGCTGTTTTCAGACAGATGCATGATAGAGAATCGTGATTTGAAGCATGGGCTCTGGAATCACGCAGAACTGGCATCAAATTCAAGTTTAGCTACTCGTTGAATTACTCTGGAATTCTTATTCACTCTCTGTGTCCTTGTCTTTACATTTAAGATGCAGTAATAGTAACTAATAAAAATTTACAAAGTAGATAAACTAATACAAATAAGACAACTTGCCTGGTGCCCAGCAAGCAGGAAGCACAGAACAAACACTGGTTATTCTCATGACTGTTAGTTCATGTCCTGAGACACTGCCCCCAGCAAGCACTGTCCCCCTGTTTGGCAGGGAGCGGTGGGTGTGAGCAGGTGGGATTTACTTCGGCTTTACTCAAAATAAGTAAACCTTAGACGGGTCATTTATCTGTCTAATTAGGATTCTTTGAGCCAATGCCAAAAGACTGAACGAGCACGAACCTCACTTCTAGCTCTGACCTGTCAATTATTTTTCTCCACCATTCCCAGTTGTCCATCCGTGATGAGGCTGAAAATGTTGACCGGAGCTGTTTTATAGAAGAGGATCAGTATCCCCCACACAATGACAGCCATTCTGAGTGGATGTGGACTGTGGAGTCACACCCGCAGGCTCGATTTATGCTCTGTACCTTTATGAGAGGCAGAAATAGCACACACTCCAATAAAAATAGCAACAGTAACAACTCACACTTATATACTGCCAGGCACTGCTCTAAATACACACACACCCAGGAGACAACAAGTCAATGAGGTTAGTAGAATTTGCAGTGCAGGGAGGTGACATGACTTGTCTCAGCCACGCATCTGTTAGGCAGTAGAACTGGGGCTTGAACTCAGGCAACAGGGCTCCAGAATCTATACCTCTTCATCACCCTGCCTCTCCCACAGTTTTTACGTGGAGTCGCTCATTTTCTTTATTTCCATCAGACCTGGAATCTCCATCCCCCGACCCCCGCTCTTCCACCCGCCTCCATGGGCTGCAGCCAACCTATTGCTTGTCCAGCTTTTTCTGTGCACCTGTGACATATGTCATGAGTTACTAGTGTTATTTACTGAGCACCGACCAGGTGCCTTGGGTCAGGCACCATTTAAAGGTGTTGCATGCGTCATTTTACTCATTCCAAAGACCCCACTACTCTATATCCCCAGTCTACACATCTATATAGAATGCTCTGATTGCTAACTTGCCAGCTTCCCCACCCAAGGGGGTACCACTGGACCCTCATCTACAATCCATTGAAAGACCTTGGATTCCCCATTGCCTCCATGTCTCCAAGTCACACAGGTAATATGCCACGAAATCCCACAGTTTCTTCTTCCTTCCTACTTTCCCACGAGCTAGAGCTTTGGGCCCAGAATGGGGCATGTCTACCCTGTATAGTCAAAAGCTACCTCTCCATGTAGTCATATGAGAAATGTTTTTTGATAATGATTGTGCTGTATGACCAAGTAATATTATTTTTTGGCTGGTCATGTAGGCAAATAAATGCTACTATCTTTTCACAGGCATGATTTCTAGAAAACATTTTATTTCTCAAATAGTGAATCCAGAGGATGAATTCTTATCTGGATGAGACATTAACCCATAATATGGATTTCCTTAATATTTACCTAGTTAAGATAATTTTTTTTGGTAAAAACGACCCTCCTACTGAGTCATTCAAGAATGTTATCCTTCACAAATAGTAAGTATCGATCAGTTAATATAGTAGATGTGTTCAATCATGATAGCATGAATGTGAACAAAATGGCTTTCACATCTTTTATCACTAAGTGTTTGTCCCTTTTCTTTCTACTTATATGAAGTCTTACACGAAAATGCAAAAACAAATATTTGCAAGTTCCTATCAGAAATGCAATAAATGGTTTTGTAATGAGAACTTTAACCAACTGGAGTTTATACACAAGAAAATCCATATTTTCATGGATTTGACCATTCTGAACAAACTCTCTTTCTTCCTCCACCCATTCTTGAGCTTTTTAGGCAACTGAAATGTAAAAGTAAATTTTAACTTTAATTTATTATACTTAGTGAATAAAGTTCACTAGTCTGATCTTAATATATGACATTATTTTCCTTAAATTAAAAAAAATTAAGTTTTTCAAAGCTGAAAAATAAAAGCATACATTTGTATTTCTATTTCCTTATATCTACATCAAGAAACTCTAGAAGTATATCTTAAAAACTAATTTGAAAAGCTAACTCTAGTGGGGAGGATGGAAAATTCAGTAGATGTGGGAAGAAGAATGCATGAGAGTTTCCACGGAATTCTTGATGGTATTTGATCATCAAACTATATACATGTATTCCATGTGAAAAGTTAATTTACAACATCAAATCAAGTTGTTTCTCTGATTTATACCCATAGAGGCTTTTTCTTTTGTGGGTCTGAAACCATACACACAGAAATAATTCCCTGCTCCTGGTATAAATCCTGATTTTACTTAACATGTCGTTTTTGAAATTAGAGCTGAAACAGAAGAAGAACTAATTATTTTTCTGATACCAAAATTTGCCACTCTCATGTTATTTTTCTTAGACTATTTGTCTAGGTAAAATATCTTATAGTTAGATAAATATTTCCTCATTGACAGCAATGTCTTCAGAGTTGCCTAGAATGTAATCAGTCATTGCCTATTAAACTACAGCTAAATCATGTGTGATGACTAATTATATGTGTCAACTTGGGTGGGCTACGGTGCCAAGAGAGTTTATCAAATATTACTCCGGATGTTTCTGTATTTGTATGAGATTCATATTTACATCAGTGGACTTTGAATAGAGCAGATTGCCCTCCATAATAAGGTGGGCCTCGTCTGATCAGTTGAAGTCCTGGCTAGAACAAAAGACTAAACTCCCTTAAGCAAAAGCTAATTCTGCCAACAGACTGCCTTTGGACACTAACTGAAGCTCTTTCCTGAATCTTCAGCCTGGTGGCCTCCAACAGATTTCAGACTTACCAAGTCTCTACCATCACATCAGCTAATTCCTTAAAATAAACATCTCTATCTCTCAATCTCTCTCTCTCCCCATATCTCCCTCTTTCCATATCTCTTTCTCTCTCTTTATTCTCTTCTCTCTCTCCCTCTCTATCCGTTGGTTCTGTTTCTCTGGAGAACCCTGACAGATACATCATACAATGGAATGCATTCATTCAGCAAACTGTGATTTATGATTCAGTGCTAGTCCTGGCTAGTGTTGGGTACCATGTTAGTGCTGGTGGCACAAAGATCACTGAGACAGAGCCCCCACTGCCAAGGAGCCCCTGAGTGAGGAAACAGGGAAAATAGTTGGTAAAGTGAAATGTTGCTGATGCTATCTTAGTACCCCAGAAAGAATGGTTGGGCTGGAGGATGGGATGAGTGGGGTTGCCTAGAGAAAAGGACAAGCTGAATTCATCTTCTTTTGCTCCTTTTTGGTGGAAGAAGAGGGCAGTGATGGCCTCTGATGCCCCAACCCCTGCCTGGCCTCCTGGATTCACCTGCCCTGGTTTGTATTATGGTCTGACAGTCACACAAAAGAACTGAATACAACGTCAGTAGGACCCATCTTCTGGGCTTGGAATTTATCAGATAAGAGCATGCCTACAAATATCAAGTAGAAGTAAAATTAGTAAATCACACCGCTTTTCTGTGTTTCTGGTCTTCTTTCAAAGTTTGTAAAAAAAAAAAATGTGATAAGAGCCATGTCCTGATATTTATAGAAATCCAGCTCATAACATATTGATGCAATATTTATAAAGTCCATTTATCACATATATACATTTAGAAATTGTCACTAAAACAATTCATTAATTTTTGAACAGAAACAAATGGCATACTTATTCATTATTCATTCATTTATTTACTTTATTAAAGTTTTAAAATGAGGGAAAAAAACTATCTACCACTTTCCCTTTCCCATAATGCTCTTATAAATCTATATGGCATGTATGCAGGGTATAGAATGTGCACAGGGTATGGACTTTCCGAGATTATTAGTTGAGACAGCTCATATTTTTAGAAGAAACGCACAAGAATGTTCACCTATCTCTACACCTCATGAGAGAGACAATTTGACCTAAAAATTTTTCTTCCGTGTCAAAAGCTAAAATATTTCTCCAAGTCAAGGACAGATTTATTAGGAGAGCTAGGATCTGCCTCCCAGAAAGAAAGTGGAATGATCTAAAATGAACAAAGGTGCATATTACAAAAATAGAGGCTTTTCAGACAACCACCCCAAAAAATAAGATTCAGAAAACAGAAAGCAGACACTCTGATAGCAGGTGTGAGGCTATGTTCACAGGATGTAAATTCTGCCCATCACACAAAGCAAGTGTGAACAAAATATTCCCGAGCTGCCCGCTGAGAGTCACCGGTGGAACAGGACCGGGAGAGAGCATGGGTGGCCCAACCAAGCCCTCCAAGAGGTGTGAAATAGATCATCGA
The DNA here is from genome assembly GCF_922984935.1 of Meles meles. Lineage (NCBI taxonomy): Eukaryota > Metazoa > Chordata > Mammalia > Carnivora > Mustelidae > Meles > Meles meles. Next base: position 145,712,304 of record NC_060070.1, read on the forward strand.
GGAAATGAAATACCTGTTTTCCAGCTGTCTGGTTCCTGGCTCCGATGAGAGAGACAACTGTATAGAGCACAAAGGGCCCGGCAGGTGGCAGGACCAGCAGCGCCCGGGCCCTTTCAAGCCCTGAGCATCCTTCATTAGGCCTGTTAGTACATCATCCAGTTAGAACATGAAATGCACCGGACATTTCTTTCACTGATGCACACAGATGGTTGAGGATTTCAGCTCTTAGGGAGAACCAGGCAGACGCTGGATAAGCTATCCCTTGCTGCAGGCAGAAACATCTTGTCATTATCACAGGGATTTGTATTTTTCCTGTTGGTAAATGGATGGGGGAGGGGTGCCCCTGCACATGTGTGTGTGTGTGTTTAATGGTTTTGCTTTAATCAAAGCTAAATATTTTCCACAAGCCTCCAGAATGAAATTGTGCTCGTGAAAATACTGAAAAGGAAAGATGAGAACCTTTCAGTCAGCCCCCCAAAAGAATAACACTGAATAGAGGCTATAATCAGATTTACAACTTTTTTGACAACGGAGGTACTTTGGGAATCCTTGTCCATTTCCATCTTATGCGGCTTATTACTGGTTAAAATTTAAAATGGTCATGCCTATTTTTAGAAGCACATGGGAAACACCTGCTTCAGACCAGGTACCTGCTAGATGTTACCCTCCCGGGAGGGTTCTGGGAGCGAAGGCGAGACTCACTGCACAAGCCCCAGCCCCCACTCGGTGCTTGGAGACCACAGTCACCCCACTAGCAGGTCAGTAATTGTTTCACCTCATCTCATACTCATAAGCCCCCGAGGCAGGTATGTTTATCTCCACGTTCCGCAAGAAAAAACAAGCTCAAAGCAGTGACATACAGCCCAGTCACACAGCCAGCTAACCAGTGACACGTGTGACGTGTGACAATCTTTATTCATCATGCGAAACCCCAGCTGAAATCAGAATCCTCGCGTTACTCGTTTTCAGTATAATGCAATACCTACCTCGATGAAAATGAGTATGTGACCAAGCTTCACCTGGGGTAACTGTCACGGTGTCACCGTGATGGGGGCATTCTGTGAATCATCTCAGACACCAAGAAGCCAGTGGCCCCCGCTGCCTTCTTGCAGCCCTCCCCAGCGTGCTTCTAGGCTATGTACCTTCCTTGCCCTCTGAGACCTTGTTAGTATCAAGCTCAAGCCCAGAAACCAGCAACATCCCTGCAGAGGACTTCTCTGACCTCCTCCGAACTTCGACAAGTGTTTGGGAAGAAATTACGGAGGCGGTCAGGAAAAGGCCCTTCGGAAAAATGGCAGTGAGAAAAAGCACAAATGAGAAAGAGCCGGCCCCAGCGTGACGGCCAAGTGTCTGCAGACGGTCATCTGCCAGAAGATTTACGATTTAATCAGAGCTTCCCTCCTGTTGATGGGAGTGGCGAACACCGGCCCTTGCAGAAAGAACTTAGTGGATTATTGGATCCAGGGAAGAAGGGTGGGGATGCACGTAATAATAGTCTTCAGGTACCCAAGGAGATGAGTCTCCATTTCCCTGGACCGCAAAACAGAAAGGGAAAAAAGGGGGGTGGGGTGGGGGAGGGGGAAGAAATAAACCTACGCTAAAGCGGGAGGCATTAAGATGGCCAATAAGAAAACCTAATTTCATCAGTACCCCGGTGACTGTCAACCTGTTTGGGCTTGTCCTTCTTTGTTTTTGTTTGTTTTTATGACAGAGTTTTGAAAATCTCCGGAGGGGAAAGAGGACCGGGCGACATATGTACACACATATTAAAATTAATGGGAATTGAAATTAACTTCGCTACTAGTGACCCAGCCAGGGTTTTAATGCCATGCTCTGGCTGATGGGGCAGGCAGGTTTTGCTGGGAGAGACATTTTGAGGTTTGTCCCAACCTGTTCTTGTGCCTAACCTAACGCGTCACAGTGGGGCTTTCGAGACTCTCTGCCTCGCCCCTCACCCCCTGTTACCCCAGCAACCACGCACTCAAGGACCTAGCCCCTGCCCTCCTGACACAGGGAACCCCCCCTCCCCCCAGGGAGGGCAGATTTCCCGTGGAGACAGATTTTCCGCTGCTTGAGTGACTAAGGGGTAGCAGGTGTTTGGGAAACAGCTCAGGCTGAGGCGAGCAGACATGGGTGCAGACCCCTCCCCTTCCTTTGGGTTTGTAACTTCGAACAAGTTATGTAGCCTTTCCAAGCCTCGGTCTCCTCAACTGTAAAATGAGAAGCTAATACTTTGTTGGGATGCAGGAATTATGGGAGAATAAGCCCAGAAAAAGCCAAGCTGTATAGGACCCTCAAATATTAGCTTCCCCTTGCCCCCTCCTCTCTTAAGGGGTTCACCATGGTGTGGGGACTTCCTGAGCAGAAGGCAGTGTACTTATGGCCCTGGGATCCTCATTTGTCTCTTGAAAATGAGAATACCTGGGTTCTGTTTGGCCAACCAAGGAGGGTGGGAAAAAAAATTCAGGCCTGCTTACAAAAGGCAATGATTTATGCAAAGTATACATAATTAGAGAGCTAGCCACTAAAAACACCTTTCCAGAATGAAGGGGGGACTTTATTTTATTATTTTTTTAATTAGGCCCCCCATGGGGCTTAAACTCACAATCCTGAGATCAAGAGCCATATGCTGTACTGACTGAGTTAGACATGGCTCCTGAGGCAAGGGAAACAGAAGCAAAAATGGACTATTGGGATGACATCAAGATAAAAAGCTTCTGCACAGTAAAGGAAACTATCAACAAAATTAAAAGGCGACCTAGGAAATGGGAGAAGATATTTGCAAAGAAGATATTTGATGAAGGATTAGTATCCAAAATATATAAAGAACTTATAAAACTCAATACCCCCACCAAAAAATAATCCAGTTAAAAAATGGGCAGGATATATGAACAGACATTTCTCCAAAGAAGACATCTAGATGGCCAACAGACACATGAAAAAGTGCTCCACATCACTCGGCATCAGGGAAATACAAATCAAAACCACAATGAGATACCACCTCCCTCCAGTCAGAATGGCTAAAATTAACAAGTCAGGAAACGACAGGTGTCGGCGAGGATGTGGAGAAGGGGGAATCCTCATGCACTGTTGGTGGGAATGCACACTGGTACAAACTGGTGCAGCTGGTGTGGAGAACAGTATGGAAGTTCCTCAAAAAGTTAAACATAGAGCTACCCTATGATCTAGCAATTGCACTACTGGGTATTTACCCCAATGATACAAAAATACCCATTCAAAGGGATATATGCACCCCAATGTTTATAGCAGGATGATTTATAATAGCCAAATCATGGGGGGAAACCAAACATCCATCGACTGATGAATGGATAAAGAAGGTGGGGTATATATACACAATGGAATATGAGCCACAGAAAAGAATGAAATCTTTCCATTTACATGATGTGGACAGAGTTAGAGAGTATTATGCCAAGCAGAATGAGTCAGTCAGAGAAAGACATATGCCATATAATTCCACTCATATGTGGAATTTAAGAAACTGAACAAACATGGCGGGGGTGGGGTGGGCAAACCAAGAAATAGACTCTTAGAGACTCTAGAACACACTGATGGCTACCAGAAGGGATGGCTACCAAATGGAGGAAATAGGTGATGGGGATTAAGGAGGGCACCTGTGTGAACCCAGGTGACGCAGGGGAGTGTTGATTCACTATATTGTACACCTGAAACTAATATTACGTTGTATGTTAACTAACTGGAATTTAAATAAAAACTTTAAAAAGGGGGGTTGGGAAACCTTTTCCAGCTTGAGGTCGGGGACCCACTGGTACCACAAACTGTCCATTGCTACCCAACCCTGGGGGAAGACAAATTCACACAGATCCTCGGTGGCCCACTGGAGATATTGGAGGTGTTTGGCAGAAAATCAGTGTAGAAGCTGATTTCAATCTATCCTTGGGTGCACTTGTGAAGGTGCCCAATTTCAGCCTCCCAGCCCACCCTGTACATGCACACATGTGCATTCACATGAAAAAAGGAAACAGTCACAGATGTAGGTTCTTTCAAAAACATAGCTTCTGGAGGTCAGTCTTAGCAATGACGGGGTGGCGTAAGGCTCCCCCTTCCCAGATCTCTAGAAACGATCCTTCTGCATCTACCACCGACCATCACGGCGATACCCAAAATCAGTTTGCTGGTCCCTCACACCAGCATCCCTGAGCTTTCATGAAGAGGATAAATAATCTAGACACTCGCGAAATATGCCACCTGGATATGCCAATTCCTTAATCAGGCAAGAACTTCCCATACTTTCCGAGTATAGGACCTTCTTCTAAATGTCAACAACCTGTGAGGACCACCTCAGGCAGAGTGGTTCTACTTTTGCTCTCTATTGATTGAGATAAAATACGACAAAAAAGATACAACACATTTGAATAACCACAAAAGCACCCATGCCCAGTGTATTCCTTCCCTGTATTGTATCCATCCATGCAAAACACATGGTATGTATATGGAGTCTCAGATTTCACTTGCAGTCATTCCCATTTTTCCTGGAAGTCTGATAACCACAGGCCAAGATCTATTAATATAGGACTATAATTGTGGGGTTGCTGCCTGCTCTGTACAAGGAAAGCAAAAATATGGTGCGGTAGCCGTAAAAATGAACTCCTCTGAAATGATGTGGTTTGAAATGCTATGGTTCACCTTCAAGTGCGCTGCGTCCACTGGAAATGGTAATGCTGCCTCTCCCACCGTGTAATGCAAGTAATACAAGCCTCCTTGATTAACAGACAGGCCAGCTTTAAAAAAAAAAAATTTGAGTATGGTAAATTATCAGTAGGTTCACAGCGATGTTAACCTGACATGAACTCAGCATGTCAACTTGGTTTCAATTTGGCTCATATTATCAGTGTTTCTAGGCAGCCTAATTTGGTTTAGATGTTTATTTTTAATTTGGTTCTGTAGAACACTTGGGGGATGAACATATTTCCCGAAAGGAAAAAAATAATGTTAATTCCAAGGGACTTTACACTTAGCAGCAAAGCATTCTCTAGAACAGGAGAGATGATAAAGGAAGCTGAAAGTTTGTGTTCCATTTTCCTTGCTACCCTGTAAACACTCACTGTGAAATACGCTTCAGGTTCTTTTCCAGACTCACAAAGCTCTGGGTGGTCTGGTTCCTGTTTGTCTCTCTCTTACATTTCCCAGTGTGCCCTGCCTTCCTCAACACACGCTAGCTACACTGTTCTTCTTTCATGCCCTCAGGCATACAATGCTCCCTCCTACCTCAGGGCCTTTGCACATGCTCTTCACTTTATCTGAAATGTACTTTCCTCTCCCTTGTTACCCTAACAGCTACTCATCCCTGAGACTCAACTCAAAAGCATGTATTTTCTAGGAAGTTTTCTCTGATGTCCCTGTTGTGAAAGAAATTGTGTGTGTGCATGTGTGTGTGTGTGTGTGTGTGTGTGTGTGTGTGTTCATATGTCTGCAGGGCCTGGGGATGGAAAGGAAGAGAAAAGATATAGCTTCTCCTGGCACCCATATCTCCCTCTCACCTTCTTTGCACTTTTCACAGTTGCTACATTACAATTGTTTGTGTAGTCCTACTATTTACATGTTTCCCCCACTAAATTCTAAGTTTCACAAGGACAGAAACCGGGTCTGTATTTGTTCAGTATTTTTTCCCCAGCATGTGAGAGACACTGTCCAGAACATAGAAGAGCCTCAAGAAAAGGAATTGCTCAATTGTTGAATGAATGAAACATATATTATTATTTGCTATATTTTGAAAATCATGGTTGATAACAGGAAGTGGAAGAAGTGGTACCGAGCTATCCTGGCATCGCTGGGGGGTGATGTGGTCCAAGGGAGGTGGCGTTGGAAGCAAGACTATGGCATCGAAAGCAGATATTTCCCAGAGATGCCAGCTCAAGCAAAGATAAGTAACCTTTCTGAACTTTGGTTTTCTCACCCTCAAGTTGTAGTAATAACGTCTATTTCAAAATCTTGTGAAGATTAAATAAGGCGTGAATAAAATAAAAAGTGGTTGGTTTCTACCAATTTTATAATTTTCTTACATTTTGCTTTGTGAAGACAAGAGTGTGAAATTCAGCAGTACCATACCCTCAAGGGGACCGGTCTACTTGGTCAGCATCTGGAGACCCCAGACACGTTCTACTTCTCCTTACAGCAGAACAGACAGATTTTCGATAGAGGAGGGCCCAGGATGAGACTTCTAAAGGCAGAACGTGCTTCAGGAGTTAGAGATCACATGGCAGGCTACTCCCTTAATTAAAAGACATTTGGAAACTAGGAGCCCTTGGGATGAACTAGTTCACCAGCATGTCTTAATGCACCTCCTGCTTTCTCTCTTTCCAAGTTCATGTGTCCTTTTGGAAAAAGCTTCAAAATAGCTTTGGAAACAACTCTAAAATAGCATCAGCGATTCCATTTATTTTAAGTACACACACAGGCTAATCTAGGCTGTCGGAAGTGAGGGCAGTGGTGACTCTTGGGGGAGGGGCTGTGACCAGAGGGAGAAGAAAGGGCACTGGGAAGGTTCTGTTTACTGATCTGAGTCCTGGTTACCCAGGTGTGTTCCCGCTGTGAAAACTCAGAGCGCTGTTCTCATATAAGACGTGTGCATTTTTCTGTACATGTTATGTTTCATTTAGGGTCTATAGAAACTGTGGAGATTTTGAAATTGCCCTGTACCTCTGCTATGATGACTATAATTTCAATGGCGGGATCTGGAAGTCGGCTTGTGATTTTCTCTCTTTCTGTTCCTCCTTTGCTCTCCCTTTCTGACCCCTCCCCACCCACCCCTGCACACATACACACCCATACAAGCACAGGTCTTACAGTCGCTCTCTATAAGGACCCGTCTGCTACCTGTAACCACAATGGACCCTACCTGCTTCCAGTTCTAATTCGCCAAGACCCAGACTCTAAAATAGTTTCCTGTCCCTCGTAAAAGGAATTTATTGTAAAAGCTTAAGTAACTTGGGGTGCCTGGGTGGTTCGGTGGGTTAAGGCCTCTGCCTTCAGCTCAGGTCATGATCTCAGGGTCCTGGGATCGAGCCCCGCATCGGGCTCTCTGCCCAACATGGAGCCTGCTTCCCTTCCTCTCTCTCTGCCTGCCTCTCTGTCTACTTGTGATCTCTGTCTGTCAAGTAAATGAATAAAATATTAAAAAAAAAAAAGCTTAAGTAACTTAGCGTCTCAGACCTTTAGCACAGGGATGCCCTCCCTAACCACCCCTCACACACATGCACATCCACCCTTCATCCACACTGAGCAGCCAATGGATAGTTCCAAAGTGTCAAGTCACCCCTTGTTATGGAGCAAATGTTTGTGTCCCACCCCACCTCCCCCTGCTCCAGATGTGTATGTTGAAACCCTAACCCCCAATGGGATGGGATTTAAAAGTAGGGCCTTTGAGATATAATGAGATTTAGATGAGGGCATGAAGGTAGGGTCCCATGATGAGATTGGTGTCCTTATAAGAAGAGGAGAAGAGACCAGGGCTCTCCCAGCACCCGCAGGAGGACACAGGAGGAGGGCACCCATCTATAAGCAAGTAAGAGGGGTCCTCAGCAGAGCTCAACGATGACCACACACAGATCTTAGATTTCTAGCCTCCAGAATGGTGAGAAATAAATTTCCATTCCTCTAAGCGGGCTATGGACATTGGGGAGGGGAGGCGAACCATAAGAGACTATGGACTCTGAAAAACAACCTGAGGGTTTTGAAGGGTCAGGGGTGGGAGGTTGGGGCAACCTGAGGGTTTTGAAGGGTCAAGGGTGGGAGGTTGGGGGAACAGGTGGTGGGTAATGGGGAGGGCACGTTTTGCATGGAGCACTGGGTGTTGTGCAAAAAGAATGAATACTGTTACGCTGAAAAAATAAAAAAAAAAAATAAATAAATAATATCTTAAAAAAAAAGAAGAAAGAAAAAAAAAATAAATAAATTTCCATTCCTCTAGAACCATTCTCAGTACCAGAAGACATCCTCCTTCCTAAAATCTTCCACGACTTTCCATTTTTCTTAGAATAAAATTCAAATCCCTTGTCACAACCCACAGGCTCTGAGAGGTCTAGCTCTTGTCACCTTCTTCAGCCTCATCTGGGAACACACATCCCTGCCACAGCCCTCCTCCCCCAACTGACTCCTGCTGATTTCTCACTGGACCTTGTTATTTCCTCCGCCTGGACCTCAGACCTTCACACAGATGGCCACATCCTATCCTTCTACTCACAACATAGAAAGGATTTCTCTGGCCAGGCCTTCCTGGGCCACCTCGATGGTCCCTCTTATTATCCGGTGTTACTTCCTTAATAACACTCACCTCTGTCTGATATTTTCCTTCTTCCTTTTTTCCAGTTTTGTTGGGGTATGATTCACAAAAAGAAGTCATATACATTTCAGATGTACGATTAGATGTTTGATACACTGGAGAGTTTCCAAGTCATGGGTGTCTTCCCTTGCCTGTTATATGCCTCTTCCTGCTAGAATGTGGGGGGGGTCTGTGAAGTCAGGGATCCTGCTTGTCTGATTACCTTTCCCCATCCTTCTGGTCTAGGGACATGTCTGGCACGTACAGGTCCACAGCTGAAATGCTTGGAATGAGGGAAGGACTAAATAAACATTAAATCTTGTTTCACTATTGCCTCTGCTTTTTGCCTATAATTAAGTCTCCACCCTGTGTCCAACTTCTTATCTGACATCTCTATGTCTGGGTCTCTGCCCTAAAAATTTGCCCTGTACTCTATTCTCCCTAGCTCATGGGTGCCTCCCTCCCCCAGGCCCTTCCCAGGTGGCCCTCCCAGCTGCTGCTGGTTCCCCAGGGAGCTAACTCCCACCTCACACACACACCTCCACAGGGAGCTAACCCCCTCCCTGCTCTTCCTGGGCTCTGCTCCAGCCACCTAGCCCTGCCTCTTCCCCACCCACGCCCACCACCTGCCCACACTTCCACATGCCACCTGCCTCTGTGTTTCCACCCCATGGGCCCCACCCGCCAGCCCGCATGCTCCCCACAGCCTGGCACTGGCCTGCTGAGTCCTGACCTGGCAGTCCCAAGGACCCAAAACTCCAAGTAGGCCAGGACCATCTGATCAATGTCATCCACGGTCCCAGGTTACCCTTGCCTCACTGTCACTGCCTTCACGGAGGCTCATCATTTCTTCCAGACTCTGGCAACAGCCTCTTCACGGGACTCACTTTTCCTGTTATCCAGTTTCTCAACTCATCATTGAATTACTTTCATAATTAGAAAAATAAGACGTCGAAGAACTTTTTTGAGCATAGATTTTGCATGCTGTCTACTGTTAGACACAGGAAAAGGTACAAGGATGATACAAGATATGTCCCCTTGCCATTCTGGGCCTCACTGTCTAGTGGGGGGTGAAAACCAGCCTTAGGGAGCTGGTTTGCAAATGAAAGGGGACAAGCAGCATAAGGGAAGTCAGCTAGACCTGCAAAAATGATGCAGCAGGGACTGGGGAGGGGTCGTGGGGATGAGGGAAGAAGAGGAGAGTGTGAGCTGCAGTGTGGTAAGGACCCAGGCTTCCTGTCACTCCCCTGTAAACCCCAAATAGGTGCTCAGTTAATTCATGCAGAATGAATGAATAACTCTAGTATAAACCCTCTTATTTTATGTATATGAAATACCCGAGGCCCCCAAAGTTAAAGGACTTGTTAAAAAGTCATAAAAGTGGTGAATATATGACCAAAGCCCACATCTACGTCCAGGCCAGGATCCTTTCGTTGACACAGCATGGCTGACCTCAGCCCCTTCTTCTGTGACTTGAAGCCAATTTATTAGATCTTTCCTTTCAGTGTCATCTTTATATTCCTTTAAACAACTTCTGTAATAGAAGAAGAGTTTTGGCAATGCTTGGCATTAAAAGTAAACGTTCCCCATGTTTGAAAAGTTGATTATAAAAACACAGGATATCGTGCTCTCATTTAGCACGCTGCTCTTGTATTTGAATTTTAAATATGAAATAAATTCAACCACGTATGGTGCCACTTTGCTGGAAAGAACTTACACACTTTGATGATCCCCGCACCCCCCCCCCCCCCGCCGACTTCACTCCTTTTGACAGGGTGTGTTTCCAGAAGGGTCTGTATCACTGTAAAGTATTACCCAATCTGCAGATCCTAAGCATTCAAAACACACCCACTAACATATCTGTGTGTTATTGTGTTGTTTACATTTATTGTAGTAAAACATACAGAACATGAAAATTTATCATTCTAATCATTTGTGTCTGTGCCGTTCACTGGCATTACATACATTGACAATGTTTTGTAGTCATCACCACCATCCATCACCAGAACTTTTGTGTATTCCCAAATGGAAACTTCACACCCATTAAATAGTAACTGCCCCCTCCGCTCCCCTAGTCCCCCATAACCACCATTCCACCTTCTGTTTCTGTATGAGTTTAACCACTTCTGGTACCTCATAGAGGTGAAATCATACAATATCCAGCCTTCCATACCTGGCTTATTTCACTGAACACAATGCCCTCAGGCTTCATCTATGTTGTGGCAGGTGTCAGCATTTCCTTCCTTTTGAAAGCTGAATAATATCCCATCGTGTGTATGTGTGTATATATAGGTATATGTATGCATGTGTGTATACACACACACACACACATACACACACACACATATATTATCACATTTTGCTTATCCACTCATCTGTACATAGACAGTTAATTTGTTTCCATCTTTTGGCTATTGTAAATAAAGCTGCTATAAACATTGGCGTGTAAGTGTCTATTTGAGTTCCTGCTTTCAATTCCTTTGGATCTATACCCAGAAGTGGAATTGCTGGATCATATGGGAATTCTATGTTTAACTTTTCAAGGAGGCTCTGTGCTACTTACCATAGCAGTGGCACCATTTACATTTACCCTGGCAAGGCATAAGGGGTCCACTTTCTCCACATCCTCAACAACACTGGTCATTTTTCTTTTTTTGTTTTTGCTTTTAGTAATTACCATGCTAGTGGGAATGAAGTAGCATCTCACTAGTTTTGATTGTGTGTTTCTCTGTGTGTGTGTTGTATGTGTGTATAAAGATAGAGAAAGCTAAAGATAGAGATAGAAGAGAGTGGTTGGCTCTCTTGAGGCTGGAAAAGACCTCTGTCATTAGATCTGGAGTCCCATCCTCTCAGTAAGGCCAGGACAACAGTCCCCAGAGAAAGGACGTAGCTCTTGATCTTGACCCAGAGGCCGTGAGCAAGTCCACAGAGCTTACAGAAGCTCGTTAGGCTGAGAAGTTGGCATCTTTCCATGCCTTTTCAAAACTCAATTCCTAAAGATTCTTCAGAACCTCAGAGGGAGAGGGAAAAGGGAAGAGGAGATGGGGGATCAGGAAGCATGTCAGAGCCCAATATGGTCATGCAGAGGGGCAAACAGACCCACAAGTATCTTTGTTAGGGGAAGCAAGTGGGCTCCTCTCACTGAGTTGCTAAAGCTAATTATGCAACCACCCAGGTCCAGCTCAGACTCAAAGACAGAACCAAATACTAAAGGGGAGAAATCCAGAATCTGGGTAAAGTTGCTGGGGAGGTCAGAACCTCAGAGATTAGGATCTGGAGTGAAATAGGGGCAAAATAACAGGAAACAAGGTCAAAAAACTAAAAGACCCAACTGGAGCTTCTAAATTGAGATCAATCACACAGGAAATGACAGAAAAAACTGAGGCAGCAGTATGGGTAAAGTTCACTGATTGAGTAAGACCTGTGATGTGCAGAGAAGCAGATCACTGACATGGGTTAGGATCCCCAACATCTCTGTGTAGGCCTGGTGGTGTGCCTTCTTCTATCCAACTGACAGCCATTCCTACCCTTGCCCTAGAGGGTGGTAATACCCTCAAGATGTTTCCAAGTAGCTGGTAGGCAGACCATAACACTTATTTCCTATTTTGTCAGTGGCGTGAACGAACTAAGGGTTCTGCCTTTATCCAAAATGGATCTGCTCACAGTGCCAATCCACAAGGAGAAAAATTCTTAGACTGCTAATAAGAGGAATGTACCTAGAAGAAAGTTAGTAGTGAATGTGGACACATGGCATGATAGGTGAGACTGTGAGATGGACCCCAAGATGCCCACCTCCTGCTGTGCATACCCTGGATAATCCCCTTGCCTTGAGTCTGGGTGGGACCTGGGAATATGATGGCACATCATCCCCATACAAAAGGAGGACAGTCCTGGGTGGGCCTGGCCTAATCAGAGGACCACTTAAAAGAAGAAGCATCAGAGAGACATTCTCCTGCTGGCCTGGAAGAAGGTGAACACCACGCTGTGAACTGCTGAGAGGGGCCACATGACAAGGAACTGCGGGCATCCCTTGGGATCTGACAGCATTTCCCTGTGGAAAGCCAGCAAGAAAACCAAGACCTCAGGTTTAAATGCATTCTGCGAAATGCCTGTGAGCTTGGAAAAAGAGAACCTGAGCCCCAGATGAGAACCCAGCCCCTGCTGATACTTTGGTTTAGCCTCTGAGACCCTGGGTGGAAGACCCAGGTAATGGATTAATGGGTTTCTGACCAGTGGGAACTGGCTAAGTTTGTGATTATCTGTTAAAAAACAAACAAAAACGCATGACTGCTCCTTGCCTACCAGGATGGGGGACAGAAGCAGCAGGTGTAACCTGAGTCTGGAGCTTCTTTGCTTTTGCTCTTTGTCATGTAGAACAAGAGATCAATATTTCATAGATCCGTAGACCCATGTGAGACCTCACAGAGCATCTTGTCCGACCCTTGGAGAGGGTGAAGTAGCTTGCTCAAGGCCACGCTACTAATTAGTGGCAAATACAGTGGTCAAAGTTAAATCTGCCCACATCTGGAAGGAGTTCTGCTGCAAAATGGGTCAAGGATGCCACGAATTAGAAAGCGCAGGAGTCCTAACGTCAGTCTTACTGAAGCTCCTCCATTTTAGACAGAAAGAAACGGAGACATGGGCAGTCAGGGAATCTGCAATGTTCTGTCCAATTAACAAAGCCAAAGCCATGTCGAAGCACCAGGTGGGGCCGTCGGACCACCCCACGCACGCAACCACCCTTCTAAACAGAAATCAGCGTGTGCCCAAAACAGCTGCCTTCCTGTTGATCCCCAAATTAACAGGCGGCAAGTAAGATGCGGAAGAGACAGGCCAGCTCCCAGAACAGCCAACCCAGTGGTTCCCAGCTGCCGCCAGACAGAGCTGGCCACCAAAATAGCCAGGGCTTTATCCTTTGCAGGAAGGCTCAGCTGCATTGACGGAGAAAGTGGGGAGGGGTGGGTGGTGCAGTGAGGGTCAGGCTTGGAGGGTTTGGCGTTTTTTGTTTTTTTTTTTCCTTTCCCAGAAGCTTAGAAACAAAAGAAAATATTGCGGCTTTGCTAGTCAAGGACCTTTTGTGGAGGTTGATGTTCGTCAGTCAGATTTGGGGTGTGTGTGTGTGTGTGTGTGTGACCGAATAGCTTGTCAGAGCCTCATTTTCCACGATGCAAGTCTCCCCTAACTGATAACACTCTAAATAACAGGTGAGTGACTCCTGGCAGGAAGGAGATTGTCTGACCTCATTGTTTGCCTTTTCCCCCCTCTTTGTTCTTCACAAATAAAGGTTTTTTAATAAACTGAAAGGTCCTCCGCTCTTGCCTGATGATAAAATGAAAGGAACCAGTGAGGTATGGTACAACGCGGCAGCAAAAAAGGAGAAGCTCATCAGAAAATAACAAAGGTGCAAGGTAAAGATAAGGCAGCTGTCAGAGATTAATCCTGCCCGCCTGATTGTTTTCTTTAATACCAAAGCCTGCAACAGCACGCGATAAGTTTGCTGAGTAATTTGGTTTTTGGTGAGGAAATAAAATTCAGGTAGGCCCCATAATTGATTTCCCTTTCTTTAGTTTTCTAAACATTAAACAACAACAACAACCACAGAAAGCCGAGCTCCGGAGACACTCATCTCGCCAGCTGCCCTGCCCTGGCTGCCCTCTTGACCGCGCCCACTTTCTTCTCCGGCCACAGGCTTCCAAAAGGAGAGGGGGAGTGAGCAAGAAAAGTTCCCCCTTGTCCCAGCAATGTCCGGTGCGATTTCTATACCATCCTGAGATTCAGGTATGTTAAGGACCGAATCCTTCCCCCCAGCACCTTAGAAGGTGACCTTATTTGGAAACAGGATCTGCACAGAGGTGGGTATTGAGTTAAAATGTGGGTGGGGGGGGCACCTGGGTGGCTCAGTGGGTTAAAATGTGGGTGGGTTCTGGTCCACTATGACTGTTGTCCTTTTATAAAGGGGAAATTCAGATGCAAACACCTGCAGGCAGGGAGAACGTCATATAGATACGTGGGCAGCCAGCATGCCGAAAGACAGACGTCCCGATGGCCAACAAAGCACCAGAAGATGGGAGAGAGGCATAGGACAGATTGTCCCTCAGCATCTCCAAAGGAACCAACCCTGCCAACACCTTGGTTGTGGACTTCCAGCCTCCTCAATGGCGGGACAACACATTTCTGCTGTTTAAGCCACCAGGCTGGAAGGTGGTGCTTTGTCAGGGACGGTCCAGGCCAACTCATACGATATCTGTGTCTCACACCAGCAGCAGGGAATTCTCCCCTCCAACTCCAATGTCACCGTGAGTCCAGGTTCCTCTCATTGTCCCCACATCCTTCCCACTCACCCCACCCCCAACCGTTTCTAACAGCACTAAAGCAAAAACTCAAGAAGGCGTCAAGGACAAGTTAAACCTGAAGGCGCATGGGTGTCAGGGTGCTTCCCCTCCTAGCACGTACCCCATACCCCGAGGACTCCCCGCATCCTGCATTTACGACCTGCGCTCTTGAAATGCGAAGGTGCAGAGGGATGAGTCACCTGGAATCTTGGTGAAATGCCGACTCTGACTCAGGCCAGGGAGGAGCTGGCTGCACCAGCAGAAGCAGCTGGTATCTGGGCCACGCCTGGGGCACAGGGCTTAGCTCACGGCAGGGACGGGGGTGTGGGGAAGGGGGCGTGGGAGAGCGGGTCCCTGTGCTTGCCCGGCAGTGAAGCAGAAAGTGGCTGCAGAACTCCGCCAACGCGGACGAGTTCAGGCTGAGAAAATCTTCAGCAGGGTCGGAGGGAAAAGCCCAAGAAAGGAAACATCTGCAGGGGTGAAGCTGGAGAGCTCTCACGTGAGAACGTGCGGCGTGTGCACGCGCAGCCAGGCGCACACTCGCGGCAGCAGAAGCCTTATTTATTGTGACAAAATGAACAGCCCCCAGGTTGCTCATCCAGCAGCTAATTTCTCATCTTATCTATTATGTGAATGAGATGGGAAAACAGTTCCCTGTTTCTCACAGATATCACTGACATGAAAGATACTGAATGAATTCCCTGGAAAGCCACGCAGTCGCATCTATCCGCAGGCTCGCTGGCTTCAAGAGGAGGGACTGGTGCGGCCAGCGCCGCTCCCGGATGGAGAAAAGAGGACAGAAGTTGCTTTGCAGACCCGCATGCTGAAAGCACCTTGGAAAACTGCGGAGAGGATGGCAGGTATTTGTGATGGTAATAATCCACGGGCAGCTATTCCTTGAGGCCAAATGATTGGCCGGGAAGTGGTTGGAGACCGAGGTCCTACATGGTCCACCTCCAGCTGGCTGTGGGATGGGGTGAATCATCCCCATCAGGAAGGAGGGCCAGCGAACAGCCTCTGCTCCTCCTCCACACGGCCCTCCCGCCCACTCAACAGCCCAAACAACCCCCCATACACTCTGGCCAAGGCCCCATCGATCACAGACAGCCCACGAGAAGAATGACACCCCTGGTCTGGTACAACTAAGCGTGCCTTGGGCAATCCTACATCTTCACAAGCATTTGGTTCAATTCTCTCTTAATGATGACGAGACTGAGGTCCAGAGTGGTAGACAGATTTGCCCAAGGACATCTAGCTGGTAAATGGATGAACAAGTCAGAGGTGGGGAGAAGCAGCAGTGAGAGGTTGGAGGGTTGGCTAAAGAAGACAGGACAGGGGCGCCTGGGTGGCTCGGTTGGTTAACTGTATGCATTCGGCTCAGGTCGTGATCTCAGGGTCCTGGGATCAAGCCCCATGTTGGGCTCCCTGTTAATTAGAGAGCCTGCTTTCTCCTCTGCCTACCCCCTGCTTCTGCTCTCATTCTTTCTCTCTCACTCTCGCTCTATCTCAAATAATTAAAATTGGGGGGGGGGGGGAGACAGGGTACCCAGAAAAATCCTGATTCAGGAGGCTCCAGACTTTGACCTGGAAACAGAACTTATCTGAGAATGAATTCTGATGTGGAGAGAGAGCAGGCAGCCCCTTGGGGGATGGGGGGATGGTGGGGGGAGATTCCAGGCTTGGACTGCTCACTGAAAAAAAAATTTTTTAAATGCTGATGACCGGGCTCTGCCCAGACAAAATTCATCTGAACTTGTTTGACCTCAGGGCTGGCGAAACTTTTAGAAAGGCAGACTTTCAGGCCGCACCCACTCTGACCAAATCCAAACCTGGGTGATCCCGGTGCCTGCTAAGTTTCGAGAAGTGCTGTGAAGCAGGTACTTGGTCTCCCTCCGTGGTTCTGGCACAGAGCCCCTAAAACCTTTGGCATTTCCTAAATGATCAGGGTGATGAAGTTGTCTTTTGTTATGTTAATGAGGCAGCTTAAAGATTGCACCTGAGGAAGGGGGGCTGGTTGCCAGGGGACCCAGAGGTAGGGTTAGGGGGCTGGAAGTTTCAGGGGAGGTAAGTGGGGTTAGGTGGTAAATGGATCAGCCAAGACCAAGTAGTGAAGCCACCATAAAACCCCAAAAGAACAGGGTTTGGAGAGCTAGATGTCGTGTCTAGGGATTCTATGTTCATTCTGAAACAGGGTAAGAGCAGAGAAATAGCTTCGAAGTCCCAGCATATTATACCAGATCAGAGAAGGTCCTGAGGTAGGCAGTACGAACAGCTACTAGAATCAAAACCAGGTTCTGAGAGCTTCTGCTGCAGCTGTGACATTGGGCAAACTATTTAACCCTAAGCCCCAGTTTGTTTATCTGTAAAATGGAGAAAATTCATGGAGTCCTTGTGACCTGTCAGGGGCTAAAATGTGTATGTAAGAAAGCTCTTGACAAGAGTTTCTAGAACACACGCTCAAAGACGGGAGCGGTCATTAGTGATGCAATCCCAACTCCATGGTCTTTCTGGGGAAGATTTTGAGTTAGCAGAAGGCAGACGAGATGTGAACAATAACCTCTTCACGGAGTAGAAAGTGAATGTCACGGTTTATAGATAAGTCTGGGGGCTGCAGAGGACTGTCTCCTCCAGGCAAGCCTCGCTTAATCCACCACGGTGGTTTCCTACAAACGCAGGAAGAAGAACAATGACAAAGAATATTACAAGAAAACATGGGGAGGCATGAAAAGCAAAAAGGCCTTAAGTGGTAGGAAAAAGGCACAAGAACTAGGTTAATATTATGCAGAAGAACCTCTAGATAAATACCAGAGTGAAAAGACAGCTAATTGAAGAATGAGAGAGTTTTCTTAACCAGTGCTAGCTGAGTAAAAATATAATTATCTTTGATTCATGAAGATTGCTACAATATGACTCATTTACCAAAACAGTTACTAGCAGAATTACATTTGTTACTGGGAGGAGACCACGTGGGAGCCGGGGCTGCAGTAAACAGCAAATCTGTTTGGACTTTCCCAGTGGCACCTTGAAGGAGACTTTTGCTTCTGAGTAGTTTTCTGGGCTGCTGCGGCTCTCAGCAGGGCCCTCGGTGATTATCGGGAACACAGAGGCCATCAGGAGAGGTGGGAAATGCTAATGCCCCTGCTCCCAGCTGGGTCTTCAGAGGGTCCCCGCTTTGCTGGCCTGGGCACAGCGCTGTCTACGCCTCTAAATTCTTGCCCTCTGCAAGGGAAGTCACCAGTCCTCAGCAGCCGTGCCCATGGCCTTCATGCATCTCGAGCTGACATTTCTCTCCTCAGAGATTACCCACAAACCTAGAAATTAGAAGACATCCCCTACTGTTTATTAGTTGTCTGATTGCTCTAAGAAGGGAGAAACCAGCCTCTGCCATTCAGATGTTTTCACTTTAACACAGCCGTGATGGGCTGGGTGTTCATCCCCGGAGTACAGAACAATTGAAAGACCTAAGCCGGGGCGCCTGGGTGGCTCAGTGGGTTAAAGCCTCTGCCTTCAGCTCAGGTCATGATCTCAGGGTCCTGGGATCAAGCCCCGCATCGGGCGCTCTGCTCAGCGGAGAACCTGTTTCCCCCCCTCTCTCTGCCTGCCTCTCTGCCTACTTGTGGTCTCTGTCAAATAAACAAATAAAATATTAAAAAAAAAAAGAAAGAAAGAAAGACCTAAGCCGTCAACAGTCTGCGTGTACGTGGTGACTGCCAGGGCAATGCCTTCCAACAGGGGGGACACGTTGATCAGAGGGGATCTCCAGGGTATGGGGGATCTTAGAGGTGTTCTGACCCCACCACCCAAGGCTGGAGGGCAGGGCTCATGGGGCAACTTACTACTGCACCATGTGCTGTCATTTATAACAAAGCAGTTGCACCTGAACCAGATGCTTTTTTTTTTTTAAATTCAGTTTATCTACCATATGGTGTATTATTAGTTTCAGGGGCAGAATTTAGTGATTCATCAGTTGTGTATAACACCCAGTGCTCATCACATCACATGCCCTCCTTAATGCCCATCACCTAGTAACCCCATCCCTCCCCACCTCCAGCAACCCTCAGTTTCTTTCCTATATAGTTATGAGTCTCTTATGGTTTGTTTCCCTCTCTGGTTTCATCTTGTTTTATTTTTTCTTCCTTTCCCCTACGTTCATCTGTTTGGTTTCTTAAATTCCACACGTGAGTGAAATCATACAGTGTTTGTCCTTCTCGGGCTTATTTCACTTAGCATAATGCCCTTTAGTTCCATCCATGCCGCTGGAAATGGCAAGATTTCATTTTTGATGGCTGCATAATATTCCACTGTATGTATCTACCACATCTTCTTTATCCATTCCTCTATCAATGAACATCTGGCTCTTTCCCTAGTTTGGCTGTTGTGGACATTGCTGTTATGAACATTAGGGTGCAGGTGCCCTGTGGATCACTAGTTTTGTATCATTCAGATAAATATCAACTAGTGGAGAATCCACTTCTCATGTGGCTTACTCATGTGGCAGGAAAGTTGGTACTGGCTTCAACCAGGGCCTGGATTTTCCCTCCCATGGCCTCTTCATGAGGCTGCTTGGGCTTCGTTCAACATGGCAGCTGAGTTCCCAGAGGGAAGAGTTGAAAGCGGCCAGTCCTTTCAAAGGCAAGGCTGGGAACAGGCACAGTGTTATTTCCACCATTTCTTTGGGCCAACTCAGTCACAAGCCCAGTGCCAGTGCAGTGGGAGGAATGACAAAGCGTGAAAAAAGCCAGTGTGGTGGGAACATAGTTGACTGGGGTGGAAGAGCAGAGAAGGGGTGGGGTCTGGAATAGGACATGGGGGAGAGAGATTTTGCAAGGCTTCATTGGCCACGTGAAGGAGTCTGGATCTTCCCGTACCTATAATAGGAAACCCTTGCTTCCTTCTGGACCCTTGCCCTTATCTCAACTTTAGTAGAAGACTAACAACAATAGGACTCAAGGGATTTTGTTTTAAGGCCATAGAGCAAATCTGCATGCACAGAAGATGCATTTAGTTCAGACATTTAATGAATATAAGGCCTTAGTACACAGTCATCCTCACATATAAGCGCCCGTCAGCTGTTTCCGAGTAGCCCAGATAACCCACCCGGTTTCCAGGATCAGAAACCATAGTGGGTACCGTCAGACCACCTTCATGTGGAGAAATGACTGCTGCTCATTTCCGTGTCCACCCACCACCTTTAAGTATGGTGACATATGACACTCCTAAAGACCCAAATTCGGCAGCTCCAGCTTGTCAGTCATGAGACTTTCTGTATAACCATCCCTTTGAGGTCAGGAAGCTTGGTTGTATCCATGCAGTTGAACCTCCAGGTCCAACATGACCCCCCAACGTTTCAGCATTTTCAGCGTTCGAGAACTAGATCCATTTGTCCAAGTTAGAGTTATTAGATGGGAGAGAATGGAAGAAGAATAGTTTTTCTTTGTTGATTGGGACCTGAACTTTTCTGTATAGCAAGAGGTAGAACGGTTAGGACACTGGGGAGATTGGAACGCTGCTACTCAGCCCATATAA
Organism: Meles meles; assembly: GCF_922984935.1. NCBI lineage: Eukaryota > Metazoa > Chordata > Mammalia > Carnivora > Mustelidae > Meles > Meles meles. The sequence continues at coordinate 145,732,461 of NC_060070.1, forward strand.
AGGCCCTCTATGCTGAGGTGCTGAAGATACCAAGGTACGTTAGACACACATACCTGTTCTTGAGCTGCTAAGTACAGTACAGAGCAATTACCCATAAATGGAACTTTTCAATACAGTGTAACAAATATAGTGGTAGAGGCATTCAAAGGACACAATGAGAGCACAGAAGGCGGAGACCTAGCCCAACTTTTGGGGGTGGTGAGGCTAGAGACACTTTGTGGAGAAGGTGATTTGGACCTGAGTTTGGAAGGAGGAGTGGGGGTTAGGAACAGTAATTCAGGCAGAAATAATATTGGGAAAGAATCTTGCTGGTGTGAGACATCAGACATGTGTGTGTTTGAGGCAGGGGATGCATGAGAAGGCAACATAACTAGAACAGAACTTTAATGCAGATCATGGCAGGGGATGGAGAGGGCTGATCACAGAGGGAGGCACATGCCATGTTAAGGAACTTAGCATTTATTCTGTAACAATCCATGATTTCCCAAAAGAGATCAGATTTGTTTTCAATGGCCAAAAAAAGGAAGAAAGACAATATTGAGGCAAGAGTGAAAGAGGGGAAACAAATAGGAAGTACTGACTCAATTTCAAAGAGAAAGAAAGCTAGAGCTATGCTAATAGTGGGGGGCAATGGAAAATATGGCACCGATTTGAGAAATATTTATGACATTGAGCCATCAGCATTTAGCAATAGATTTGATATAAGAAGAAAAGGAGAAACTCAGGAGACTCCTGGAATTGAGAAAATAAAAAATAAGAAGAATGTACAGGGAAGTAGTTGAGTCTAAATTAACATATTGAATCTGAGGCATCTAATGACATTACAACTTGGAGATGGCCAACATTCATTTGGGTTTATGAGTTCAAGATTGAAAGTAGACATTGAAGCAAGGAAAGTAGGGATGCATGATCTCATCATATAGGAGACAATGCATGTTGAGACTCTGTAGATTCAGAAAAATAGTGAACATAGAATAGAATCCAGGAGCTCATCAAATTTGAAGGGAGTGGCCAAAAGGAAAACTGGGCATAGAAGAAATGGAAGAATCCACGCAATCTGGTATAATTAAACCCAAGGAATTCAAGATTCAAGAAGATAATGGGGATGATCAACAGAACCAAATATACCAGAAAAGTCTAGTGAACCAATCAATTACTGTCAAAGTGACCACTGGATTTACGGAATGGTAGAATTAGAAACCAGATTACAAAGATTGGCTGATAAGTTGAGATGAAGATGATAAGACTAAACAGTATAAAATAGACTTGCAAGAAATTCTGCTGTGAAGGGGGAAAAAAGCGTTAGCAGAATGGGGGTGGGGTGGTCAATTGAATTTTTTGTTTTTTGTTTTGTTTCTTAAAGACAGGAGAGACTTCCTTATTAGTAAGATGAGGGAAATTAACCATAGAAATAGGGGACATTTTATAACCCAAGATCCAGGGATGACATAAAACGTTGGAAGCACGGGTAGGCTTGAGTCTAGAAGACTAGCCTGTCCCCTGAGACTGTAGAAGAATGGGTTCCGACCTACTTCAGACATGAAACTGAGGAGTCCCTACCTGGTGGCCTCCCACCCCTCACATTTTCTGAGCTCAGGCAAGAGTACAAACCGACGCTTACATATCTATGTCCGGATAGCTAACAATTAGAAATCAAGCCCCAAAAGCAGTGAAATGGAACACGTTAGCTAGATAGGATGCGTATGTTCAATAGAACACTCTTATGGTGACAGAAATGCCTTCTTTAAAACTTGGGAATTCAAGTTCTGACTTCGATGCAGAGCTCCAAGCTGCAATATGGAGGCCTGTGAGAGCCAGTGCCAGCCAATGGCTCAGTTCTTCTCTGTTCCCACCACTGGACCCATCGTACAGGGCAAGGAAGTTGACAGGTGTAGGTGAGGAACCCCAAGGCTGCATGCCCAGGCTCTGTCCACATCCTTCTGCAAATGGCCATTCTTTGCCATTGCTAGGGCCTAGAGCTGCATTCACAGTGGGTTCACCTGTCTTGGGGAGGAAGGATTTGGAGGAAGAGGCCCCATGCAGGCCATGGACCTGTGCAAAGGACTCTGGGTCCTGTGTACTTATTGCACATGGGAAGAATACACAGAAAAGTAATGTGGTGGCCCTGGGTAGGTAGGCATGTCCCTTTAGCCCCACACACCCCTTGCTCCACAGCAAGGAGCTCAGTGATGGAGGCCAGAATGGTGCTCTCTAAAGCACAGGATGCTGGCCAGAGCCCCCTCCTGCCTGGGCCTATAGGTGGGACAGTCTGGTAGCCTCATTTTTTTGATGAAAGAAAAAAGCTAAGACTATCTGCTGGGACTAAAGTTTAGTGGGAATCCTTCTGGAGAAATCAACATCACCTTGCAGGTTTGGTTCTCTTAACTCTTGAGAAATGGTATTCAAGCCGTTTGCCATGAGAACTCATTTCTTAACTTGAAGTAGAACCACATACTGGGCAAACAAATATTGATTGGAATCTTTGAGGTACTACAACTTGGGAGAACTTTGCTTGGAAGACCTTTCCCTCCCCTTTGCTAACCTGAGTGGGTCCATAAAGTTTGCTTTGTAACAAACACGTAAATGAAAAGGAAAAAAAAAAAGTAAGGATGCATGATCTTATCATGTAGGAGACAGGCCATGTGGTTGAGACCCTGTAGATTCAGAAACATAGTGAATGTGGAATGGAATCCAGGAACTCATCAAAATTTAAAGGAGTGGCCAAGAAGAAAAATGATCATAGAAGAAACAGAAGAATCCACACAATCTGGTATAATTAGGACCTGCCCTAATTTTTTTCCCTGCCTCACATATCCCAATTCAAAGCCAGAGGGCTATTAAACCTGATTTTTGGCTCAGGAGTCCACAGGCAGTGTTGAAAGCAGATCACCTTTAGAGAGATCTGGGGGTGGGGGCACCTGGGTGGCTCATTCAGTTAAGCATTCGACTCTTGGTTTCAGCTCAGGTCATGATCTCAGGGTTGTGAGATTGAGTCCCACGTGGGTCTTCATGCTAGGATGTAGCCTGCTTAAGAGTCTCTCTTTCCCTCTTCCTCTGCCCCTCCCTGCCCTCTAAAAAAGAGAGAGAGAGAGAGATCTGGTCATCCTGAAGGCTGCAGGATGGTCTTCTCTCCTGCCTTTACGACATCAGTGGCCTGCAGAGACAGGGACCAACCGATAGTGGGATGTCCAGAGAGCAGCTATTTTGAAATCTCAACACAATATAAGCTTTCTTTCAAAGAAAATGAAACGCTCTGAAAAGAAAGACAATGACATTAATTGAATAGTGCCAAAATGACAAAACACCAGGTATACAATGTTTAAAATATCTTCATATATTTATAAAATTCTCATGATGTTGCTATAAGGGTATTTTATCTCCCTGTGTAATTACACCTGAACACTGACCAAACGATGCTTTTTTTTAAATATTAGTTTTCAAAGACCTGGTTGACCATTAATTTCCTAGAACGGCTGCTGAAATCTTATGATCTGCATGTTATTGCTATGAAAACTAAAATATGGAGCAGTTAAGTGACTATCCAGTGAACAAGTGGTAGCATTGGAAATAGCGTCCAATATATTACCCTGTCTGTTAAGTCATACTTCTTGCTGACCTGGAGGTGCCTCTTTCCACAGTAATCTACTGAAGTCTTATATGCCAGCCTATTAGGGACCTATGTCCCTCCACATCTTGCATATGTTAGATGTTACTAAACAGCTTCATCACAAGAGTCAGGGGGATAGAACTTGAAACTTTTCTTTTTAGGACAAATTAATTTAAGACATGTCATCCAATGGGTCGTGTGTCCCTAAAAGGGAGTCCCAGTGTAGAAGAGAGGCATTGAGGAAACGATTCAAGAAGGATTTAGATAAATTAATGCGCAAGGCATTCATAATATAAGGCTTTATATTAAATACCTGTTGTCTGAAAGCCCCTCCCCCACTTCAGTTTGCCCCTCTCGCAGAGACTGCTGTGGGCTCCCTTGTCTCTAGGTCTATGTATGCACATTTTTTATTTTCCTTACTAAATCCTGAAGGCAGTGGTTGCATGTCCTATCCTTGTGTGTCCTCCACAAGGCACAATGAGGCCTTGCTCATGGTAGCCATTCAGTAAGTTGTGCCTGAACGACAGTGACAATAGAATGACTATTTGGATCCCATCACTCGTCCTTTGAGACTGATAGCCCGCAGATCCAGCCCTCCCCACCACCTCAGTCCTGGGGTCTCTGTCAAGGACAGAGCACAGGGCAGAATGAATGGTGAGTCGAAACCAATAGCAATTCTCAGGCTCTTGAATCATCAACCAAAGGAAGGGTTTTGCATTCCACAAACACTTCTATTGAGATTTTAAAAGTCAACAGTATGGATACACATCCCTCATTTTGTTTCTGCGTCAGCCGCAAGGGGGAAGATACATGGGTGTCTCATCAGGCCAAAAAAGACCGCTAAGATGAGAAATAAAAACCTTAAGTGAAAGGTATTTATTTCAACTATATGGGGAACTCCTTACTGGTGAACTGGCAGTCAGGAAAAATGTGTTGATTGTGAAGTAAAAGGAAAGTCCCAAATCATTAGGAAGCATCCCACACTCCCAAAGAAAGGAAGTCAATAGCAACATTCCAGTGTGTGTTGTATCTAAACTAAACTACAAAAGTAGCTTTTTACCATTGCATGCAAATGATGTCTGGAAAATAGCCTAGTTTACATAATTGCACAGCTGTGGGCAGTCTGGCTTCCAAAATTCAGGATGCATCTTGATAGCATGTGTCAGACCCATAAAAGGGTTAACTTTGAAAACAGCCACTTTCCTATACAGATGGAGACAGAATGCCATCATCAATGTTTAATCAATCAATAGGCATTTATTCCTATGATATAAAGTTTACATTATCCTCCATCTGGAGCAAGTGGAGAAATAAGGAAGGGAATCTGTCAAAAGCAAAATTACTTCTTGTTAGCTTTGCCCCTGTAATTTCAGTTCAGCTTAGTACACGTTAATCTTTTTTATGACTTAAATAAGGCAATGAAGATGATTATCCTTTAGTCCTCTTGTGACTTTCTCAAACACTTTAATCCAAACCCAACAATTTAGATCAGGCTCCGGGACGAGCTGTCAGATCTCGGTCTCATATTATCATCAAATAATTGGCCAGTTACTTCGTAGGCCCCATTTCTTTACCAATTTACTCTGTAGTTCTAGATTTCTCAACCCCTCTCTTTCTGCAACGACTCTGCTCTCTGTTTAATTACTAAGGCTATGAGACAGTGTGTAGAGTACACGAGTGTGCACTCTAGCTTCCAGTAGACGCGTGTTCCAATTCCAGTCCCAGAGAACTGCTTGTGTGAGTCCCTAGACCATGTTCTAACCTCCTTAGGACCATTTCTTGATCTCTACAATGGCTTTACTCCTGCCTGTCTTGTGAAGTTGTTAAGATTAAATGAAATCCATATATGAAATGCCTGACACATAGGGACCACTTAATTCCTAACAGTGTCTTTCCCCTACCCTCAGATGGCACCACTTGTCTTTTCTGCATGTAGAGTAGTGTTTTGTTAGTCTTGTTTGTTTGTTTCATTTGCTAGACTGTGGCTCATTAATTCACGGGGTCAAAGCACTGTATTAGAAGAAAAAGACATTTGTGTCTTTCATTTGTGAAAAGACTAATTAGTAAAAAGGGGGGGGAAGATCAACTATGCAAATATGGTTAGTTGATCACCAGGGAGGATGTGTATTTATTATTATGTTGCTATATTACTTAAATTATTATTAATTGTTATATAAGTTTGATCATTGGGATTACTGGGATTTGAGGGAGGAGATGGTGGTTAGTGAAGTCTGTACCCTCTTGACAGGGTAAATAAGACAGAGGAAGGTACATTGCCTAAATGTATGTGACATAGAACATATGGGTTATTCTCCCTCATATCTTAGCACCTAAGTTTTCTTAGCGAAGAAAGAAGTGGATGGGAATTTATATAAATTCTCGCTGTGGCCAGTAGGATTTCCCCATTCGTGCCTACACTATTAAAGACTCCCAAAGGAAAGGTCTCCAGACCCCCTGGACTTTGAGTGACAATCATCTATTATGCGCAGAAAACCTCCAGGAAGAACATAGAGAGGTCCCTCCATTGTGTTTATGTTCCCAGATTAACACTGACAGTTTAAGGTGAGACAAAAACCTAATGCTTGTTCTAGCAATTTCCGTGTAGTTCAGGGCAACGTGGGCAGCCATTGCCGTGCAGCATAACATCAGTAGGTCCTAATGAATAAAGAATCAAGGTGCACTCCCAAACCAGACGATCAAATGGCAAGTCTCACTTGATTTCACAACCCAAACCATTCTTCACCCACTTGGTCTGCTTCTTGCCCTCTGTATGTCCTACTTTTTTGTTCACCAGCTGCTAAACCACTAAGCCAAACTATCCCAACAAGTTCAACCTGCTTCTTTCTTTGAACCTAGACTTTGCATCACAATCGGGAGCTCTTCTACAGTGAGGATCTAGAGTGCAGGTTCTGAGTATTTGCTCTTTCTGATGCTGAGAGGGTCCCCCCGAGGTGCTCTGCTGGGCGGTGCTCCAGATGGGAAATCAAACCCATCAAGGTGGAATGGCAGTGGTTTTCTTTCTGACAGGCCCTCCTGAGAGATGCAAAGACTGGACAGAGTGTAACCCCATAACCAATTCCCAGGACAGAGAGCACAAGTAATATTACATTTCCTCATTTTTCTTTAAGTCAATCTAAGTCAAATTCTAAGCTCCAGCCCCATGATGAGTAGAAAAGTGGAATTCGGTCATCATGGAACTTCCCCAATCTTGGGCCCCACACAAAAGTCACTGGATCTTAAAAAGCACAGAACCTCCACGAGGCCCCACTGGCCATGAGACATTGGGGATTACAGAATAGAGTGGGGTCTCCATGGTCCTAGCCCTTTGGGATATGCCAGCTCCCTTGCTTCTCCCCCACTCATGGGACTCAGAAAATCGTTGATGAACTGAAAGCCCTGTGCTTCCTAATGAGTGTTCCAGGCAGACGTCCCTTCTGAAGGGTCCCCTTTGCTTTGGCAGCTGCCCCTGGGGGTATGTGCTCCCCACTACTACTGAAACCCATCAGCCTCCACCTGCTCCCAGCCCAGGGTGGAGGACCTCTCACCTCCCCTCTCAACACTCTCAAGAGCACTCCAGCTCGCCCTTCCTTCTCTGGGAATATCTCATCTCGTCGGAGCACAGCCATTTACAAACATCAGGAAGAGCTTCTGCTTCAGAGGCGAGAGAGGGCAAACCCCGAATTGCTCTCGGAAAATTTGGGGGAGGGTGGAAGTGATCTGAAAAAAGGAAGTAAAACTGAAATCGCAAAAAATTAATCCTGGGCCATTGAGTCCCACAAACAAGCAGGAGGTAAGCATTGCCCTTGACTTTTTGGCCTGGGAACCGGGTAGGATGGAATGTTCCTGATGGAGAAGTGACAGGAGCCACAGTTAAAGGTCGCAGCTCCAGGGGCACTGGCAAGTGTGAGAACCGAGAAACAATCATGGGTGTTTCAGGGCAGCGCCTCTGTGTGCCTTCCCACCCATCCCTCCAGTGATTCTGGGGAGAGGTTCACATGGGTTGGAGCGGGAGGGGATTGAATGGAAGAGGGAAGATGAAATGAAAGAGTCATAATACAAAAAGCATGGCAGGCGTCTGCAAACACAAGCCATTCGGCTTGAAGCCTAAAACCCCACTGGATATTTGCAAGGGCCAAAGGGATGACCAGATCTCTGCCAGCAGGGGGCTCTGAGAAGAAGTCAGAAGCCCCGCCACGGAACGTGGGTTCCTGTCCAAAGCCGGCCTGGAGCCAGAAGATATCACATTTCCCTGGGGCTGTGCAGAACCTTGCAACAGGCACGTCGGGGCCAAAGGCAAAGGGAGACCCCAAGGCACTGGGTCAAGAGGACAAACACGTGTGTCGCTCAGAGACTCTGCCAGAGAACTGGGGTCTCTGTATCCTGGGACCCTGCTGCGGGAGGTTCTGGAAGAGTCCACATCTGACTGCCATTTGCCAGTGCAGACCGAGACTCCTGACTCTGCCCTGTCTATCTGGTATTCCTGAAAAAAACGTGGCACTCTATGCTTTTCCAACACAAACAAAAACCTCTTAATACGATAAGGAAACAGTTAATCTTCTTAAATGACAAAGTATGTCAGTCTGGTGCCGATGTGATTTGACTGAGATTGAACTTAAGCAAATGTTTATGGGAACAGGAAGCAACGATTAACAAATTCATTAATTCAATTACAGCACAGGGTAGCTCCTCAATAAATGTTTGTTGTCGCTGCTGCTGATGATAATTAAAATCCTGTTTATAGATGGGTTGTGATGTATAATCATTTCATAGCTATCTAAGTCCTTATGCCTTGATGAGAACTATCATTATGAGTAAATATTGACTAAGGCTGAGCCTCACACATGCCATTGAAATTCAAGTTTATAATCCCCCCCTAACCAATAGGAATGAACTAAACCGGGACCTCAGTTGGAACAGCTTGGTCACTGGTCAAAGATCAGACTAAATCCTGAGTCAGTCTGTCTTGGCGTCCTTGTTCCGTATGCCACGGACAATCTGGGCTTGTGGGACAGAAATTTTACATGAGACTTCGCTTAGGGGCTTCGAGGATTTCTTGTGGTGAAGGTTCTCTCCCTGGTCCAACTCCTCCACAGAGTGCCGGGGGTGCTGTCAGGCCAAGAGCCCTGGACGTTTCCGGGGGCTGGTCTGACTCCGACGGCCACCCCTGGAATCTGCAGAGAGGGATGGAGGACTAGGAGTAGTAGGTCTTTCTTCAGGAGACCCTCTCGTCCACAGCAGGATCCCAAAAATCAGTTTCCGAAATGCCAGGTCAAATGGGTAAGAGCTTAGGGAGCCGGGTTTCATTCCTTCAGTCATTCACCCACACGTTTCCTACTGCTGAGCAGGAAGCTGCAGATCGCATGGGTAGAAATGGGGCTCCTTTAGACGCACACGTAAACTATGTAGTAATTTACTGGATAGAAATGATTTCTAGGACCCCATTGGTAAGGGACTTAAAACAAAGCAGGCAGCAACTTTAAGAATCGACAAACCCACACTTACATTTTGCCCTTCGATGCGATCCAGCCCCAAAGAAGGAGCTGAGGTGTTGGCCCCCTGAGTCCACCAGAAGGGAGTAGCAGCCTTTCCTCTGCCGAGAGCTTGGGGGCAAGGGGTTGGGCTCTTTTACAAGCGTGAGTGAGATTAGTATGAAGGGGACAATAAATATTAATGTGCTTCTCTCCTCTATGTTTCTGTACACACACCTCTCATTTGGAAGTATTTATTGAAGGGAAAGGGTAGGGTAGAAAGCATGAGGGATTATTCAAACAGAAATTCAAAGAGAAACGAAGTGTTTGTATTTAGCTTTTGGCATTCAAAACTGAGAAACACAATCGGTTGAAAACAGACTCGGTAGAGAGGGGAGAGAAAGAAAGCACGTTTTCTCAATTCCTTTAGTATATCGGGAGCCAAGCCTAAGGGCTCAGATCTTAAGATTTTTTTCTCTCCCATAATGTAGATAAAATTTGCCTTCTGAGGGGCAGATGGGTGGCTCAGTCATTAAGCATCTACCTTCAACTCAGGTCATGATCATGGGATCGAGGGTCATGGGAAGGAGCCCGGCATCAGGTTCCCTGCTTCTCCCTCTCCCCCTCCCTCTGCTTGTATTCAAGTCAAATAAATAAATCAAATAAACAAATATATAAAGAAATAACATCTTTAAAAATAAAATAAGTAAATAAAAAAAATCTTTAAAGAAAAAATTCGCCTTCTGCTTATGACCCTTTAGGCCATTACACTTTTTGCGCTAACAAAGAAAGGAAATGTCATAGAGGAAGACACATAGATGACAGATTCTGAGCCTCTAAGAAAAATTTACAAGTTGCCTCTTCTAGGAGGGGATCATGAGAAGAGCCGAGAGAGGCCAAGAAAGCGAGTTCCAACATCAAGATTCTCATGGCCTACTCCTTATCCTCAGGGTAAGGTAAACCTTGTGAAATATCCAGAAAAGTCTGGGAGATCCAGCAAACTCTGGGCTAGTGGCACATTCCCAGGGTGTAGGAGGGAGAGGCAGCCAACCTTCCCCTTGGCCCTGAGGAATGAATAATGCCATCTGTGGAAATGATACGATGCGTCCCCTGACATCCCCCTTCCTGTGGGTGTGCATGGGGACTCGAGGGGAACTTTATGCCTCATGCAAGAATGCAGGGGGCACCATCACTTGTGGGTTAGGGTGATAAAGCTCTCAGGTGGGGACATAAAGAGAAGAGGCAAATGGCCCAAATCAGTTGTAGACATGAATACACCAGCCCCCCAAAAGCTGGATGTAAGCACCCATGCCTCCGGGGTCACCAATAAACCAGAAGACAGGAAAGCCAGCGCTCTATCTTGGACAATAGTAGGGATACAGATGACCTCACTTCCAGGAGGGCATATGCCATCTGGAGGGGGAGCAGAGTCACGGATGGGAAATCTGAGGGACCCAAAGCAGCAGAGGCTCACCTATCCATCAGACTAGGTTAATGGAATTTCACTAAAAGGCGGGGTCCCCTGCCCTCCCTGCACTATCTGGCAGACTAGGGCTTGTGATAGATAAGAACAAGAAAGACGTTTTTTATTTTCTTCGGACAGAGGCGTGTAGCGGGAGCAAAATCTCAACTTGGGTCAGGAACTTCCGGAAACGTCTAAATGGGTTACACGTATAATTGGAAGATTCTGCACCTTGGGAAGAGTCAATGTTACTGCTTTCAAGAACATAAAATTCCATTCTTTTCATTCACTTAAAAATAGTATTTTGTATTGTGGTGTTGGTTCTATAGCATATTATATGCTTATGTGTAATCCAGACAGTTCTAAGTTTTGCACGTTCTCCCGTTGATGAGCATGGGTGCCCGGACCTTTCTTCTCCTCCTCCTCCTTCATGCCACGTCTGGGGCACTCCCCTACATACTCTGGGGGAGATCAGAACTCTCCCCCTCCATCCAGGGATGAAACGGGAAAGGAATAATTGGCCACGCGGTAAGGCAGGGCCACGGAGAGGAAAGGAGAACTTGGGGTCCTTGTGGCAAGGGGATGAAGGGAGAAAACACCCTCAGAATGAGCACTTCTCCCAAGGTCCAGGAGAAAGGGGGCCATGTAGGGCGCGGGAGGAGGAAGAATGAAGGCTCCATATCCAGAGGAGCCACAGATGGAACCCTCAGAACAGGTCTGAGAAGCCACTTCTGTTCTCTGGCCAAGGACGTTATGGGTTGCCGTGGGAATTCTTGAGTCAGAGGCAAGGAGCTGTACTGCCTATCTATACATCCTAGTGGAAACTCCCATGGGGGTGGGGGGAGAGACTGGGAACGGTAAGACTGTGAGTATGACATTTCCTGGGCATGGCCATAGTGTCCCTCCTTCCAACGCGAAGGACAAGGTCACGAGGTTACGCAACAGCAGGTAGCCCTCCAAATACATTTAAAACATTTTCATCTTATTGTTTCGTTGTCATTATCCTTTGGAGCAATTCCCACAGCTAAATCATATTAACTCCGACTTTCCATTCGAATCAGAAAAAAAGTAGATCACACAGAGATATTGCTCCTCCGAAGCAAAGTCATAACAACTTTGAAAGTTACCTTAAACTAGACCCATTTGTGTACGGGGATGGGTGTATTTATGATTACTGTGGTTTCCAAAAATTAACCTATATTGAAGAAGGATGGGGGAGATGGAAGGGGGGTGTTGAGGGGGTGGAGACAGGCAGGGGCAGGGTGTGATGGAGAAGAACACATCAATATCTCCAGTTCCTGGAATAGTGTCCCCCCAACTTGCCCGTGACACGTTGGACTGCAGGCAGGATTCCAAATGTTCGTCTGGACCCCTCATCCATTGTTTGATGTTCCTACCTCAGCTCAAACAAGTGTCTTCCCTCCTATTTGTCTCACTCCTGAACCTCTACCACAGAACAAAAAAATGTAGAGACACACCAGCAGTCCAACGGAGCACAGAGGGATTACTGCAAAGAATGATCTTGAGGTTCACTGGGGTTTTAAATGTTCATGGCTGTGAGCGAGCACTTAACTGCTATGAAGGTAAGTGGCTCTTCAGCAGACACACTTTCCAAAACAAAACAAAACAAAACAAACAAAAACACCCCTTTTCTGGTGCATGGGACGGAGTAGAAGACTAATCACCTAAATTGCGAGCTACGTAATTTTATTTCAGCATCAACACATTCCAGACTGAAAATCTTGACAATTTAAAACTCCTCTCCAGAGAGAAGAGAGAGAGAGAAAGAGACAATGTTCTTCCCTTTAATCTGGTGAGAATAAGCAGGGAGTAAGGGTGTGAGAAACCCTGCGTTTTGTGCTGTGCTTTTGAAAAGAGAACAAAACACGATGTCCGGAGATAAATTGTCATTTTCTGAAGCTACAGTTTTCTTACGAATTCTTGAGGAAACGTTGCCACCTTCTGGACAAAAGAGCAATAAGCAGTCATCACAACCTTGACATCAGCCTGTTTATAACCGAGTTTACTGGGTTAGTAAAGGATTTTGTTTTGGCTTTCTTTCTTTTCTGTCACTATGCCTGCACAACATTGATATATCAAAAAAAAAAGAAGAAGAAGAAGAAGAAGAAGTCCCTATAAAAGCACTAATCATATGCATAATAGAACAGAAAGCCCATTTCACCAATTAAGCAGATTCTTCAAAGGCAGAATTATCAAGCACACTGACAAAGTTTACCAGATTTTTTTTTTTAAATCTTGTTTCCAGACTTCTTAACTCTTAACAGGACTTGGAGAGGGGTAGATAGATTCTCATCCAGATTTTCTTTTATTAATGCATTTTTTATTAATGCTTTTTATCTTTCAAAAATGAGTTCAAGTCTGCCAGCTGAATGGTCTTGAACTTGATTTTTTAAAATATATTTTACTCTTTTGAAGTCATCGGCAACATTCTGAGCATCAAAAAACTGAAATGCCAGTAGCCCCATCCTGATTAGTTGTAAAATATTTACGTCCCCTTTACGCTTTAAGCAGACCCCCTTGCATTGGTCAATCTGACTAGCAAACATATTTACAATAAATAAGGCAATTTACGGCGGGCTTGTTTGTTTATTTGAGCACCTGTGTATTTGGCCCCTAGAAGAAAAGGGAAGCGCAAAGGACCCAGCGCACCGAGCGAGAACGCACCACCGCACCAAAGAGCTGGAAGTGGTCTTCGTGGTGTGGAGGTCTCTAAGGTGAAGTCCGCAAGTGTAGGGCATTTATTTCTGGACTGAATGAGCACAAGATTGAGAACCCGCATACCTGCTCTTCTCCATCCTCTCCATCTGTAGGTCCCTGTCCTCCCTCATTCAGAACCCAGCAGGGAAGGCAGCGCCAGCCTTCTGAGAACTTTACTCTGGTCTATGAGGCCACGGTCCGTGGTGATTGGCAGCCCTGCGCACCTGCAGAAACGGGCACGTATTTATACCAGGTGGGAACGTTTGCTGGGGTGGGTATTCGCTCCCTGCCCCGCGTCCCTGGATCTGCGGGTGGATGGCCCTCTGCTTCCCTAACCCCGGGTGGAGGGGAGGTGGGAGGCCGCCAGGAAGGCCACTCTAATTTCGTCTATGCTCGTCCCCTGGCTGGAGGCCGCAGCAAGTTTCAGCAAGCATCTCTGAGAAGGAGGTAAGTGCACGGGAAGGAGGGGAGGCAAATTTCTTTGACCAAGTACAGGCCGTTCTTTTTTGTTGGCCTCCAGACACTCGCTGAGATAACTACATCAGATATCACCGGTGAGGCCAGTGCTCAGATGCTGTGTCCCGACAGATTCCCTGGAGAATGGCAGGATGGTGCTGGGGGTGGGGGTGGGGGGGGGTTGCTGCTTAGCGCATCGGCATCCTTATAAATCTCAAATTACTAGCTGCGGCGCTGACTTGAAAAAGCACACAACCTCAAAGGCCGACCAGCAGCCTTCCAGGGGATGCAGCCTCGCACGGGGGGTTTGAGTGACTGCTCGGAAAAGCACAAAGAGAACGAAAAGGGGGAAAGGGAAGAAAAAAAATGTTCTTTTTAGAAATATTCTTGTTTTTGAATTGGGAAGTCCCTGATGCAGAAACGTCTTTGGTGCTGCTGATTATCTGGACCCACAAGTGCTAAATTGATTCACTGTCCTGCAGACACCCAGGGGCTGAATATCAGGGAACAAATGCATTAATCACGGCACAGCCTGTGTGCCAACGTGCATAAAGACCACTGCTCCCAGCAGCAGCCATTGCGTGAGCATTGCCACAGACCACACGCTCCGAAGTAGCTCTCTAAAGTCTCATTACTGAGCGTGTGGGTTTGTTGGGGGAGGGGGTGTGTGTGAACTTGACTTTCTCTGAAACCTGTATTTAGAAAGAAATGTATTTACATTCAGGCTTGTGTTTATTAAAAAAAAAAAAGAGAGAGAGAGAAAGACTCTTTGGACCAGAGTCATTACAGATGAAACAAACACACGGACATAGATACACACATACACACACACACACGTGCGCGCGCACAAAAGCTTTCGGGCAGACACAGAAAATAATGTTTAGCAATTACGGTCCACAGCTGCTGCAGTTCCAATGTGCGCGTGCTACACAGGTGCGGCCATTATAACAATGAATAGCGCGCATTAAAGGTGCCATCCATAGGGGTAATAATACTAGGGTTGAAAAGGTATTTTCATTTGCAGCCTGATGTTCGGCAGAAAATAAAATAAGGCGTTTCATAGGCAGCCTGATGGCTCGGCAGCCACATGGGAGGCCCAAACCTGAGATTAATCTAGGATTCTTATGTGTGTGTCTGACAGTGGGAATCTGGCAGTGGTTAGCTGCCAGAAAAATTTATTTCTTAAAAAATAAAAATTTTTTTAAAAGGCTGCCGATTAAGGAAACTGAGGTACCTCACAGTTCATAGATGTAGCAGCATCAGCCAGTATGACTTCTATCCCTACCTACTACCCCTAGTCTCTGAATACTAGAAATATTGTTGGGGAAGCAATATTATTAGAAAAACAAAATAGGGTTCCCGTAGGTGGGGGTAGTGTAATGGCTCCCACAGGGAAGGGAGCCTAAAGAAGGATCGCTTCCTCCTCCTCAGGCCTTGTGTCTGGATGGTGCCATCGCTGTGTTACCTCCTATCATGAAAAGGCCCTTCCCAGGGTCTGGCTTTGAAGGTGTGACCAGCCTCCTTTGCTCACCTCTCCCTTTAAAGGCCCAGCTGCTAAAGGGCACGGTATCTCATTCCACTCACTGCCAGAGCCACTCACAAGGCTGAACTCTTCCGCCACAGTGGGAAAATGAATATCAGTCAATCAACACGTTCTTGCAGGCTGACAGCTGAAAGAAGCTGGAGAACGGGAGGGTTGGGATGACAATGGAAGAGGGGGCTTTCAAATCAGAAGACAGGGGTGGCTGGGTGGCTCAGTGGTTTAAGCCGCTGCCTTCGGCTCAGGTCATGACCCCAGGGTCCTGAAATCAAGTCTCGCATCGGGCTCCCTGCTCAGTGGGGAGTCTGCTTCTCCCTCTCCCTCTGCTACTCCCTCTGTTTGTTTGTGCTGTCAGATAAATGAAATCGTTAAAAAAAGAAAAAAAAAATCAGACAGTGGACCAGATCTCCATGCTCCCATGTGCCACCTCGGTGACCTCAAGCAAACTGCTTAAACTTGGAAACTCTGCAAAATAGAGGTGATCCTGTCTGCTGCAGAGGGTTGTACTGAGGTTCTGATGAGACCAAGTACATGAAAATGCTTGACACTGATCATGGAATGTGGCAGACATGAAGTACACAAGATAGAGATAATTTGAGTAGCTTCTTTTTATCCGTATTCCTCTTCCTGAGTGGGTCTGTCAAGAACCTCTAATTCTAGGCAAGATTGTGGACCTCTGTGTGGTCTCTACATGTTTCTCAGTGCCATAGTCTACCTCAGCCCAAAGCCAACTGTAAAAAAACAAACAAACAAAAAGCCCCACCTTTACATTCGTTAGGATAATTATTTTCATATTGTCTACTTTTTTTTAAAAGATTTTATTCATTTATTTGACAGACAGAGATCACAAGCAGGCAGAGAGAGAGAGAGAGGAGGAAGCAGGCTCCCTGCTAAGCAGAGAGCCCAATGCGGGGCTCGATCCCAGGACCCTGGGATCATGACCTGAGCCGAAGGCAGAGGCTTTAACCCACTGAGCCACCCAGGTGCCCCGATATTGTCTACTTTTAACAACGCTGAAAGCAGAAGAGAAATTACTGTGCTGTGGGGTGTTTTGAAAGCGGAGGTCCGTCAGGCCCAGGTGGCCGTGGGTCTGGCTGCTGGGCACCAGGCGTGCTTTCCCAGGGCCCAGGTGGAGAGCCACCCCCAGCTTGGAAGTCTGGAAGCCGGCCTGGCCCGGAGAGGCCCGGGGGAGGCAGGGGGCACCAGCCCTCGCCAGGCTGAAAGCCGTCCTCGGAACGGGATAGGCCCCCGCTTACCAAGGAAGGTGGGAACACCACCTCTTTTTAGAGGCATTAAAAGTGAGGAGAGGATTAAAATTAATTTGAAACGTCCCAGGAAGCCTGCATAATGAAAACAAAGCTCGACTGCCGCGCTGGCTGGCACGCTCTGGATCTGGAAGGGCTCACACAGCAGAGCCCTGGCCCGTGGAAGCCGGCTGGGGGATAAGCCAGCACAGCACCGGCGGGGCGGTGAGGAGGATGAGGAGGGTGGCGGCAGGCCGTGCATAGAGCCTCCGTCAGCTCTCGTGGACCGCGGGTCCTTGAGGCGCGCTCCCCTGGGGTCTCAACCACATCGCAGGAAGGGGCGCTACCCTAAACCCATTAATAGGACCCCAGACTCCGTGTTTGAGAAGCAGAGAGTCAGAAAGCAAAGCTAAGCTATATGAACACATAATTATCAGACCGTGTGTTAAAGTATTTGGCAGGAGAAGGGGGTGCTGTGAGAACACTCAAGAGGGGGTACCTAATGTAGACTGGGGGGCTCAGGAGAGGTTTTTAAGAGGAGGTGATACCTGGATTGAGGTATCTAGGGAGGGGAGAGCGTTGAACCATACATGTACGCATGCGCACGCACGCACGCACACGCAAGCACGCAGTGGTAGCCAGACTCCAAGATGGCCGCCAAAGATTCCCCGCCTCCAGTATTCCCACCCTTGTGCAGTGCCTGCCCATACCCTGCTGGACCTGGTCCACGTGATCCGAAGAATATGCCGGAAGTAATGGTCCATGCCTTCTGAGATGAGGTTATAAAAGATCTGCAGATTGGCTGTCCCAGGGCAGTCACCCTGGGGGGAGCCCGCTGTCGTGTCTGCAAGCAATCCTGTGCAGAAGATCCCACACGCAACAATCTGAGGTCTCGTGCATCTGGGAGCAAATCTTCAACCCCAGTCAACCTTCTGATGCCTGCAGCCTGGCTCGCATCTTCACTGTACCCTTATGGCAGACCGCGAGCCGGAACTCTAAGCCAAGGGGTGCTTCTGACCCTCTGAAACTGTGTGAGCAAAGGAATGTTTGTTTTTTTAAGCTGCCAAGTTTCGAGCTAACTTGTTACATGGCAATAGGTCGCTAATACACCTAATTACATGGAAAAAAGACACATTATCATGTTGAAGAGCAAGTTCTAAAGAAAAACTTACACTACCTACTTTTGATAGCTTATAGACTGGTCTGTTGCATTGATAATGAAGTTTCTTTTTTATTAATCTTTCTATCAAATGAACCATGAAACTAATTTTTTTAAATCTAAATCTCCATGATAATATCAATTAAGGTTCATAAATAGCATTAAAAAGCAGATCAGCAGAAGCATTTTACACCACAGGCTAATGCTCTGTGGTATTGTTCAGCTACAGAGGAGGCCAGCTCTCTCCCTGTGCGGTGCCTCAGTTGCAGGTGGGAGGCCGGGGACAGAGCGGAAACCACTTTTTCAGTGGAGAATAGTCACCAGAAGAGCCAGGCAAAAATTGCTGGAGTCAGATGATTTCCAAGGCAGGTTTTGGGAGCAGAGACACGGGGCAGACACCCAGAAATATTCAGGTTATTTCAGAGAAAAAGTGAGAAGGGGGAGGTGTTGGCAAAGGAGGAAAATGGACCTGTTCCAGGATTCCAAAGCTGGGAGAAAGGCAGCCCTTGCCTGCTGGCCTCAGCAAGAAGCGCCAGAGGTCCCTGCAAGCTGTCACAGAGGGGTCCCTCAGGGCTGGTCTGAAGACAGTCCAGATCGTTACCCTCTCCAGCGTGGCTCCGAAGCTACGTTAGCCAACTCGCCTTTCCTACCACATGGGGCACTACGTCCCCTCATTGTCAGTTGATTAAAATGATATTGAGTAAGGGTTACCTTGTCATCGTAATACCTTTTCTCCTGGACCACACTGGTCCTCTATTGAAGACTTTATATCTGGTATAAAAGTGGTGTTTGGGGTACCTGGTTGGCTCAGTCGGTTAAGTGTTGGGCTATAGGTTTGGGCTTGGGTCATGATCTCAAGGTCATGGGATCAAGCCCTGCGTTAGGCTGTATGCTCAGTGGGGAGTTTGCTTGAGGATTTCCTCTCCCTTTGCCCTTCCCTGCACTCATGCATGCACACACCCTTGCTCTCTCAAATAAATCTTTAGAATAGAAGTTTCTACTAGGGCAGACATTTTTTTTTTTTTAATGGTGTTTAAGTTCATACCAGCTCTTCCATTTGGGAGGGTGCAGAGAAAAGAGGTTCTTGAAGTATATCAGCCACAGAAGTTTGAGAAGGGCTCCCCAGCAGTGCCTCTGAGAGAGGATGTTCTGGTCTCGGCATCGAGGTGACCATCCAAGCCCCAGTGCACTGAGAGTGGAACAAACTGCCCTCTAGGGGGGAAGGGGCTGATCCCACCCTCTGCACTGCCTGAGCGAAGGTGCAGAAAAGCAAAGCCCCACTCTGGTCCCCATTTTAAAAACCCACGCACCAGGGGACACCACAGCCTTTGATAGGGTTTTGAGTGTGATCATAAAGGACAGTGTCCACCACCATGAAGGTGGTAAAGACATTAGTGATTTGAATATTAAATCATGGGAATACACACCAGAAGACTTTATCAAGTTTTTAGCGACCATGCTTAGAAGAGAGCTGTGTTTATCAAATTAGCTTTAAACACATGCTCAGCTTTTGCCATAAACACCAGGCACCCAACCCACTGTGTGTTCAGATTTAGAAATAGAACTCTGTTTTCTAGGTGTAAAGAACACATTTGTTTTTGCTTGCGATAGATTATCGATCTATGATCATGCCATCCTGCCTTCTCTGAGGACAGCTCTCAGTCCTCACAGTCCAAAGTGTACCCCCACCAAATGGCTGTTTTCCTTAAGGGGAGAATCTCCTTTTGATCTGATACTCTCCATAAAAGAGCAAAAATATGGTAAAACCTAGCTAAACCACACACAATTTTGGCAACTACTAAAGTGACTGCAGCTGTCAACATGAAATATCATTAGGAGAAATCCCAAACAGAAAAAGGATCTTCTTAGCAGTGGTAGCTTATATTGGTTATGGATTTAATGACCACTTAAGTGAAAAAATCCATGTATGTTTCCTTACAATGGCTATACAATTCTTTGTAGTCTTTCTCTGAGATACATACTTGCATCATGTCCCTCAAAATGGATCACAGAAGGAGAGAACTTTGTGTTTGTTTTTTTTTTCTGCCCAAGTGTGGATAGACTTCCAAATGATTTTACTCTTTAGAAATGCCTAAAAGGACTTTATATGAGGTACAGTGATTCTGTTAAATGAAGAGGGACAAATTTCGCTTCATTCCATGTATAGGCCAGCTTCTGCCGCTGGCCTCTCTCAAATGGCTTTGTTGTCATTTGGTGGTGATCAAGATTGTGGTGGGAAGAGGGGTTTTTCACCAGATTTGATGACTTCCAAATTGGGCTGACACTGAAAATTCAGCATGCTGACAGTACGTTGCAATGTCTTTCTTGCCTACTCCTTTATTTCATTTGTATAAATATGCAGTTCTCACTATTACTGATAGGAAGGTTTGGGATAAACCACAATACCTGTGGACTGTGTTAACCTGATGTGATGTGGAAGCTACTAGAATTCCTTTAAAAAGCAAAACCCAAAAACACTAGCTTTAGCATGCTTGGAAATAGAGTCAGAAGCTGAAGGACATGGCTGGAATGAGCAAACTCTTTGCTTCTTGGATGTTGCCTGTTTCTGAGAGGAGGTGTGCAAACCAAGCTTGGGCTGCTGGTGGGGAGGGCAGGGTCTTCTGACACTGTGTAGCCTCAAACGCTTCCCGAAACTTGTTGTCTATGCCACAACCTTCCCTAGTGGCCTGTTTAAGTCCTCAGGGGCACCTGGGACTTACTATCTCTTTGTTGCAAGGTCCATTTTGCGGGTTATTAAACTTTCAACTTACATGGCTGATGAAAATCCTTCCTATAAAAGATTTAGCAGTACCCTGACCTTTTTAGCATAAGCTGACCCTTTCTCCCTACTTGAGCCACTAGGGAGGTGGCATTGTTTCTTGGCCATTGAGACATGCACTCTGTGGGAACCTGCTTAGGCACTTAGGATTGGTTTGGTTTATAGCATTAGTGTGATAGGCTTCTGGTTTTTAATTTAAAGATATTGGGAATTCACTAAAATTTATTCTAAGGGGGATGAGGCTATTTACTTCCATACTTTTAAAGATATCCCATATTTTAGCAGCTTCAAATGTAAGGTCTCAATTTCCCATGATTATGGCAGATCAAGTTGTAAGTTTACGAATGAGCACAAAAATCTTGATGACAAAATATATCACTGGTGTATGAGAAAGAACACGGACTTGAGAGTCTGGTGGACCTGAGTTTAAATTCCAGATCTCTCACGTATTACTGCCTACCCTCTGTGGGTCTCTGCTTTCTCATCTATACAGTAAGGGTGGAGGCTTTCTTTGTACCTCCTGGGCTATCCCCGTGACGCTCCTTCTACCGAATGCTACTTCAGATGAGTTCTGGAGACCGGTGACGACTCGGGTATTTCTAGGGAGGGCAGGCCAGGCATCAAGTTAGGGTTCAGAATGTTTGACTGATTTGAATTAAGGTGATGTTGGGCCACTGGGAGGCTATAAGCTTATTTTCTCTCGATTTGAGTGCTGGTGACAGATTTTCCCGCCAAGTGGGCTTATCACAAATAGGACTCCACGCTCCCACCAGTAAAATAGAGGAAGAATGGCTCCAGAGAGGGTCCTCAGGACTACCCAAAACTAATTCCGAATTTCTAGTGCCAGCATGAACTGTTGGGTTGATTTGCTTGTTAAACCCCTGCCAAGTGTGCATTTAACACCCAGAAACAAATATACAAAACAGTGACTACGTGTATCTGGACAGAAGCTCCATTCCTCTGCTAAAGGTTTTGGCATCACAATCAGAAGCAGGGAAGTTCATAGGGTCTTTGTCCTGACCAGTGTTTTTAGAACTCTAGATTTCTGTCTTGGTTTTAGCTTTTTGACCAAACCCTGTGGGACCAGGGGAAGTCTAAGTAATCTGGTCTCTTCCCTTTGCAACAAGAGGCATCTCTGGGTCAGTGGATTAAAGATTATCACTCTCACTTTCAAAACAGAAACAAGCTGGGCCGTTGTGCAATTAATTACCATGCCTAGAATCTCTTCCAGAAAAGGAAAATAGGCCTTGGGGCCTTGAGGATAAGGCAGCCATTTTTAAAAAGTAATTCTCAAATAAGTAATACATTCCCATTGTTTGAAAGCTCTAGATAGAGATAATAAAATGTAAAGAGACACTTCATCACGGGTCTAAGAAAGAAGAATGGCAAATGACCTAAGAATGGCAAATAAGCCCCTCATAGTCACTAGGAAAATTCAAATTAAAGCCACAATATTAAAATTGCTAAAATTTAAAATACCGACCATACCAAGTACTGTTGAGGATGTGAGGCAACTAGAATGCTTATACATTTTTGCAGGGAATGGAAAAGAGTACAGTCACTGTGGAAGAGAGTTTGGAAGTCTCTCATGAACATCTACATATACTTGCCACGTGACCCAGCAACCCCACTTCTGGATACTGACCCTACAGAAATGAAAACATGTTCCTACACGAACACATATGTAAATTTTTATAGCAGCTTCACCTACAATCACCAAAAATGGAAATAACCAAAATGTCTTCCAACAGGTGAACAGATAAACTATGTGCTAGTAAAATAAGACCATCTCAGAAGATTATGTGCAATATTCCATTTATGAGACATTCTCAGAAAGACAGAACTATGGCAGTAGATAACCAATTAGTAGTTGCCATTTGTTGGGGGCTCAAGGTGTAAATACAGAACGAATTTTGAAGGAGAATAAAACTATTCTGTAGTCTTAGTGTGGTGGTAGTTTCATGATGATCTCATGTATTAAAATTCACAGACCCAGACATTCCATGGGTCAACTTTAAGGTCTGTTAACTTTTAAGTACTATTTTTAAGTAACCCCCCCACCAAATTTTTTTTTTAATTTCTTTCTCTCTCTCTCTCTCTCTCTTTTTTTTTCCAAATTGAAGTATAGTTGAATGTTTCTCTTCTTTAACCTCTGCCTAATCCCACACCATTGCCTGGAGAGACCTGGTCAGAGAGAGCTTCCTGGAGGTGGTGAGTGGCTGGATGAGTTTCCATCTCAAAATCTTTATGCCTGCACAATCAGAAAATTTCTTTCCTCCCACTTTTAACACAGAAGGTGGTTTACAATACATTCTCTTCTAAACTTTGTACTTTCACTTAATTTATGTCAAGGACTTTCTCATATCCATGCATAGAGAACATTCTCTTTTTTATAACTGTATACTATTTTGCTGTATGGATGTACCATAATTTATTTAATCCCTTAATGGCAGATATCTGGTTTGTTTCTAAAATTTTACTACCAAAAACATTAATGCAAGGAATAATTTTATGTACATATACATATACATATATACACATATACATATATATGTGTATATATACATATGTGAAATTTATATATATATAATTTATCCATGGATAATTCCCCAAAATGCAATTGTTGAGTCAGAAGGGTAAATGCATTCATAACTTTTAATAGAGCGGGCTAAATTGCCCTCTATAGAGGCTGTATGAATTTATACTCCCACCAGCGACATTGATAGTCAGAGAAGCCATTTTTGAGAGCTAAGAACAAAGAGGAAATGAAAAACCATGGAACAAATTATATTTGGAAAAGTATTTGTTTCAGAAATTAAATGCTAGGTAACCTTTCCTTCAACAAATGTTATCAAGTGTCAACTGTATTCTTTAGCCGAGGGCTTACTTCAGACGAGATGCAGTAGAAAATGGAAGAAACAGCCCTATCCCTCAGTTTATAGTGTAGGAAAGCAATAAGACTCTCAGAAATATATTAAGAGTTGGGAGCACATCCAGCCACTCACCACCTCCAGGAAGCCCTCTGGGACCCGGTCTCCTTGCTGTGCTGCTGTAGCAAAGTCTTTAAACCCATCACATTTCAAGTTATTTTCCCCTATTAAGAAGCTTCTCAAGTCAGGGGCCAATTCGTTTTCATCACCACATCTTTTGGGGAAACATCTCTGCTTATAAATAAGTGTAAGTAATACCCAATGCTGTAACCCCTAGCACAGTGCCTGGCATTTAGTAGAAAATCAATTATCCAGTCGCTACACTGGATGGAGCTAGGAGGGGGGGATTTAAAAGCCTAGGATCCTGTCACAGCCATAACTAAGGTTTGGAGTTTGCAACCTCCAAATTATGCACCAGAATTTCATAATATCAGTGAGCTGGTAAAGTTTCTGCTTGCCCATTGTTGCAACATCTCTCCCTCCCTCCCCCAAAACGCAAAAATTTCAAGGGCCTCCAGAACCACTGGACAAACAAAATGCCATGTGACGTGGAAATTTGTAAATGATAGCGATGGTCCCTGTTTTTCCAAATACAAGGAGGAACCTTTGTCTTTTTGTTCTATTTGCCATTCCTGTGCAATCATACTGTTATTGCGCATTTTTAAAATAAGGTACCCAGATTAAGAACTCATAAAATCATAGTATTCTAGAACTGCACAGACCCTGGGAGCTTCCAATTTCCTCTTCATACTCAAATACTGCTTCTACCTTAAAGAGACTCCTCTAGAACTGCTTCAAACGGTGCAAAATCTTACCTTTTCACTTAATGACAATCTTGCAAATGCGTTGGCAGTTTTCAGAACCTGGTTTCTGTTGGGGGTTGGGTAGTGATGGGCTGGTGGTGGTTTGAGCTTTGGCAGTATCCGTATTGGCCCCTGATTCATAATCCTGCACTTTATTTGCCAAATGTAGACACAACCCAAATGCTAAAAGAGCCCAGCGGAAGGGGGCTGGTCCCCCCAGCATTGTGTGCTTTGCAAAGAGGAAATGAGTACCCATGAGGCCAGCTTCTTCCCCTCACCCTATCTCCTGAATGCAGTTTTTCCAATAATTTAATAACATTCACAGGGATATTAGATTAATTGGATTTTAATTCCAAATGACTGTGAAAGCAGAAAAATGAGTCACCAGCTCATACTAATGAGAAGATCTATTAAGGGCTCTTCTCTGATAGACACATACAGCAGGGTTATAAATATTTCATATCCAATTAATTGAATTTTGCCCCCTATATATGACACTGCCCTGAAACATCAATCAAATCGGACCAGAGAAAGCACGAAGGGATGGAAGAAAAACCAAGAACTTCCTTGGAATAGCAACTACATGGCCACCAGCCTTCCCCACCCCCCAGCCCCGGAAGGGCTCCCCCCACCCAGAGAACCCCTGCCATTCGCACAGGGCCTGCAGAGAGGAGCTGGAAGCATTCACACCAACTGCAGCTGGTTCCATACGGCAGGGAAATTAATGTTAATTAATCAGACAGCAGTTTTATACAGGGCTATGTGCAGAAGGTTATTGGAGTCCTGCTGCAAATAGATTTATAGGTGTAATTGCCATGTTGAATGACCCTCTGTAAACAGGCTCATTAAACTGGCCATCAGTCAAAAAGTCTAATTGAAGCCATGCAGTAGCCTGCAATCGAGAACAGGCAGCTCTCGATAAACAGAGCTCACCCATGGCAGCCTGCACTCTGGATGGTTTAGATAGGACTGCTGGCCTTTCTTCAGGTGGTCTCCAGCTTCTCCTGCCTCCTACGGCTCATCATCTTGGTGGGAAGGCAGAAGCATGTTTCCTGCTCAGGCTTTCCCTCTCTGCCTCCCCGTCTGCCACCAAGAGAGCCCACGGAAGTCTGGCAGCATGAGCGCAGAGTAGGAACCCTGTGTGTGGCAGGCGAACAGAATTTTCTAAGCAGCATGAATGATCACCATCTCCTGGTCCATTATCTTGCCAGAATAGTCCTAGCTGGGCTGGGACGAGTGGTTGGGCATGCACAGCCCCATTCCCCTCCATCCCCACAGCCATTTACAAACGGCTTGTCAAATTCTTATTCTTTCTTTTTACCATACTCTTGTATGAAGATTAAATACAAATTATTTTTCTCTGTAATATAGAAAAAAAAACCAACCTGTTGGGAATCAGAAAGCTTTTGGGGGTGAACTGTGTGTATTTAAATCTTCTCTGTCGACATTCATTACAGCATTTTCTTTATGTAAATGGGAAAATTAGAAACAACCTCAATGTCCATCAATAAGAGTCTGGGTATTCAAACTGTGATATTTATAGGCCATGAAATACTAAACAAATATTTTAAATGACTTTTAGGGAGATCCATATTTATTAATCCAGAGAGCGAGCCATGACATATGTTTGCGTGGAGAAAACAGACCACAGAACATCAATAGCGTGACCATACGTCGTATATCTTTATCTGTGACTGAAGATGCTGAGAAAATGTAGATTATTTTTTTCTTGGAGTTCATCTATTCCCTTCCATCTCTCATTTAGTAGTTAGTGGGGTGAAAAGAAAAAAAAATAAATGTCCAATATTGATTGAACGTAGTCCAGTCTGATCATGTAAACAGTCCCTTTAGTCGACACTCTATCTCTTTTAGGAAACTTCTGTTTCTTGATAGCTCCCTGTGATAACTAATTTTAGGTGCCACCCTGACTGGGCCGCAGAGTGCCCAGAGGTTTGGTGAAACATTCTGGGTGTGTCTGTGAGGGTGTTTTTGGATGAGATTTAGGGTTTGTACATAGACTGGGCAAAGCAGATTGCCCTCCACAGTGTGGGTAGCCCTCATCCACTGCACGAAATGCCTGGCTGGAACAAAAAAGACTGAATAAGAAAATCTGCTTTCTCTCTGCCTGCCTTCAAGGAGGACACTCATCTTTCTCTTTCTCAGGTGTGAGCTGAAAGCTGTGGGTTACAGTACCGGCAGAGTCAGGTCTTTCGAGGTCTTTTGGGTCTGTCTCTAGCACATTGTCCCCTTGCCCCCCACCCATATCCTTAGCCAGCCCTGGTGGCTACTGATCTGTTTCTCCATTTACCCACAGCTCGATCTCCTTCTTAGCTGACCTGAGTCTTCACAGTCCTCAGACACCAGATCTCTGCAAAGGTCTCCAACTGGTCTGCAGGCTCAGGGACCCATCCCAGCTTCTGCAGCTCAGTCCTTCAACCCTCTTAGGAAAACTCCCAAAACAGGTTCTCTGGACTTCCACCCAGGGTCCACCTCACATGGGAATCTGGGGAATTAGGAAACAGACTCCTGTTACTACGGTACTATCGGTTACTGACTTTATGTCTGTTAGTATCCTTGCTTGATGTATTTGGGTGCTCCCATACTGGGTGCATAAGTATTTACAATTGTTATATCTTCTTGTTGGATTTTTCCCTTTATGATTATGTAGTGTCCTTCTTACAAGTGGTAGCATCTCTTCTCACAATCTTTGTTTTATTTATTTAAAGATTTATTTATTTTTAGAATCCACACAAGTGAGGGGAGAGGCAGAGGCAGAGGGAGAGGGAGACAGGATCTTCAGCAGACTCCCCTCTGCCCTGAGATCATGACCTGAGCTGAAATCAAGTCAGATGCTTAACCAACTGAGCCAGCTGGGCACCCCGCACGCAGTCTTTGTTTTAAAGTCCATTTTGCCTGCTACCCCAGCTTTTTCTTTTTCTCACGTTCATTTGCTTGGTATGTTTTTCCATCCCTTTACTTTCAGTCTCTATGTGGTTTAGGTCTGAAAGTCATCTCTCATAGGCAGAATATAGATGGGTGCTGTTTTTCATCCATTGAGTCTCCCTGTGATTTTGATGAGTATTTAGTCCGTTTACATTTAAGATAATTACTAATAGGTATGTTCTTATTGCCATTTTGTTCATTCTTTACCAGTGTTTTTGTAGCTCTTCTCTGTTCCTTCTTGCTTCCTTTATGCCTTTCTTTACTATTTTGATTGGATTACTTTCTCATTATTATAATTACTTTTTGATATCTGTTACAGGCTTTTGATTTGCAGTTACCGTTGGGTTCATATATAATATTTTGTATGTATTGCAGTCTATATTAAGTTGATGGTCACTTACATTGAACACATCCTGAAAGCACTAAATTTTTACTCCCTCTATGATTTTAAATATATACAACAACATATTTTATTTCTTTTTATTATATGTATTCCTTAACTGATTTTTTAAAATAATTTATTTTTATTTATTTTTTTTCCTTAAAGATTTTATTTATTTATTTGACAGACAGAGATCACAAGTAGACAGAAAGGCAGGCAGAGACAGGGGAAGGGAAGCAGGTTCCCTGCTGAGCAGAGAGCCCAACGCAGGGCTCAATCCCAGGACCCTGGGATCATGACCTGAGCCGAAGGCAGAGGCTTTAACCCACTGAGCCACCCAGGCGCCCCTCATTTTTCTTGTTCCTGTTTTTACAGAAAAAGCTTTCTACTTTTAAGTATGTTAGCTGTGGGTTTGCCATATAAATGGCTTCCATTATATTCCAAAAATGTTCTTTTTAAACCCAGTTTGTTAAGACTTGTTACCAAAAGTGGATGTTAAATTTTATCTAATTTTGGCATTTATTGAGATAATCACATGATCTTTTTTTCTTTCATTCTATTAATGTAATATGTCATGTTGATTAATTTGTGTCCTTACATTCCAGGGGTAAACCTCACTTGATTTTGGAATCAATAATTCCATTAAAGGAATGATCCACTTAATGTGCTGCTGAATTCAGTTAACTAGCAATTTGTTGAGAATATTTACATTGATGTTCATTAGGGATATTGACCTATAATTTTCTTTACTTTTAGTATCCTTCTCTGGCTTTGGTATCAACTAGTGCTGACCATGTAAAATGAGTTCTGAGGCTTTCCCTATATATTTTTTATTTTTGGGAAGAGTTTGAGAGGGATTAGTGTTTATTATTCTTTAAATATTTGATAAAATTCAACAGTGAAGCCATGTGGTTCTGGACTTTTCTTTCTTGGGAAATTTTTGATTATAGATTCAGTCTCCTTGCTATTAATATTTTGCTGAGAGTTTCTGTTTCTTTCTAATTCAGTCTTGAAGCTTGTATGTTTTGAGGAATTTTAGTACTTTAAGATTGTGCAATTTGTTGACATATAATTGTTCATGTTATCTTTTTATATCTGTGGTGTCGGTTATAATATATGTGTTTTTTTCATTTATGATTCTTGATTTTGGTCCTTTTTTTAGTTTAGCTAAAATTTTGTCAGTATGTCTTCAAAGAATCGACTGTTTGGTTAATCTTTTCTATTATTTTCTTCTATTGCTGGCTTCCTCTTTACTATTTCTCTCCTTCTGCTAACTTTAGGCTTAATTTATCTTTTTTTCTGATTCCTTGAGGTATAGAGTTACTTTGTTTATTTGAGATCTCTCTTGTTTCTTAATGTAGGTATTTATTGCTATAAACTTCATCTTAGAACTGCTTTTGCTGCATCTCATTATATTCCATGTTGGTTTGTCTCAAGACAACTTTTTTTTTCCATTTTATTTATTTTTTCAGCGTAACAGTATTCATTCTTTTTGCACAACACCCAGTGCTCCATGCAAAACGTGCCCTCCCCATTACCCACCACCTGTTCCCCCAACCTCCCACCCCTGACCCTTCAAAACCCTCAGGTTGTTTTTCAGAGTCCATAGTCTCTTATGGTTCGCCTCCCCTCCCCAATGTCCATAGCCCACTCCCCCTCTCCCAATCCCACCTCCCCCCAGCAACCCCCAGTTTGTTTTGTGAGATTAAGAGTCATTTATGGTTTATCTCCCTCCCAATCCCATCTTGTTTCATTTATTCTTCTCCTATCCCCCTACCCCCCCATGTTGCTTCTCCATGTCCTCATATCAGGGAGATCATATGATAGTTGTCTTTCTCCGATTGACTTATTTCACTAAGCATGATACTCTCTAGTTCCATCCACGTCGTCGCAAATGGCATGATTTCATTTCTTTTGATGGCTGCATAGTATTCCATTGTGTATATATACCACATCTTCTTTATCCATTCATCTGTTGATGGACATCTAGGTTCTTTCCATAGTTTGGCTATTGTAGACATTGCTGCTATAAACTTTCGGGTACACGTGCCCCTTCGGATCACTATGTTTGTATCTTTAGGGTAAATACCCAGTAGTGCAATTGCTGGGTCATAGGGTAGTTCTATTTTCAACATTTTGAGGAACCTCCATGCTGTTTTCCAGAGTGGTTGGACCAGCTTGCATTCCCACCAACAGTGGAGGAGGGTTCCCCTTTCTCCACATCCTCTCCAGCATCTGTCATTTCCTGACTTGTTAATTTTAGCCATTCTGACTGGTGTGAGGTGATATCTCATTGTGGTTTTGATTTGTATTTCCCTGATGCCGAGTGACGTGGAGCACTTTTTCATGTGTCTGTTGGCCATCTGGATGTCTTCTTTGCAGAAATGTCTGTTCATGTCCTCTGCCCATTTCTTGATTGGATTGTTTGTTCTTTGGGTGTTGAGTTTGCTAAGTTCCTTATAGATTTTGGATACTAGCCCTTTATCTGATATGTCGTTTGCAAATATCTTCTCCCATTCTGTCAGTTGTCTTTTGGTTTTGTGAACTGTTTCCTTTGCTGTCCAAAAGTTTTTGATCTTGATGAAATCCCAATAGTTCATTTTTGCCCTTTCTTCCCTTGCCTTTGCCGTTGTTCCTAGGAAGATGTTGCTACAGCTGAGGTCGAAGAGGTTGCTGCCTGCATTCTCCTCAAGGATTTGGATGGATTCCTTTCTCACATTGAGGTCCTTCATCCATTTTGAGTCTATTTTCGTGTGTGGTGTAAGGAAGTGGTCCAATTTCATTTTTCTGCATGTGGCTGTCCAATTTTCCCAGCACCATTTATTGAAGAGGCTGTCTTTTTTCCATTGGACATTCTTTCCTGCTTTGTCGAAGATTAGTTGACCATAGAGTTGAGGGTCGATTTCTGGGCTCTCTATTCTGTTCCACTGATCTATGTGTCTGTTTTTGTGCCAGTACCATGCTGTCTTGATGATGACAGCTTTGTAATAGAGCTTGAAGTCCGGAATTGTGATGCCACCAACTTTGGCTTTCTTTTTCAATATTCCTTTGGCTATTCGAGGTCTTTTCTGGTTCCATATAAATTTTAGGATTATTTGTTCCATTTCTTTGTTCCATTTGTTCCATACCAAAAATGGATGGTATTTTGATAGGGATTGCATTAAATGTGTAGATTGCTTTAGGTAGCATAGACATTTTCACAATATTTATTCTTCCAATCCAGGAGCATGGAACATTTTTCCATTTTTTTTGTGTCTTCCTCAATTTCTTTCATGAGTACGTTATAATTTTCTGTGTATAGATTCTTAGTCTCTTTGGTTAGGTTTATTCCTAGGTATCTTATAGTTTTGGGTACAATTGTAAATGGGATTGACTCCTTAATTTCTCTTTCTTCAGTCTTGTTGTTGGTGTACAGAAATGCAACTGATTTCTGTGCATTGATTTTATATCCTGACACTTTACTGAATTCCTGGACAAGTTCTAGCAGTTTTGGAGTGGAGTCTTTTGGGTTTTCCATATATAGTATCATATCATCTGCGAAGAGTGATAGTTTGACTTCTTCTTTACCAATTTGGATGCCTTTAATTTCTTTTTGTTGTCTGATTGCTGAGGCTAGGACTTCTAGTACTATGTTGAATAGCAGTGGTGATAATGGACATCCCTGCCGTGTTCCTGACCTTAACGGAAAGGCTTTCATTTTTTCTCCATTGAGAATGATATTTGCGGTGGGTTTTTCATAGATGGCTTTGATAATATTGAGGTATGTGCCCTCTATCCCTACACTTTGAAGAGTTTTGATCAGGAAGGGATGCTGTACTTTGTCAAATGCTTTTTCAGCATCTATTGAGAGTATCATATGGTTCTTGTTCTTTCTTTTATTAATGTGTTGTATCACATTGATTGATTTGTGGATGTTGAACCAACCCTGCAGCCCTGGAATAAATCCCACTTGATCGTGGTGAATAATCCTTTTAATGTACTGTTGAATCCTATTGGCTAGTATTTTGGCGAGAATTTTTGCGTCTGTGTTCATCAAGGATATTGGTCTGTAGTTCTCTTTTTTGGTGGGATCCTTGTCTGGTTTTGGGATCAAGGTGATGCTGGCCTCATAAAATGAGTTTGGAAGTTTTCCTTCCATTTCTATTTTTTGGAACAGTTTCAGGAGAATAGGAATGAGTTCTTCTTTAAATGTTTGGTAGAATTCCCCTGGGAAGCCGTCTGGCCCTGGGCTTTTGTTTGTTTGGAGATTTTTGATGACTGTTTCAATCTCCTTACTGGTTATGGGCCAGTTCAGGTTTTCTATTTCTTCCTGGTTCAGTTGTGGTAGTTTATATGTCTCTAGGAATGCATCCATTTCTTCCAGATTGTCCAATTTGTTGGCATAGAGTTGCTCATAGTATGTTCTTATAATTGTCTGTATTTCTTTGGTGTTAGTTGTGATCTCTCCTCTTTCATTCATGATTTTATTTATTTGGGTCCTTTCTCTTTTCTTTTTGATGAGTCTGGCCAGGGGTTTATCAATCTTATTGATTCTATCAAAGAACCAGCTCCTAGTTTCATTGATTTTTTCTATTGTTTTTTTAGTTTCTATTTCATTGATTTCTGCTCTGATCTTTATGATTTCTCTTCTCCTGCTGGGTTGAGGGTTTCTTTCTTGTTCTTTCTCCAGCTCCTTTACGCGTAGGGTTAGGTTGTGTACTTGAGACCTTTCTTGTTTCTTGAGAAAGGCTTGTACCGCTATATATTTTCCTCTCAGGACTGCCTTTGCTGTGTCCCACAGATTTTGAACTGTTGTGTTTTCATTATCATTTGTTTTCATGAATTTTTTCAATTCTTCTTTAATTTCCTGGTTAACCCATTCATTCTTTAGAAGGATGCTGTTTAGTCTCCATGTATTTGGGTTCTTTCCAGCTTTCCTCTTGTGATTGAGTTCTAGCTTCAGAGCATTGTGGTCTGAAAATATGCAGGGAATAATCCTAATCTTTTGATACCGGTTGAGACCTGATTTGTGACCCAGGATGTGATCTATTCTGGAGAAGGTTCCATGTGCACTAGAGAAGAATGTGTATTCTGTTGCTTTGGGATGAAATGTTCTGAATAGATCTGTGATGTCCATCTGGTCCAGTGTGTCATTTAAGGCCTTTATTTCCTTGTTGATCTTTTGCTTGGATGATCTGTCCATTTCAGTGAGGGGAGTGTTCAAGTCCCCTACTATTATTGTATTATTATTGATGTGTTTCTTTGATTTTGTTATTAATTGGTTGATATAGTTGGCTGCTCCCACGTTAGGGGCATAGATATTTAAAATGGTTAGATCTTCTTGTTGGACAGACCCTTTGAGTAGGATATAGTGTCCTTCCTCATCTCTTATTATAGTCTTTGGCTTAAAATCTAATTGATCTGATATAAGGATTGCCACCCCAGCTTTCTTCTGATGCCCATTAGCATGGTAAATTGTTTTCCACCCCCTCACTTTAAATCTGGAGGTGTCTTCGCGTCTAAAATGAGTTTCTTGTAGGCAACATACTGATGGGTTTTGTTTTTTTATCCATTCTGATACCCTGTGTCTTTTGATTGGGGCATTTAGCCCATTAACATTCAGGGTAACTATTGAGAGATATGAATTTAGTGCCATTATTAGCCTGTAAGGTGACTGTTACTGTATATTGTCTCTGTACCTTTCTGATCTACTACTTTTAGGCTCTCTCTTTGCTTAGAGGACCCCTTTCAATATTTCCTGTAGAGCTGGTTTGGTGTTTGCAAATTCTTTCAGTTTTTGTTTGTCCTGGAAGCTTTTGATCTCTCCTTCTATTTTCAATGATAGCCTAGCTGGATAGAGTATTCTTGGCTGCATGTTTTTCTCGTTGAGTGCTCTGAATATATCATGCCAGCTCTTTCTGGCCTGCCAGGTCTCTGTGGATCAGTCTGCCGCCAATCTAATATTTTTACCATTGTATGTTACAGACTTCTTTTCTTGGGCTGCTTTCAGGATTTTCTCTTTGTCACTAAGACTTGTCAATTTTACTATTAGGTGACGGGGTGTGGACCTATTCTTGTTGACTTTGAGGGGGGTTCTCTGCATCTCCTGGATTTTGATGCTTGTTCCCTTTGCCATATTAGGGAAATTCTCTCCAATGATTCT
This sequence comes from Meles meles, assembly GCF_922984935.1. NCBI lineage: Eukaryota > Metazoa > Chordata > Mammalia > Carnivora > Mustelidae > Meles > Meles meles. The sequence continues at coordinate 145,766,094 of NC_060070.1, forward strand.
CTCCAATAGACCTTCTGCTCCCCTCTCTGTTTCTTCTTCTTCTGGAATCCCAATTATTCTAATGTTGTTTCGTCTTATGGTGTCACTTATCTCTCGAATTCTCCCCTCATGGTCCAGTAGCTGTTTGTCCCTCTTTTGCTCAGCTTCCTTATTCTCTGTCATTTGGTCTTCTATATCACTAATACTTTCTTCTGCCTCATTTATCCTAGCAGTGAGAGCCTCCATTTTTGATTGCACCTCATTAATAGCTTTTTTGATTTCAACTTGGTTAGATTTTAGTTCTTTAATTTCTCCAGAAAGGGCTTTAATATCTCCAGAGAGTGTTTCTCTAATATCTTCCATGCCTTTTTCGAGCCCGGCTAGAATGTTCAGAATCGTCATTCTGAACTCTTGATCTGACATATTACCCATGTCTGTGTTGATTAGGTCCCTAGCCTTCGGTACTGTCTCTTGTTCTTTTGTTTGTGGTGATTTTTTCCGCCTTGTCATTTTGTCCAGATAAGAGGATATGAAGGAGCAAATAAACTACTGAAAGGGTGGCAAAAACCCCAGAAAAATGCGCTGTAACCAAATCAGAAGAGACCCCAAATTGTGGGGGGGAGAAAGGGGATAAAAACAGGTTCTGAAAAAAAATGAAAAAAAAAAAGAAAGAAAAAAATTTAAAAAATAAAACAAAAAAATATAAAAAAGAAAGAAAAAATATATATATTTAGATGAACTAGTCAAAAAACGTTAAAAAAGAAAAGGGTAAAAGTTTTAAAAAATTTAGCAGAAGAAGAAAAAAGAAAAAAGAAAAAAAATTGAAAAAAGAAAAAAAAATTGAAGTAGCCACAAGACTAAAGAATCATGGGGAGAAAGCCATGAGTTCCGTGCTTTGCTTTCTCCTCCTCTGGAATTGCTCTGCTGTCTTAGGAATTGAACCTGCTTTCTCCTTGATAGATGAACTTCGTCCTGGCTGGATATTTTGTTGATCTTCTGGGGGAGGGGCCTGTTGTAGTGACTCTCAAGCGTCTTTGCCCGAGGCGGGATTGCACCGCCCTTACCGGCGGCCGGACTAAGTAATCGGCTCGGGTTCGCTTTTGGGAGCTTCTGTTCCCTGAACGCTTTCCGTAGAGTTCCGGAGGACGGGAATGAAAATGGCGGCCTCCCAGTCTCCGGCCCGGAGGAGCCGAGAGCCCGGGGCCCCACTCCTCAGTGCGCCCCCAGAGGATAGCACCCAATCACTCCCGTATCCCCAGCCTCTAGCCGCGATCCGAGCTCACCCAGCCCGCGACCAGTTCAAGGTAACCCCGAGCTGAGAGTTCAGTCCTCGGCTCTGTCTCTGCAGCCGGCTTCTCCATTCTAATACCTGCGAGCTCTCCGACACTCTGACACCCCCGATCCTTCTGTGACCCTGCGGGGCCTGGGGCCACGCTGACCCCGCGTGGGCTTCACCCTGGTTTAGCCTCTGGAGCAATGTCCCTCAGTGGAACAGACTTTTAAAAGTCCTGATTTTGTGCTCCGTTGCTCCACCGCTTGCTGGGAGCCGGCCCCTCCCCCTGTGGTCTATCTTCCCGTCGTTTTAGATTCACTTCTCCGCCAGTCCTACCTTTCAGAAAGTGGTTGATTTTCTGTTTCTAGAGTTGCTGTTCTTCTTCTCTTCGATCTCCCGTTGGATTTGTAGGTGTTTGCAATGTTTAGATAAGCTATCGAGCTGATCTCCTGCTACCTGATGTAGTCTCAGGCTGCTACTTCTCCGCCATCTTGACTCCTCCCCCTCTCAAGACAACTTTTTAACACCCTTTCAAGTTCTTCTTTGATCTATTGGCTGTTCAGGAGATTCTTGTTTAATTTCCATGTCTATATGAATTTTCCAGTTTTCTTCCTGTTCCTGATTTTGAGCTTCATACCCCTGTGGTCAGAGAAGGACTTGGTATTATTTAATCTTTTAAAATGTGTTAAGCCTTGTTTTGTGGCATAACGTATGGCTTATTATACGCACTTGGAAAGAATGTATTTGCTGGTGTCAGAGAATGTTCTGTATAGGCCTCTTAGGTTCATTTGACCTATAGTATTATCATATATGCTGTTACGTTATTGATTCCCCATTAATTGTTGGAAACCTTAATACCCTATTCTCAATTATTATGGTATTGTTATCTGTTTCTCCTTTTAGCTCTTAGTTTCACTTTATATTTTTAGCTGGATGCATAAATATTTACAATCATTCTATATTCTTTTTTTAAATTTTTTATTTATTTATTTTTTTAAAAACATATAATGTATTTTTATCCCCAGGGGTACCGGTCTGTTAATCGCCAGGTTTACATACTTCACAGCACTCACCCTAGCACATACCCTCCCCAATGTCCATAACCCCCCTCCCCCTCTCCCAACCCCACCTCCCCCCAGCAACACTCAGTTTGTTTTGTGAAATTAAGAGTCACTTATAGTTTGTCTCCCTCCCAATCCCATGTTGTTTAACTTATTCTTCTCCTATCCCCCTAACTCCTATGTTGCATCTCCATGTCCTCATATCAGGGAGATCATATGATAGTTGTCTTTCTCTGATTGACTTATTTCACTAAGCATGATACCCATGTTGTCCCAAATGGCAAGATTTCATTTCTTTTGATGGCTGCATAATATTCCATTGTGTATATATCCCACATCTTCTTTATCCATTCATCTGTTGATGGACATCTAGGTTCTTCCCATGGTTTGGCTATTGTAGACGTTGCTGCTATAAACATTCGGGAGCACGTGCTCCTTTGGATCACTATGTTTGTATCTTTAGGGTAAATACCCAGTAGTGCAATTGCTGGGTCATAGGGTAGTTCTATTTTCAACATTTTGAGGAACCTCCATGCTGTTTTCCAGAGTGGTTGCACCAGCTTGCATTCCCACCAACAGTGGAGGAGGGTTCCCCTTTCTCCGCATCCTCGCCAGCATCTGTCATTTCCTGACTTGTTAATTTTAGCCATTCTGACTGGTGTGAGGTGATATCTCATTGTGGTTTTGATTTGTATTTCCCTGATGCCGAGTGACGTGGAGCACTTTTTCATGTTGTCTGTTGGCCATCTGGATGTCTTCTTTGCAGAAATGTCTGTTCATGTCCTCTGCCCATTTCTTGATTGGATTGTTTGTTCTTTGGGTGTTGAGTTTGCTAAGTTCCTTATAGATTTTGGATACTAGCCCTTTATCTGATATGTCGTTTGCAAATATCTTCTCCCATTCTGTCAGTTGTCTTTTGGTTTTGTGAACTGTTTCCTTTGCTGTCCAAAAGCTTTTGATCTTGATGAAATCCCAATAGTTCATTTTTGCCCTTGCTTCCCTTGCCTTTGCCGTTGTTCCTAGGAAGATGTTGCTACGGCTGAGGTCGAAGAGGTTGCTGCCTGCATTCTCCTCAAGGATTTGGATGGATTCCTTTCTCACATTGAGGTCCTTCATCCATTTTGAGTCTATTTTCGTGTGTGGTGTAAGGAAGTGGTCCAATTTCATTTTTCTGCATGTGGCTGTCCAATTTTCCCAGCACCATTTATTGAAGAGGCTGTCTTTTTTCCATTGGACATTCTTTCCTGCTTTGTCGAAGATTAGTTGACCATAGAGTTGAGGGTCGATTTCTGGGCTCTCTATTCTGTTCCATTGATCTATGTGTCTGTTTTTGTGCCAGTACCATGCTGTCTTGATGATGACGGCTTTGTAATAGAGCTTGAAGTCCGGAATTGTGATGCCACCAACTTTGGCTTTCTTTTTCAATATTCCTTTGGCTATTCGAGGTCTTTTCTGGTTCCATATAAATTTTAGGATTATTTGTTCCATATCTTTGAAAAAATGGATGGTATTTTGATAGGGATTGCATTAAATGTGTAGATTGTTTTGGGTAGCATAGACATTTCCACAATATTTATTCTTCCAATTGAGGAGCATGGAACATTTTTCCATTTCTTTGTGTCTTCCTCAATTTCTTTCATGAGTACTTTATAGTTTTCTGCATATAGATTCTTAGCCTCTTTGGTTAGGTTTATTCCTAGGTATCTTATAGTTTTGGGTACAATTGTAAATGGGATTGACTCCTTAATTTCTCTTTCTTCAGTCTTGTTGTTGGTGTACAGAAATGCAACTGATTTCTGTGCATTGATTTTATATCCTGACACTTTACTGAATTCCTGTACAAGTTCTAGCAGTTTTGGAGTGGAGTCTTTTGGGTTTTCCACATATAGTATCATATCATCTGTGAAGAGTGATAGTTTGACTTCTTCTTTGCTGATTTGGATGCCTTTAATTTCCTTTTGTTTTCTGATTGCTGAGGCTAGGACTTCTAGTACTATGTTGAATAGCAGTGGTGATAATGGACATCCCTGCCGTGTTCCTGACCTTAACGGAAAGGCTTTCATTTTTTCTCCATTGAGAATGATATTTGCGGTGGGTTTTTCATAGATGGCTTTGATAATATTGAGGTATGTGCCCTTTATCCCTACACTTTGAAGAGTTTTGATCAAGAAGGGATGCTGTACTTTGTCAAATGCTTTTTCAGCATCTATTGAGAGTATCAAATGGTTCTTGTTCTTTCTTTTATTAATGTGTTGTATCACATTGATTGATTTGTGGATGTTGAACCAACCCTGCAGCCCTGGAATAAATCCCACTTGGTCGTGGTGAATAATCCTTTTAATGTACTGTTGAATCCTATTGGCTAGTATTTTGGTGAGAATTTTCGCATCTGTGTTTATCAAGGATATTGTTCTGTAGTTCTCTTTTTTGGTGGGATCCTTGTCTGGTTTTGGGATCAAGGTGATGCTGGCCTCATAAAATGAGTTTGGAAGTTTTCCTTCCATTTCTATTTTTTGGAACAGTTTCAGGAGAATAGGAATGAGTTCTTCTTTAAATGTTTGGTAGAATTCCCCTGGGAAACCGTCTGGCCCTGGGCTTTTGTTTGTTTGGAGATTTTTGATGACTGTTTCAATCTCCTTACTGGTTATGGGCCAGTTCAGGTTTTCTATTTCTTCCTGGTTCAGTTGTGGTAGTTTATATGTCTTTAGGAATGCATCCATATCTTCCAGATTGTCAAATTTGTTGGTGTATAGTTGCTCATAATATGTTCTTATAACTGTATTTCTTTGGTGTTGGTTGTGATCTCTCCTCTTTTGTTTATGATTTAATTTATTTGGGTCCTTTATCTTTTCTTTTTTTATAAATCTGGCCAGGGGTTTATCAATCTTATTAATTCTTTCAAAGAACCAGCTCCTAGTTTCATTGATTTGTTTTATTTTTTTGTTTGTTTGTTTTGTTTGTTTGTTTCTGTTGCATTGATTTCTGCTGTGATCTTTATTATTTCTCTTCTCCTAACGGATTTAGGCTTTCTTTGTTGTTCTTTCTCCAGCTCCTTTAGGTGTAGGGTTATGTTGTGTATTTGAGACCTTTCTTGTTTCTTGAGAAACGCTTGTATCACTATATATTTTCCTCTCAGGACTGCCTTTGCTGTGTCCCAGAGATTTTGAGCCATTGTGTTTTCATTATCATTTGTTTCCGTGAATTTTTTCAATTCTTCTTTAATTTCCTGGTTGACCCATTCATTCTTTAGAAGGATGCTGTTTATTCTCCATCTATTTGGGTTCTTTCCAAATTTCCTCTTGTGCTTGAGTTCTAGCTTCAGAGCATTGTGGTCTGAAAATATGCAGGGAATGATCCCAATCTTTTGATACCGGTTGAGACCTGAATTATGACCCAGGATGTGATCTATTCTGGAGAATGTTCCATGTGCACTAGAGAAGAATGTGTATTCTGTTGCTCTTGGATGGAATGTTCTGAATATATCTGTGATGTCCTTCTGGTCCAGTGTGTCATTTAAGACCTTTATTTCCTTGTTGATCTTTTGCTTGGGTGATCTGTCCATTTCAGTGAGGGGAGTGTTAAATTCCCCCACTATTATTGTATTAGTATCGATGTCTTTCTTTGATTTTGTTAATTGGTTTATGTAGTTGGCTGTTCCCAAGTTAGGGGCATAGATATTTAAAATTGTTAGATCTTCTTGTTGGACAGACCCGTTGAGTATGATATCGTGTCCTTCTTCATCTCTTACTATAGTCTTTGGCTTAAAATCTAATTGATCTGATATAAGGATTGCCACCCAAGCTTTCTTCTGTTGTCCATTAGCATGGTAAATTGTTTTCCAGCCCCTCACTTTAAATCTGGAGGTGTCTTTGGGTCTAAAATGAGTTTCTTGTAGGCAGCATATTGATGGGTTTTGTGTTTTTATCCATTCTGCAACCCTGTGTCTTTTGATTGGGGCATTTAGCCCATTTAAATTCAGGGTAACTAGTTTGAGATATGGATTTAGTGCCATTGTATTGCCTGTAAGGTGACTGTTATTGTATATTGTCTCTGTTCCTTTCTGATCTACTACTTTTAGGCTCTCTCTTTGCTTTGAGGACCCCTTTCAGTATTTCCTGTAGAGCTGGTTTGGTGTTTGCAAATTCTTTCAGTTTTTGTTTGTCCTGGAAGCTTTTTATCTCTCCTTTTATTTTCAGTGATAGTCTACCTGGATATAGTATTCTTGGCTGCATGTTTTTCTCGTTTAGTGCTCTGAATATATCATGCCAGTTCTTCCTGGCTTGCCAGGTCTCTGTGGATAAGTCTGCTGCCAATCTAATATTTTTACCATTGTATGTTACAGGCTTCTTTTGTGGGATGCTTTCAGGATTTTCTCTTTGTCACTAAGACTTGTCAATTTTACTATTAGGTGACGGGGTGTGGACCTATTCTTGTTGATTTTGAGGGGGTTCTCTGCACCTCCTGGATTTTGATGCTTGTTCCCTTTGCCATATTAGGGAAATTCTCTCCCGTAATTCTCTCCAATATACCTTCTGCTCCCCTCTCTCTTTCTTCTTCTTCTGGAATCCCAATTATTCTAATGTTGTTTCGTCTTATGGTGTCACTTATCTCTCAAATTCTCCTCTCGTGGTCCAGTAGCTGTTTGTCCCTCTTTTGCTCAGCTTCTTTATTTTCTGTCATTTGGTCTTCTATATCACTAATTCTTTCTTCTGCCTCATTTATCCTAGCAGTGAGAGCCTCCATTTTTTATTGCACCTCATTAATAGCTTTTTTTTATTTCAACTTGGTTAGATTTTAGTTCTTTAATTTCTCCAGAAAGGGCTTTTATCTCTCTAGAGAGGATTTCTCTAATATCTGCCATGCCTTTTTCGAGCCCAGCTGGAACCTTGAGAAACATCATTCTGAACTCTAGATCTGACATATTACCCATGTCCCTAGCCTTCAGAACTGTCCCTTGTTCTTTTTTATTTGTGTGTGTGTGTGTGTGTGTGTGTGTGTGTGTGTGTGGTGAGTTTTATCACTTCTTTATATATTTTGGATAATAACTCTTTATCAGATATGTCATTTGCAAATATCTTCTCCCATTCTGTAGGTTGCCTTTTAGTCTTGTTTCTGTTACTGTGCAGAAACTTTTTTTCTAAAATGTAGTTCCAATAGTTTATTTGTCCTTATGTTTCCCTTGACTCAGGAAACATACTTAGAAAAATGTTGCAACAGGCAATGTCAGAGACATTAATGCCTGGGTTCTGTTCTGGGATTCTATGGTTTCAGGTCTCACAGTTAAGTCTTTAATGCATTTTGAGTTTACTTTTGTGTATGATGTAAGAAAGTTGTCCAGTTTCATTCTCTTGCATGTTTCTGTCCAATTTCCCCCACACCATTTGTTGAAGAGACTGCATTTTTCCCACCGGATATTCTTTTCTACTTTGTCAAAAATTAATTGACTATATAATTGTGCGTTTATTTCTGGGTGTCCAATTCTGTTGATCTGTGTTTGTTTTTGTCCCAGTACCATACTATCTTGATCACTATAGCTTTGTAATATAACTTGAAGTCTGGAATTGTGATACTTTCAGTTTTGCTTTTCATTTTCAGAATTGTTTGGGCTATTCAGGGTCTTTGTGGGTCCATATAAATTTTAGAGTTGTTCTAGCTTTGTGAGAAAGATAGGCATTATATTAAATCTGTAGATTGATTTGGGTAGAACCGACATTTTAAAAATATTTTTTCTTGCAATCCATGAGCATGGGATGGCTTTCCATTTCTTTGTGTCATCTTCAATTTCTTTCATAAGTGTTTTATAGCTTTCAGGGTGTAGGTCTTTCACCTCTTTGGTTAGGTTTATTCCTAGGTATCTTATTATTTGGGGTGCAATTGTAAATGAGATTTTTAAAAATTTCTCCTTTACTGCTTCATTATTAGTGTATAGCACTGCAACAGATTTGTGCACATTGATTTTCTATCCCATGACTTTACTGAATTCATTTATCGGTTCTAGTAGATTTTTGGTGTATTCTTTAGAGTTTTGTATATATAGTATGTCATCTGCCAATAATAAAATTTTTACTTCTTCCTTACGGATTTGGATTCCTTTTATTTCTTTTTGTTGTCTGATTGCTGTGACTAGGACTTCAAGCACTATTTTGAGTAAAGGTGATGAGAATGGACATCCTTGTCTTGCTCCTCACCTTAGGGGAAAAGCTCTTAGTTTATTCCCATTAACTCTAATGTTTGCTGTGAGTTTTTCATATATAGCCTTTATTATGTGGAGGTATGTTCCCTCTAAACCTACTTTGTTGAGGACTTTTATCAGGATTGGATATTGTAACTTGTCAAATGCATTTTCTGTGTCTATTAAAATAGTCATATGATTTTTATCTTTTATTGGTGTGATGTATCATGTGGATTGACTTCCAGATTAACATTATTGATCTTTTTGATGACAGTCATTCTAAGAAATAAACAGATATCTCATTGTGATTTTGATTTGCAAATCGCTGATAAGTAATGTTGAATTAGTGCAAGTGAGGTAATTGTTCCAGTACCTGTTGGCCTAGAAAACAACTCTATTTAATACTTCTGCCCATTTTTCACTTGGATTTTTTTGTTGTTGTTGTTATGAGTATATGCCTTCTTTATATATTTTAAATATTAGGGGTGCTTGGGTGGTTCAGTCAGTTAAGCATCTACCTTCAGCTCAGGTCATGATCTCAAGGCCCTAGGATCAGAGTCCCTCCTCACTGGGGAGTCTGCTTCTCCCTCTCCCTCTGCCCTTCCCTGACTTGGGCTTTCTCTTTCTCTCTCAAATAAGTAATTTAAAAAAATTTTTTTAAAGATTTTATTTATTTGTCAGAGAGAGAGAGAGAGCAAGCACACAAGGAGGCACAGTGGCAGGCAGAGGCAGAGAGAAGCAGGCTCCCCACCAAGCAAGGAGCCCAATGCGGGACCCTATCCCAGGACCTGGGATCATGACCTGAGCCAAAGGCAGTGGCTTAACACCACTGAGCCACCCAGGCATCCCTAAATGAAATTTTAAAAAATAATAAATAAAACATTTTGAATATTAAGCCCTTATCAGATGAATGATTTGTAAATATTTCCTTCATTTAATAGGTTGCCTTTTCCTTCTTGAAGATGATTTCCATTGCTGTGCAAAAGCTTTTCTAGTTTGATGTAGTTCCAATTGTGTGTTTTGCTTTTGATGTCTTTGATTTTAGTGTTCTAGAAGGAGTTCTAAGATTTCAAGTCTTATCTATAGTTCTTTAATTTTGAGTTGACTTCTTTTGTGGTAGGCAGTTGTCACCGGAGCATTGGTGGTATAGTGGTTAGCACAGCTGTCTTCCGTGAGAGGCAGTTGTCTAATTTCATTCTTCAGCATGTGGCTGTCCAGTTTTTCCAACCCCATTTATTTAGGAGACTAAATTTTTCATTGATGTTCTTCATTTCCTTGTCATCAATTTATTTGCCATAAATGACTGGACTTCTTTATGGGCTATCTATAGGTCTGATTTTATGTCAATATCATAATATTTTGATGAATATACTTCTGTAATATAGTCCAAAATCAGGAAGTTTGATGCTTCCACTTTTTTCTTTCTCAAAATTGTTTTGGCTGTTATTTTGGGTCTTTTATGGATCCATACAAATTTTAGGATTGCTTGTTGTATTTCTGTGAAAAAGTTACTGGAATTTTGGTAGGGATGGCATTGAGTCTGTAGATCACTTTGGATTGTGTTGACATTTTAATAATATTAATTCTCCCAATCCATGAGCACAGAATATCTTACCATTTATTTGTGTCTTCAATTTTTTTGTCATTAATTTCACAGTTTTCTTTTTTTAAAGATTTTATTTATTTGACAGAGAGCACAAGCAGTAAGAGTAGCAAGCAATGGGAGAGGGAGAAGCAGGCTCCTTGCTCAGCAAGGAGCCTGATGTGGGATTTGATCCCGGGACCCCAGGATCATGACCTGAGCCAAAGGCAGACATTTAACAGACTGAGCCACCCAGATGCCCAAGTTCACAGTTTCCATTTGTACAGATATTTAACTCTTTGGTTAAATTTGTTCCTAGGTATTTTTAAAATTTATTTTAAATGAAAATTTTTCTTGAGATATAATTCACATATAACATTGCTTTCAAGTATACAATATAATTTAGTTTGTGTGTGTGGTGTGAAATAATCACAATAAATCTAGTTATTTATCACTCTGCATAATTATAATTATTATTTTTCTGATGATGAAATTTGAAGGTCTCTTCACCATGATGTATGTACATTATATATCCTGTGACTTTTACATTGGGAAGTTTTTACCTTTTGAAATCCACCTATTATTCCCACTCCCAACCCCTACCTCTGAAAACCACTGATTTTTTCTTTATATCTGAGGGTTTTTTTTTTAAGATTCCATATATTATTGAAGTTACATGGTATTTGTATTTAATGATTTCAGTTAGAATAATCCCCTCAAGATTCATTCATGTTCTTACAAATAGACACTTCCTCCTTTTTCATGGCTGAATAATATTTTATATGCATGCGTGTATAGATATATCTGTGTGTATGAGTATATATATGTATGTACCACATTTTCTTTTTCCACCCATTCTTGGATAAACACTTACGTTGCTTTCTTGTCTTGGCTATTGTAAATAATGCTGTATTCAATATGCAAGTGCATTTATCTTTCAGAGTTAGTGGGGGTTTTGTTGTTGTTGTTGTGTTGATAAATACTCAGAAGTAGAATTGCTACATTATGTAGTTCTATTTCTTTGAGGAACCCTCACATCAATTTCCATAATGGCTGCACCAAATTAAATTCCTACCAATAAGGCACAGTGTTTCCGTTGCCATATTTCTGCCAACACTAGTTCTTTCCTGTCATTTTGATGATAGTCATTCTAACATGTATGAAATGCTGTCTCACTGGGGATTTGATGCACATTTCCCTGATGATGAGTAAAGCAAACATATTTTAAAGTGCTCATTGGCCATTTGTATGTCTTCTTTGGGAAAATGCTTATTTGGTTTCTCTGCCCACTTTTATTCAGATTGTTTATGTGTTTATGTTTTTGCTATTGAGTTGCTTGTATTTTGTTTTTTTCCCTTTGGATATTAACCCTTTATCAGACATGTGGTTTGCAAACATTTTCTCCTATTTTGTACAGTGCCTTTTCACGTTGTTGATGGTTTCTTGTATTGTGCAGAAAATTTTTTCATTTGATGTAGCCCCTATTTGTTTATTACTTGTTTTTTTGTCTTGCTTTTTTGGTGTCAAATCAAACAATCATTACCAATGCTGATGTAAAGAAGCTTACCTCCTAAAACTCCTTTTATGAGTATTTTGGTTTCAGGCCTTATATTCAGTCTTTAATAGATTTTGCGTTAATTTTTGTGTATAATGTGTAACAGCCAATCTTTTCCATGTGGCTGTCAAGTTTTCCCAGCACCATTTATTGAAGAGGCTATCACTTCCCCACTGTATTCTTGACTTTCTGTCATAAGTTCATTGACTCTATATGAGTTAGTTTATTTTAAAGACTCTCTATTCTGTCTCAATAACCTGTGTATCTATCTTTATGGCAAGACCATTTTCTTTTCATAAATGTAGTTTTGTAGCATAGTTTGAAATCTGGAAGTGTGCTGTCACTAACTTTGTTCTTAAGATTGCCTTGTCTATTTGGGTTTTTTTGTTTGTTTTTTGCTCCATACAAATTGTTCTATTTCTGTTAAAAATGCCACTTGAGCACTGATAGAGATTGCACTGAGTCTGTGTGTTGATTTCAGTAATATGCACATTTTCACAATATTATTTTAATTGACGAGCATAGAGTATCTTTCCATTTACTTGTGTCATCTTCAGTTTCACTACTGGCTTTTAGGAGTCAATGTATTTTTTTTCACCTTGATTAAATTTAATACTAGTATTTTATTCTCTTTGATGTGATTGTAAATGGGAATGTTTTCTTAATTCTTCTCTGATCATTCACTATCACTGAATAGAAATGCAAATTTTTGTATATAGATTTTGTATCCTGCAACTCTACTAAATTTTTTTAGTTCTAACAGGGTTTTCTTGGGTGGTGTATTTGGGTCCATATAGTTATCATGTCATCTGCAAATGGAAAGTTTTACCAATTTGTGTGTCTTTTATTTCTTTTTATTTTTTTAATTTATTTGACAGATAGAGATCACAAGTAGGCAGAGAGGCAGGCAGAGAGAGAGGAGGAAGCAGGCTCCCCACAGAGCAGAGAGCCCTATGAGGGGCTGGATCCCAGGACCCTGGGATCATGACCTGAGCCGAAGGCAGAGGTGGCCACTGAGCCACCCAGGTGCCCCTGTGTGTCTTTTATTTCTTAGCTCATTGTTACAGCTAGGCCTTCCTGCACTATGATGAAAAAAAGTGGTGAAAGTGGACATCCTTGTGTTCCTAATCTCAGAGGAAAAGCTTTTGCTTTTTTTCACCAGTAAGCAGGATGTTAGCTGTGGGTTTTTCCACATATAACCCTTACTGTGTTGATGCATGTTCCCTATTAAGCCACTTGTTCAGAGTTTTTATCAGGAACAGATGTTATATTTTTTCTCATGCTTTTTCTGTACCTACTGAGAAGATCAAATAGATTTTATTCTTCCTCTTATTGGGATGTATCACATTAATTTATGGATATTGAGCCATCCTTACATCACTGTAATAAAATAATTATGGTTAATGATTTTTCTAATGTTTTGTTTAATTTGGTTTACTAATATTTTATTGAGGATTTTTGCATCTGTGTTTCCTTAGGGGTATTGGTCTGCAATTTTCTTAGTATTTTTTTGTTTTTGTTTTTGTTTTGTCTGGTTTTGGTATACAATAATGCTGATTTCATAAAATAAGTTTAGAAATGTTTCCTCCTCAATTTTTGGGGAAAGTTTTAAAACAGTTAATATTAATTCTTCTTTAAATATTTGGTAGAATTCATTACTAAAACAATCTGTTCCTGGACTACTATTTGTTGAGAGGTATTTGACTACCAGGTCAATCTCCTTAGTAGTAATCTATTTAGATTTTCTATTTCTTCTTGATTTAGTCTTGGTAGGTTGCATATTTCTAGGAATTTATTTCATTTATGTGATTTATTTCATTTATTTTATTTCATTTATGTGATTTATTTCATTTATATGATTGTTGGTAGTAGTGCCAAAGCTTTTTAAAATCATGAGTAGAGGGGCGCCTGGGTGGCTCAGTGGATTAAGCCGCTGCCTTCGGCTCAGGTCATGATCTCAGGGTTCTGGGATCGAGTCCCGCATCGGGCTCTCTGCTCTGCGGGGAGCCTGCTTCCTCCTCTCTCTCTGCCTGCCTCTCTGCCTACTTGTGATCTCTCTCTGTCAAATAAATAAATAAAATCTTAAAAAAAAAAATAAAATCATGAGTAGATACCGACTGTTTTAAATTGCATTTTATGCATCTGTTAAAAGGATCACTAGTTTTCCTACTTTATTCTGTAAGCATGTTAATCACATTGGTTAATTTCCAAATACTAGACCAAGCTGGCATTCTCAAACTAATAAGACCAAAATTTATTATCCTTTTCACATTGCCCAATTCACTTTGATAATATTTTGTTTAGGAATTTTGAGATTCAACTGTTGTTTTCAATGTTTATCACATTTTGGCATCAAGATTCTTTAGGCACTGGGGGTTTTCTTTTTAAATTTCCAATTCTCTGAAAGAGTTGCCCAATTTAGCATTAATACTGTTTTAAATATTTGGAAGAACTTATGAGTGCGACTGCTGAGTCTAAAGTTTTATCCATGGGAAGATCGTTATTTGCAAATCCAATTTATTTTATATTATTCTGATTTTTCTATTTCTTGTGTCAGTTAATGTCTATCACCACTGACATTTTTGAGGAATGTGTCAATTTCACCTAATTCATCATACTTATAATTATTTTAGATGTTTAAATATTTTAATTGTCTATTTTGGATTTTATTAACCTTAGATTTTATTAGTAATAAACCTTAGATTTGGATTTTATTAACCTTAGTTAATAGTTCTTAGTTCTTTCCAAGAACCAACACTTAGCTTTATTGATCATCTTTTTTTTTTTTAAGATTTTATTTATTTGTTAGAGCACGAGCAAAGGCAGACAAAGCGGCAGGCAGAAGCAGAGGGAGAAGCAGGCTCCCTGCCGAGCAAGGAGCCCCATGTAGGACTCGATCCCAGGACACTGGGATCATGACCTGATCCGAAGGCAGTTGCTTAACCCACTGAGCCACTCAGGCGTCCCTATTGATCATCTTTCTTGATCGTTTTGTTTTATTCTCTTACTATTTCCTTCTTTCTAATCTTTGGTGAAGTTTAATTTTTCTTATTCTAACTTGTTGAATTATATGCTTAGCTCATATATTTTTAGATCTTGTTTAGAAACATGAATTTAATGCTGTAAACTATACTCTGTGCATGACTTTTAACTGCATTTCACTGATCTCTTTTACTAGTAGTAGTAGTATCTTTGTCTTTGTATGCATAAATCTACATTTTATCACTTATGTAAAAAGTAATCATCTACATTTATTTACCGCCAATAAAAAGCTTCCAAAATATTGTTTAAACCTATATGTATATATTAATTTGATTTTTAAAGGAGACTTTCAAATTCCCATTGTCTAGAGGACAGATGAGAAAGATGTGCACACTTGCCTATACTCTTTTGTTTTAATTTTATTATATTCTTAAAGTATAGCTGAAATATATTAGTTTTGTTATATAACATAGTGAACATAATTATATACATTACAAAATGCTCACTATATGTAATAGTGAGCACTATAATGCTACACTATAAGTGTAGTTACCATCACTCACTGTACAAAGTTATTACATTCTTATTGACTATATTCCCTATGCTGTACTTTTAATCATTGTGACTTTTTTTCTTTTTTCTTTTTTTTTTTTTTCCTTTTTTTTGAGAGCAGGAGCACAGGGTAGGAGAGGAAGAAGGAGAGGGAGAGAATCTTTTTTTTTTTAATATTTTATTTATTTATTTGCCAGAGAGAGAGGTCACAAGTAGGCAGAGAGGCAGGCAGAGAGAGAGGGAGAAACAGGCTCCCCACTGAGCAGAGAGCCCAATGTGGGGCTCGATCTCAGGACCCTGAGATCATGACCTGAGCTGAAGGCAGAGGCTTAAACCACTGAGCCACCCAGGCGCCCCGAGAGGGAGAGAATCTTAAGCAGACTGCTACTGAGCAAGGATCCCAATGTGGAGCTATATGTCACAGTCCTGAGATCACAGCCTGAGCTGAAATCAAGAGATGCTTAACCAACTGAGCCACCCAGGCACCCCTCTGACTTTTTTTTCTTTTTTTTAATAACTGGAAGTTCAGACATCTTAATTGCCTTCATATATTTAGCCTATCCTCTCACGACCCTTGCTCTGGGAACCAGGAGTTTTCTCTATTTTGGGTCTGTTTCTGTTTCTTTTGTTTGTTCATTTCTTTTATTTTGTTTTGGGAATTCATATATACATAAAATTATATGACATTTGTCTTTCTCTGACTTATTTCACTTAGCATAATACTCTTTAGGTCTATCCCTGTTGTCTCAAATGGTGAGATTTCATTCTTTTTTTATGGCTGAGTAATTTTTCATTATATATACAGTATGTCACAGCTTTTTTTTCTTCTTCAAATTTTTATTCAAATTCCAGTTAACAGGGCACCTGGGTGGCTCAGTGTGTTAAAGTCTCTAACTTTGGCTCAGGTCATGATCCCAGGGTCCTGGGATCGAGCCCCGCATCAGGCTCTCTGCTCAGCAGGGAGCCTGCTTTCTCCTCTCTCTCTGCCTGCTTCTCTGCCTACTTGTGATCTTTGTCAAATAAATAAAATCTTTAAATAAATAAATAAATTCCAGTTAACATGCAGCACAATATTGGTTTCTGGTGTAGAACTTAGTGATTCATCACTTATATACAACACCAAGTGCTTATCACAAACCCTCCTTACTACCGGTCACCTATTTAACCCATTTCCTCACCCACCTCCCCTCCACTAACCATCTGTCGGTTCTCTATAGTTAAGAATCTGTGGTTGCGGGCGCCTGGGTGGCTCAGTGGATTAGGCCACTGCCTTCGGCTCAGGTCATGATTTCAGGGTCCTGGGATCAAGCCCCGCATCGGGCTCTCTGCTCCGAAGGGAGCCTGCTTCCTCCCCTCTCTCTGTCTGCCTCTCTGCCTATTTGTGATCTCTCTCTCTGTCAAATAAATAAATAAAATCTTTAAAAAAAAAAAAAAAAGAATCTGTGGTTGCTTTCATATTTTATTATAAATACTTTTTTATGTTAGTCACCATACAGTACATCATTAGTTCTTTATGTAGTCTTCCAAGATTCATTGTTTACGTATAACATCCTGTGCTCTATGCAATATGTCCCCGCCTTAATACCCATCATCAGGTGAACCCATTCCCTCACCCCCTTCCCTCCAAAACCCTCAGTTTGTTTCTCAGAGTCCACAGTCTTTCATGGTTCGTCTCCCCCTCTGATTCCCCTGCCACCGCCACTTCATTTTTCCTTTACTTCTCCTAATGTCCTCCATGCTATTCCATATATTCCAAAACTAATTGAAACCATATATTTGACTTGCTCTCCTTGACCTATTTCACTTAGCATATTCTCCTCTAGTCCCATCCTTGATGCAAAGTTGGGTATTCATCCTCTCTGATGGCTGAGTGCTATTCCATTGTGTAGATGGACCACATCTTATCCATTCAACTGTTGAAGGGCATCTCAGCTCTTTCCACAGCTTGGCTGTTTGTGGCCATTGCTGCTATGAATATTGGGGTGCATATGGCCCTTCTTTTCATTACATCTGTATCTTTGGAATATTTAAATACCCAGTAGTGCAATTGCAGGGTCATAGGGTAGAGCTCTATTTTTAATTTTTTGGGGAACCGCCACACTGTTTTCCAAAGTGGCTCCACCAACTTGCATTCCCACCAACAGTGGAAGAGGGTTCCCCTTTCTCCACATCCTCTCCAACACATGTTGTTTACTGTCTTGTTAATTTTGGCCATTCTAACTGGTGTAAGGTGGTATCTCAACGTGGTTTTGATTTGAATCTCCCTGATAGCTAATGATGATGAATACTTTTTCATGTGTCAGCCATTTGTATGTATTCTTTGGAGAAGTGTCTGTTCATGTCTCTGCTCATATTTTGACTTGATTATCTGTTTTGTGTGTGTTGAATTTGAGAAGTTCTTTATCGATCGTGGATATCAGCCTTTTATCTGTAGTGTCATTTGCAAATATCTTTTCCCATTCCGTGGGTTGCCTCTTTGTTTTGTTGACTTTTTTTTTCTGTGCAGAAGCTTTTTATCTTGATGAAATCCCAAAAGTTCATTTTTGTTTTTGAAAATGGAAAATGAAAATGAAATGGAAACACATGGCTCGAAATGGGAAACACAGCAAAAGTAGTTCTAAGAGGGAAATTTATACTGATACAGGCCAACTTCAAGAAACCATCAGGAAGGGTGAATACTCCATAGTGTATATGGACCATATCTTCTTTATCCATTCGCCCATTGAAGGGCATCTTGGTTCTTTCCACAGTTTGGCAATCATGGTCATTGGTGCTATGAACATTGGGGTACAGATGGCCCTTCTTTTCACTACATCTGTATCTTTGGGGTAAATACCCAATAGTGCAATTGCAGGGTCATAGGGTAGCTCTATTTTTAATTTCTGAAGGAATCTCCATACTCTTTTCCAAAGTGGCTGCACCAACTTGAATTCCCACCAACAGTGTAAAGTGTTCCCCTTTCTCTACAACCTCTCCAACATTTGTTGCTTATTGTCTTGTTAAATTTTGCCATTTTAACTGATGTAAAGTGATATCTATAATTGGGTTTTAAATTCATTTAGTCCCTATGTCTTTTATGTCTTTTGACTGTAGCATTTAGTCCATTCACATTTAATTATTGATAGGTATGTACTTATTAATTTTTTTTCTGGTGTTTTTATAATTATTATGGTCCATCCTTTTCTTTGTCTTTCCTTATGGTTTGATTTCTTTTTTTGTTGTTGTTGTTATGCTTGAATTTCTTTCCTTTCATTTTTATGTATCTGTTTTAGATTTATGGTTACCATTGATTCATATACAACTTGTGTATAGCAGTCTATGTTAATGGTTGATGGTCACTTAAATTCCAACAAATTCTAAAGAATAAAGGACTCCTGTATTTGGTGTATATAGTATCATATTTTACATTTTCTTGTTTTTGGTATCCCTTTATTGACTTTAGTAGGTATAACTGAATTTATTTCTTTTTGTTTTAACCACCACACTGACGCTGTGAGTGATTATTCTATAACATTTACTGTAGGTTTGGTAAAAGTGAAATTTATTCTTTCCATAATGTTCTAGTTATCACCTTATATTTTCCACTTTACAAAGTCCTTTTAACATTTGTTATAAGGACCATTTTGTGGTGGTAAACTCCTTTATCTTTTGTCTGTAAATTATTTATCTCTTTCCATTCCTAATGATAATCTTGCTGAGTAGAATATTCTTGGTTGTAGGTTTTTTTCTTTCAGGACCTGAAATATATCCTGCCACTTTTTTCTGGTCTTCAAAGTTTCTGCTGAAATATGACCTAATAGCTTTATGGGGTTTCAATTGTACGTAAGTGTTTTTCTTTCCCCTTACTGCTTTTAAGATTTCTTTTTGTCTATTTTTTTTCCATTTAATTATTATCTTAGTGTGGACCTGCTTGAGTTTATCTTGCTGGAGATCTCTACGATTCCTGAATAGGAATCTATTCCTCTAGATAGGGAAGTTTTCACTTATTGTTTTTTCATATAAATTTTCTGCCTTTTTGTCCTTTTTTCCTTTTGGGATCCCTATAATATGAATGCTATTATACTTGAAGATGATTAGAGGTGCTTTAGTCTTTTCTCATTATTTTTTTCTTTTCCCTGTTCAGCTCGGTTGCTTTCCATTACCCTGTCTTCCAGACTGCCAATCTGTTCTACATCATCTAATCTCCTGTTGATATCCTCTACTCTATTTTTCTTTTTTTTTAACGATTTTATTTATTTATTTGACAGACAGAGATCACAGGTAGGCAGAGAGGCAGGCAGAGAGAGAGAGAAAGGGAAGCAGGCTCCCTGCTGAGCAGGGAGCCCGGTGCAGGGCTCGATCCCAAGACCCTGGGATCATGACCTGAGCTGAAGGCAGAGGCTTTAACCCACTGAGCCACCCAGGTGCCCCTCTATTTTTCATTGCAGTTATTGTATTCTTCAGCTCTGAGTGGTTCTTTTTTATATTTTCTCTCTCTTTGTTGAAGTTCTCACTGAGTTCATACACCCTTTCAAGCCCAGGGAGTATTTTTATGACCATTACTTTGAACTCTTTATCAAGCATATTACTTCTCCCATTTTGTTTAACTTTTCCTGTGATTTGGTCTTGTTCTTTTATTTGGAACATATTTTGCTATGTCCTCATTTTGTCTAAGGGTCTGTTTATGCACATGTGTTAAGTAAATCAGCAACACCTCCTTGTCTTGGAAGTAGTGGCCTTATTTATAGGGTCCTGTGGTGACCTGTAGCACAACACTCCTGGTCACCATAACCAGTTGCTCTAGAGCTGTCCCCTGTGTAGGCTGCATGCACCTTCCTGTTGCGGTTAAGCTATAGTCGCTGTGATAAGACTGGTTAGGGGGCTGGCCTTCATCCAACTGACTGCAAGGACCTGTGTCATCTTCTGGAGAACACTACTGAGCAGGAGCTCCCCACACACCTGAGAGGCATTACTGCAGCTGCTACAGACGAGCTGACGGGTGAGGTTGGCCCTCAGCCTGGCCGATTGTAATTAACCACTGCACAGCAGTGGGCACACTCAAGAGCAGGGTTTGCTTCCTGCATAGCCAGCTGAGAAACCTGTCTGCAGGAACTGTAGGAGCACTGGTGTGCTGGGTGGTCTTTTCTTCTCCCCAGGCAGGAGTCACTTTGGAGTGGCATCAGTTCTGTCCAGGGCTGCCTGCTAGATTTAGTAGGATGGGAGCCTAGTTTTAAGGGGTTCCTGCAGGGCACATCCACAGGGGAACACAGAGGCAAGGGCCTGTGGTACAAGCAAGGTAAATGGAGATTGTTGCAATTGGCTTCAACAAGTGTCTGGCTATTTAATTTGGGGGGGGGGTGGATAGAAAAATGACACCAGTACTTTTGTTCCTGGAAAAATTTATAGTTACCTGCCCATGTGGCCCATGTGATAAATTAGTCAATAAATCTCCTTTATATATACCCTAGGCACTTTTCAAACTGCAGCTTCTGTGCTGTGTCTCATGTAGTTATTTAGCTTGCTGGTTCTTCAAGGGAAGAGACTTGCTTTTCATTAGCCCTTCAGCTCTTCCAGAGTTAAATCGTCCTGATTTTCAAAGCCAAACATGCGGACTTGTCTTTCTACTGCAGGTCCCCAGGGCCAGGGGTGCCCAGCGTGGTGTCTGATCCCCCTGTTGTTCTGTGCTCATGATGTCTCTTCCATTTATGATTAGTCAATCTGGGAGTTTGCTACCTGTCCATGGATCTGCCCCTCCTACCCTTTATGTGTCCTCTCTACAATTTTCTGTAGAAGATCTGTTCTGACAGCCTTCAGATCATTTTCAGAGGGAGTTGTAATACGTGTTGTTGCCTTGGTGTGTCTGTGGAATGAGGTGAGTTCAGGATTCTCTTCCTCTGTGATTCCCCTATGAAGCCGTCTGGTCCTAGACTTGTTTCTTGGGATTTTTTTTTATTTTAATTACTGATTCAATTCTGTTACTAGTATTCAGTCTGTTCATTTCTTTTATTTTTTTTTTTCCTGATGTAGCCTTGAAAGATTATATAATTCTAGAAATTTATCTATTAGTTACCTTGTGTGTTGGTATGTAATTTTTTTTCTAGTATTCTCAGAATCATTTCTATTTCTGTGCTAGGTTGTAACTTCTGTTTTATTTCTCATTTTATTTGAGTTTTCTCTTTTTCTTTTGTTTATAATTTTCTTGGAAGTATAATTAACATAGTATTTTATTAGTTTTGGGTGTGCAACATATTCATTCAACATCCTAGACATTACCCAGTACTCACCTCAATAAATGTAGCCATCATCTTTCACCAAGCAATGTGATCACAATATTAGGGACTGTATTCACTGTGTTTTACTTTTCAATTAGTCTTTCATCTTCAATTTATTTTGTCAGTGCTTTATAGTTTTCAGAATATAGATCTTTCACCACATTTATTAAGTTTTTTGCTGGGTTTTTATTCTTTTTGGTGGAATTTTAAGTGGAATTATTTTCTTAATTTCCCTTTCTGCTGCTTTGTTTTTAGTGTATAGAGATGCAACACATTTCTTTATATTAGTTTCATTTCCTACAACTTTACTAAAGTTATTTACCACTTCTAAGAATTTTTGGTGGAATCTTTAGGGTTTTTTTATACATATTACCCTGCAATCTGCAACTAGTGGTACTTGTACTTCTTCCTTGTCAATTTGGATGCCTTTATTTCTTGTCTGATTATTGCAGGAGAACTTCTATAGTAGGCTGGTGGTAAGAGTAAGTGGTAAAGGTACACTTAATTCCTAATTTTAGAGGAAAACTCTTCCATTTTTTGCCATTGAGTGTAATGTTAACTGAAAGGTTTTCGTATATGTTCTTTATTATATTGAGATTTGTTCGTTCCAAACACACTTTGTTGAGAGCTTTTATTATGAATGGATGTTTTATTTTGTCAAATGCTTTTTCTGCATCTATTAAGATGATCATATCAAGGTTTTTTAATCCTTCTTCTTGTTAATTTTATGTATCACATTGATTGCTTTGCAAGTTTTAAACCATACTTGAATTCCTGGAATAAATCCTACTTGATGGTGGTGAATAATTTTTTAATGTATTGTTGAATTTAGTTTGCTAATATTTTGTTCGGATTTTTTGGGTCTATGTTCTCAGAGATGTTTTTGTCTGGTTTTGGTAGGAGGGTAATACTGGCATTGTAAAATGAATTTGGACTTTTTCTTCCACTTCTCTTTTTTGGATAGTTTGAGAAGAATATGCATTAGCTCTTCTTTAAATGTTTGGTATAATTCACTTGTGAAGCTATCTGATTTTGGACCTTTGTTTTTAGGGGCTTTATTTTTTTTTTAAGATTTTTATTTATTTATTTGACAGAGATCACAAGTAGGCAGAGAAGCAGGCAGAGAGAGAGGAGGAAGCAGGCTTCCCACTGAGCAGAGAGCCTGATGCAAGGCTCAATCCCAGGACCCCAGGACCATGACCCGAGCCAAAGGCAGAGGCTTTAACCCACTGAGCCACCCAGGCGCCCCAAGGGGCTTTATTTTATTGTTGATTCTATTTCATTACTAGTAACTGGTCTGTTCAAATTTTTTCTATTTCTTCCTCATTTCATTTTGGAAGATTACATGTTTCTTGAAATTTATGTTTCCTCAGGTTGTCTAATCTGTTGGCACATAATTTTTCATAATATTCTCTTGTAATCCTTTGTATTTCTTTGCTCATTATTTCTCCTTTCTATTTGTGACTTTATTTGAATCCTCTCTTTTTTTTTTCTTGATGCATCTGACTAATGATGTACCAATTTTTTAAAAACAGCTCTTGGTTTTATTAATATCTCCTATTGTTCTTTAGTCTTTATTTTGTTTCTGCTCTAATATTTATTATTTTTTCCTTCTATCTTTGGGATTTGTTCTTTTTCTAGTTCTGCTAGGTATCAGTTTAGGTTGCTTGAGGTTTTTCTTAAGATAGGTCTGTATTGCTAAAAAGTTCTCTCTTGAAACGGTTTTTTCTATGTCCCACAGATTTTGAACTACTGTATTTCATTTTCTTTTTTTTTTAAATTTCTCTTTCATTTTTGGTTGAACCATTTATTGTTTAATAGCATGTGGTTCAGCCTCCATGTATATGTATTCTTTCCAATTTTTTTCTTGTAACTGACTTCTACTTTCAAACCATTCTGGCGAAAAAAGATTGTAGCCTCCACATTTGTGTTTTCAATTTTTTTTATTTTTTAAAGATTTTATTTATTTACTTGACAGATAGAGATCACAAGGAGGCAGAGAGGCAGGCAGAGACAGGAAGGGAAGCAGGCTCCCCGCTGAGCAGAGAGCCCAGTGTGGGTCTGCATCCTAGGACCCTGAGATCAGGACCTGAGCGGAGGCAGAGGCTTTAAACCCACTGAGCCACCTAGGTGCCCGCCCCCCCTTTTTTTTAAATAAAGATTTTTATTTATTTATTTGACAAAGATCACAAGTAGGCAGAGAGGCAAGCAGAGAGGAGGAAGCAGACTCCCTGCTGAGCAGAGAGCCCAACGCGGGGCTCGATCCCAGGACCCTGAGATCACAACCTGATTTGAAGGCAGAGGCTTTAACCCACTGAGCCACCCAGGCACCCCAATTATTTTTCTTGTAATTGATTTCTAGCTTTATAGCTTTGTAGTCAGATGACATGCTTATATGATTTTAATGTTAAGTTTATTGAGTCTTGTTTTGCTGCCTAACATGTACAATTGGAAAGAATACATATTCTGTTTTTGGATTCAATATTCTGTATGTATCTGTTAGGACCATCTGATCTAGTATGTCATTTAAAGGCACTGTTGGTTTTCTGATTGGATGATATATCCATTGATGTAAGTGGGGTGTGAGAGTCCCCCCCCCCCATTACTGTATTACTGTCATTTTCTCCCTATATGTCTGTTTATAATGGCTTTATATATTTTGTGCCTTTTATATATTTTGGGTGTATAGATTTAAAATTTTACATCATCTTGTTGGATTGATCCCTTTATCATTATGTAATGCCCTTTTTTGTCTCATGCTACATTCTTCGTTTTAAAGTTTATTTTGTCTGATATGTAAATACTACCACTTAAGTTTTGTTTTGTTTTTTGCTTCCATTTGCATGGTATATATTTGTCCAGACCTGATCTGAAGTGAGTCTCTTATAGGCAGCCTATAGATGGACTTTGTTTTCTATGCATGTTGTCGCCCTGTGTCTTCTGATTGGAGCATTTAGTCCATTTACATTTAAACTAATTATTAATAGGTATGTATTTAGTGTCATTGTTTTTGTATTTTCTGGTCATTGTTGGATCCTTTGTTTAATTCATTCTTTTTATTTACAACTTTTCATACTAATACATTGTGTTTAAGTTTTGTTTTTGGTTTTTTTTTTATTGTGTTATGTTAGTCACCATACAGTGCATCATTAGTCTTTGATGTAGTGTTCCATGATTCATTGTTTGTGCATGACACCCAGTGCTCCATGCAATATGTGCCCTCCTTAATACCCATCACTGGGCTCACCCATCTCCCTACCCCCATCCCTTCTAAAACCCTCAGTTTGTTTCCCAGAGTCCATAGGCTGTCATGGTTCGGCTCCCACTCTGATTTCTTCCCCTTCATTTTTCCCTTCTCCCAATGTCCTCCATGCTATTCCTTATGTTCACAAATAAGTGAAGCCATATGAAACTGACTATCTCTGACTTATATCACGTAGCATAATCTCCTCAGGTTCCATCCATGTCAGTATAAATTGTAGGTATTCTTCCTTTGTGATGGCTAATATTCCATTGTATATATAAACCACATCTTCTTTATCCATCCATCTGTTGAAGGACATCTCAATTCCTTCCACAGTTTGGCTATTGTGGACATTGCTGCTATGAACATTGGGATACAGGTGCCCCTTAGTTTCATGACATCTGTATCTGTGGGGTAAATATCCAGTAGTACAATTGCTGATTTATAAGGTAGTTCAATTTTTAACTTCCTGAGGAAACTCTATACTGTTTTCCAGGGTGTCTGTACAAGCTTGCATGTCCACCAATGGTACAAGAAGGTTCCCCTTTCTCCACATCCTCACCAACATTTGTTGTTTCCTGTCTTGTTAATGTTAGCCATTCTAACTGGTGTAAGGTGGTGTCTCAGTGTGGTTTTCATTTGAATTTCCCTGATGCCAAGTGATGTGGAGCATCTTTTTATGTCTCTAATGGTGATTTGCAGGTCTTTTTTGGAGAAATGTGTTCATGTCTTCTGTCCATTTCTTGGCTGGATTATTTGTTTTGGGGGTTGTGAGTTTGAGAAGTTTCCTTATAGATCTTGTATACCAGCCTTTTATCTGATATATCGTTTGCAAATATCTTCTCTCATTCTGTGAGTTGTCTTAGTTCTGTTGACTATTTCCTTTGCTGTGCAGAAGTTTTTTATCATGATGAAGTCCCAGTAGCTCATTTTTACTTTTGTTTCCCTTGCCTTTGGAGACATGTCTAAAACAAGTTGCTGTGTCCAAAGTCAAAGAGGTTGCTGCCTGTGTTCTTTAGGATTTTGATGGATTCCTGTCTCACATTTAGGTCTTTCATCCATTTTGAGTTTATTTTGGTATATTGTGTAAGAGAGTGGTCCAGTTTCATTCTGCATGTGGCTGTCCAATTTTCCCAGTACCATTTATTGAAGACACTATCTTTTTTCTATTGGATATTCTTTTCTGCTTTGCTGAAGATTAGTTGACTATGGAGTTGAGCATCCATTTCTGGGTTCTCTATTTTGTTTCAGTGATCTATGTGTCTGTTTTTATTTTTTTTTTCTTTTTAAAGATTTTATTTATTTATTTGACAGAGAGATCACAAGTAGGCAGAGAGGCAGGCAGAGAGAGAGAGAGAGAGAGAAGCAGGCTCCCTGCCGAGCAGAGAGCCCCATGCGGGACTCGATCCCAGGACCCTGAGATCATGACCTGAGCCGAAGGCAGCGGCTTAACCCACTGAGCCACCCAGGTGCCCCATGTGTCTGTTTTTAATGCCAATAATCTGCTATCTTGATGATCACAGCTTTGTAATAGAGCTTGAAGTCAGACATTGTGATGTCCCCAGCTTTGGTTTCCTTTTTTAACATTCCCCTGACTATTCAGGGCCTTTCTGATTTCACACAAATTTTAAGATTGTTTCGGTTCTGAGAAAAATGTTGGTGGTATTTTGATAAAGATTGCATTGAATGTGTAGATTGCTCTGGATAGCATGGACATTTTAACAATGTTTATTCTTCCAACCCATGAGCATGGAATGTTTTTCCATGTCTTTGTGTCTTTCTCAATTTCTTTCAATAAGTGTTCTATAGTTTTTAGAATACAGATCCTCTACCTTTTTGGTTAGGTTTATTCCTAGGTATCTTACGCTTTTGGGTGTAATTGTAAATGGGCCGATGCCTTAATTTCTCTTTCTTCTGCCTCATTGTTAGTATATAGAAGTGCAACTGATGGCTGTACATTGATTTTGTATTCTGTCACATCACTGAACTGCAGTATGAGTTTTAGGAATTTGGGCTGGAGTCTTCTGGGTTTTCCATATAAAGTACCCTGTCATCTGTGAAAAGTGTGAGTTTACCTTCTTCTTTCCCAACTTGAGTGGATTTTATGTCTTTTTGTTGCCTTATTGCTGAGGCTAGGACTTGTAATAATATGTTGAACATAGTGGTAGGAGTGGGCATTCCTGTCATGTTTCTGACCCTAAGGGAAAACTGTCAGTTGTTCTCTGTTGAGAATAATATTCTCTTTGGGCTTTTGTAGATAGATTTTATGATATTGAAGTATTCTTCAATACTGGGAAGAGTTTTAATCAGGAAAGGATGCTGTATTTTGTCAAATGCTTTTTCTGCATCAATTGAGAGGATCATATGGTTCTTGTCTCTTCTTTTATTAATGTGATCTATCACATTGATTGATTTGCAAATGTTGAATCACTCTTGCATCCCAGGAATAAATGCATTTGGTCATGGTGAATAATCCTTTTAATGTATTATTCGATCCTATTGGCTAGTATCTTGATGAGTATTTTGGCATCCATGTTCATCAGAGATATTGGTCTGTAATTCTCCTTTTTTATGTGGTCTTTCTCTGGTTTTGGGATCAAGATAATGCTGGCCTCATAGAATGAGTTTGGAAATTTTCCTTCCATTTCTATTTTTTGAAACAGCTTCAGTAAAATAGGTATTATTTTTTTAAAAGTTTGGTAGAATTCCCCCTTAAATGTTTAGGAGAAGCCATGTAGCCCTGGACTTTTCTGGGGGAGAGGGAGATTTTGATTATGGCTTCAATTTCCTTGCTGGTTATTGGTCTGTTCAGATATTCTTTTTTTCCTGTTACAGTTTTGGTAGTTCATAAATTTCCAGGAATCCATCCATTTCTCCCAGATTGCTTAATTTGTTGGCATATAGTTGCTTATAATATATCTTAAAATTGTCTGTATTTTCTTGGTCTTTGTCATAATCTCTCCCCTTTCATTCATGATTTTATTAAGTTGGGCCATTTTATCTATTAGATAAGTCTGTCTAGATGTTTATCAGTCTAATTCTTTTAAGGAACAAGCTTCTAGTTTTGTTGAACTGTTTTACTCTTCTTTTGGCTTCTATTTCATTGGTTTCTGCTCTAATCTCTATTATTACTCTTCTACTTGGTTGAGGCTTTATTTGCTGTTCTTCCTCCAGTCTTTTAGGTGTAAAGTTAGCTTGTGTATTTGAGATTTTTCTAAATTTTTGAGAGAGGTTTGTATTGTAATGTGCTTCCCTCTTAGGACCACCTTTGCTGTATCCCAAAGGTTTTGAACAGATGTGTTTTCATTCTCATTAATTTCCATGAAGTTGCTAAATTCTTCTTTAATTTCCTGGGTGATCCATTCATTCTTTAACAGGATGCTCTTTAACCTCCAAGTGTTTGAGTTCCTTCCAAATTTCCTCTTGTGATTAAGTTCATCTTTCAAAGCACTGTGGTCTGAAAAGATGCAAGGAATAATCTCAGTCTTTTGGTTTTCAGTTAAGACCTGATTTGTGATCTGGTATGTGGTCTATTCTGGGAAAGTTCCTTGTGCACTCAAGAGGAATGAGTATTCTGTTGTTTTATAATGGAATGTTCTGAATGTATCTGTAAAGTCCATCTGGCCCAGTGTGTCCTTCAAAGCCCTTGTTTCCTTGTTGATCTGCTTGGATGATCTGTCCATGGCTATGAGTGAGGTGTTGAAGTCCCCTACTATTAATGTATTATTATCTATGTGTTTCTTTACTTTGGTTATTAATTGGTTTATATAGTGAGCTACTCCCATGTTGGGAGCATAAATATTTATAACTGTTAGATCTTCTTGTTGGATAGATCCTTTAAGTATGATATAGTGTCCCTCTCCATCTCTTAATGCAGTCTTTGTTTTAAAATCTAACTTGTCTGATATGAGGATTGCTACCCCAGGTTTCTTTTGAGGTCCATTAGTGTGGTAAATAGTTCTCCACCCCCCACTTTCAGTCTGGAGATGTCTTTAGGTCTAAAATGAGTCTGTTGTAGACAACATAGGGATGGATCTTGCTTTTTTTTTTTTAAATCAAATCTTTGTCTTTTTATTGGAGCATTTAGCCCATTTACATTCAGAGTAACTATTGAAAGATATGAATTTAGTGCCATTATATTACCTGAAAAGTCCCTGTTTCTGTAAATTTGTCTCTGTTTCTTTTTGGTTTATGTTACTCCTGGGCTCTCTCTTAATATTTCTTTCAGGGCTGGCTTGGTGGCCTCATATTCTTTCAGTTTCTGTCTTTCCTGGAAGCTCTTTACCTCTCCTTCCATTCTGAATGACTTGCCCTGCTGGATAAAGTATCTTGGCTGCATTTTTTTCTCATTTATTAGCCTAAACATATCATGCCAGCTCTTTCTGGCCTTCCAGGTTTCTGTGGATGGGTCTGATGTTAGTCTAATGTTCCTCTCTCTATAGGTAAGGAGTCTCTTATCTCAAGCAGCTGCCACAATTCTCTTTTTCTCTAAAATTTGCAAGCTTCACTATTATATGTTGGGGTGTTGATCTGTTTTATTGATTTCAGGAGGGGTTCTCTATGCTTTTACACATGAATGCTTGTTTCCTTCTCCAGATTATGGTGATGTTTTCATTTGTATAATCTGCATATATAAGTGAGATTGTACTGTATTTGTGTATATGTGACTTATTTGACTCAAAATAATGTACTCAAAGTTCATCCATGTTTTCATAAAGGCCAGATTTCCTTCTTTCTGACCACATAATAGTGCATGTTTATGTAGGTGTATGTGTGTCTGTGTGTATCATAACTGATTTATCTGTTTATCTGTTGATAAACACTTGTTGCAATGTCTTGGCTTTTATAAATAATGTTCCTATGAACATGGGAGTATGGATATATTCTCAACATAGTATTTGTTTCCTTTAGATATATTCCCAGAAGTAGAATTGCAAGATCATATAGTAGGTCCATTTTTTATTTTTTGAGGAACTTTCATATTGTTTTCCATAGTGGCTGTACCAATTTATAATCCCACCAACAATGCACAAAAATTCCTTTTTCTCCACATCCTCACCAGCATGTGATATCTAAGGTCTTTAACAATGGACATTCTAAAAGGCATGAGGTGATATCATTGTGGTTTTGATTTCCATTTCCCTATTGATTAGTGATATTGAGCACCTTTGCATCTACCCTGTTGGCTATTCTATATTTCTTTGGGAAAATACCTATTCAGGTTCTTTGCCTATTTGTAAATTGCATTATTTGTTATATTGCTATTGAATTGTATGTATTTGTAAATATTAACCCCTGATCAGATATATGCCTTACAAATATTTTCCCCATTCCATAAATATTTCTTTTCATTGTTCTTTCTTTTGCTGTACACCAGGTTTTTAGTTTGATGTAATTCCACTTGTTTATTATTTTGTTGCTTGTGCTTTGGATGTCATCAAAAAATCATTTCCAAGACCTATGTTAAGGACCATTTTTTCCTGTTTTCTTCTAGGAGTTTTATGGCGTCCTATTTTATAATTTAAGTCTTTAATCCATTGTGAGTTAATTTTTATGAGTAGTATAAGGGTTTTGTTTAATTCTTTTAAATGTGAATATATAATTTTCCCAGCACCATTCAGAAGAAATTGTCCTTTTCTATTGAGTGTTCTGGGCTCCCTTGTCAACTATTAGTTTACCATAGATGCATGGGCATATTTGTGGGTTCTCTGTTCTCTTCCGTTGGACAATATTTAATATTATGCCAATACCATACTGTATTAAATACTATAAATTTATACTGTAGCCTGAAATCAGGATGTGTTATGCCTCCAGCTTTGTTCTTAGGATTCCTTTGGCTATTTGTGTCTTTTGTGATTCCGTATACATTTTAGGATTTTTTTTTCTACTTCTGTAAAAAAAAAAAAAAATCCCATTGGAATCCTGAGAGGGATCGCATTGACTAGAGATGGCTTTGGGTTTTGTGCACATTTTAAGAAGATTAAATCTTCTAATCCATGAAAATAAATACCTCTTTATTTATGTCTTTGATTTTTTTTTCATCAGTGTCTTGTACTTTTCAGAATAGAGCTCCTTCTACCTCCTTGGTTAAAATTATTCCTAAGTATTTTATTATTTTTGATGCTATTGAAAATGGAATGTTTTCCTTTATTTTTCAGAAAATTTATTGTTAGGACATTAACTCTATTGCTTTATTTAACTTGTATGCAAATTTTGTTAATTTTGTCATCCAATTTCAATTGAATTTGTTAGTCTATTTGTGGGGATTAGGATATTTCATATATAAAATCATGTCAGTTATAAATAGAGACAATTTTATGTTTTCCTTTCCCATTCTAATGTCTTCTTTTTTCCCTCATTGTGGGAATGATCTAGCAAGGACTTCCAGTACTATACTGAATCAGAAAGGTGAGAGTGAACACCCCTCTCTTGTTCTATTCTTTATGAGGGAAAAAAAGGTTTTCATTTTTTCACCACTGAGTGTGATATTTGCTGTGAAATAGTTGTATATGGCTTTTATTATGCTGAGCTGTGTTTCTTCAATATCTGATTCATTAAGAACTTTTATCATAAGTGGTTTTGAATTTTACCAGGTGTTTTTTCTTTGTCTCTTGCAATAAATACACAAATTTCTCTTTTGCTCTGTTAATGTGATATATGATCTTGTGCATGTTGAACCATTTTTTTTCTCAGAGATAAATCCTGCTTGATCATAGTGAATGATCTTTTTAACATGCTGCTCAGGTAAGTAGTATTCACTATTGAATATTGGCTTGTAGTGTGTTTTACTTTTAATGCCCTTATCAGAGTAATGCTGGTTTTGTAAAATGAGTTTGCAGGTTTTTCCTTCTGCGTGATTTTTTGAAGGAGTTTAAAAAAGATTGGTGTTTATTCTTCTTTAAATAGCAGCTAAAATTCACCATTTTATTCTAGGCTCTTCTTCATTGGGAGATTTTTAATTACTGATTCCATCTAATTACTGTTAATGGTCTGTTCAGATTTTCTATTTTTTCTTCCTGATTCAGTCACAGAGGTTACATTTCTAAGAATTTTTTTTTTACAACACTGAGAAAAGGATGTTTTATTATCTTAACTTGACCATAAATTATAACTATTATTTATAAAAGTTATATAAATACAACTGATTATCTTTAAAGTCTCAAAGAGCCAAATACAAATAAGGCACAGAAAATTAAATAAGTTTTTAACATTTCTGACGTATTTCTTCCACATATTATATGTAATCACCAGAAGAATCATTGCAATAATTACCCAAAGTAATACTAAAGGTAACAAAAGAGATGTTTGGTCATAAATGTAAATTCAAATGTGCAGTATATTTACAATAATAGATCAAAGTGTACCTGCAATTTCTAACAGTAATAAACATGTTAGTTTGCAATACTGTATTCTTCAATGAAATAAGCAAGCAGATCAAGGATAAAATGTTGGATAGTCTTATCAACCAGGCCAACTTTCAAGACAGTTTTTCAGGGTAGTGTTCTACATATGTAACTGAACTGTTTGTTATTATTCTAGAGCCAGTACTTTATTTGCAGAGCCTGCACATCAAAATATAACAAATAATTACACATCAGGATTGGTAGGAATACCAAGTATTATTTCACAACTGCTACTATGTGTTTCTTCTCTGACACAATTGCCATGTTCCAGGCTTCCTATGTTTGAGACAATTCACCTCCTTTCATCAGCGAGCTTCCTTCATGATCTGCTGTTCCTGGATCTGGATGTAGATAGATTTTAGTAGATGCCGGTGATGAGCAATGCATTTTATATGAGGATGATGTTGAAATTTCTCCTTCAACTTCTGGTTATAATCTTTGGCTGCTTTTTCTCATGATGTAAGCACACCCAATTTCCCAGAAGCATTAGCTTTCCACAGACGTATGTTCATTTCATCAGATCCACACATAATATATTTGCTGTCAGAAGTCCATGCTAGGGGTGCCTGGGTGGCTCAGTGGATTAAGCCGCTGCCTTCAGCTCAGGTCATGATCTCGGGGTCCTGGGATGGAGCCCCACATCGGGCTCTCTGCTCCACAGGGAGCCTGCTTCCCTTCTTCTCTCTGCCTGCCTCTCTGCCTGCTTGTGATCTCTCTCTCTGTCAAGTAAATAAATCTTTAAAAAAAAAAAAAAGGCCCATTCTACACAGATAACATGTTGCATTCTCTTTGTGTGATAGACTTCCCTGCTTCAACTTTTGTGCACAGGAAAGATACGAATAGATTTATCAAAACTAGTCATTGTTCTCCTATCTAAGATGACCTTTTTCAGGGGAGTAGCTAGCCTCATATCATATAGTACTATATTCCTGTCAGAAGCACAACTGCCCAAGAGAAATGTCTCAATTGGGTTAAATTTAACACTATTTATACTGTCAAATCCCAGGTCATCGAACATATCGGCCTTGTTCTTTGTTCATCCCAAATGTCTATTTGCTGTCCATATGTGGCAGAAACAGCTTCTTTCCAGTGATGATCAATTCCCGTACATACTGTCTTTCCTAATATTGTATGCAATGTTTCTTCCTCTTCTCCATAGCCCTGTCCATCCATTTTCCATTGCTTCACAATTTTGTCATCACCAACAGTAAAAAAAAAGTCCTACAAAAGCGAGTACATCTTCCTCATACAAAACCTTCATGTGCTTGTATTGTATGGATACATTTCTGTTTAGTCAAGTTCCAAATCCTAACCTCTCCATCACATGCCCCAGAAAGAACAGTAGCCAGGCTCTTTGGATGGTTTGCCAAGCAACTGACTCCATCTCGATGACCATCCAGAGAAGCAAGGAATGGTTTTGCAAATACCTGTTCCAGTTTGGTAGCACTTAAAGCTCTTACATATTCTTGTGGGACCTCAAAAGGTTGTAAGGTGGGATCGTAGTTTCTTGGAACTCTTTGTTAAGTCCAGCTTGGTTTTGTGGACATAGTTGTCCGGTTCCAGCTCAGCATCTTCACCTTCATTTTGGCTGCTAGTTGCCCCTGACCTCCCAAGCCTTTCCTCCGAGTTTGAGTTACCGCTGCCTCCTCCACATTTCTAAGAATTTTTCCATTTCTTTTAGGTTGTCCAGTTTGTTGGCATACAGTTGTTCATAGTGGATTTTTATTTCAGTTGAATCAGTTGTAATGTCTCCTGTTTCATTTTTAATTGTTAATTTTGGTCTTCTCTTTTTTAGTTGGTTTCACTAACATTTTGTCATTCTTGTAGGCAACATGTTTTTTTAAATCCATTCAGCCACATATATTGATGGATGAATTTAATCAATTTACACTTAAAGCAATTATTCATAGTTAAGAACTTACTGTTGCCTTTTTTTTTCCTGGCCATTTTGTAAATTCATTGTTCTTTGTTTCACATTTAGCTGTCATTATGATTTGATGTCTTTTGGTACTACTATGCTTTTACTACTTTATCATGTTACTTTGTGTAATCACTATAAATTTTTCCATTGTGGTTACTAAAATAAGTGACCCAAATTTCAATGTAGGGCATTTCCCCACAGATCCACCAAGTAATCCTTTGTGACATCAGCTGAGAATGCTACAACTTAATTATGACGTTTTCTACTTGGAGATCTTACAGGTTAAGAGTTCAATCCCATGAAAATGTCCCCACTCCTCTTCAGATGCTAGTTGTAAATAGTAGGTCCCCATGCTTCCCATAAATGCTGTGTGACTTGGCCAAAAATAGGAAATTCCCATTACTTCCACTTCAGGTTTGCTTAATGTGCTAGAACAGCTCCCAGAACTTAGGAGAGCACTTATATTTACCAGGTTACTAAGGGATAATTTAAAGGGTACAGATGAACAGCCAGAGGGAGATACAAAGGGTGAGGTCCTGGGGAATCCTAAGCACAAATGCTTCTGTGATTATTAACTTCATTTTCATACCTTCTCCCTTCTCAAGAGAAGAGAATAAGGAATAGGGGAGGAAGACTAAAATTCTTAGCTTCTAATCTTGGCTTTTAATTCCAGTGACCAGCCCTCAACCAGAAGTGATCCAGGAGCCCACCCAAAATTGACTCTACACAACAAAAGATGGGAAATAACAAAAGTTTTAGGATCTTTGTGCCAATAACCAGGGGAAGACACCAATATGTTTTATTTCAGTTGCCATGAAGTTTATATAAAATATCCTGACATTATAACACCCTGGTTTTTTTAAATATTTATTTGACAGCGAGCAACAGAACACAAGCAGGGGGAGCAGCAGGCAGAGGGAGAGGGAGAAGTAGGCTCCCTGCTCAGTGAGCTCAGTCCTAGGACCTTGGAATCATGACTGAGCTGAAGGCAAACACTTAACCAACTGAGCCACCCAGGTGCCCCTATAACACCCTATTTTAAACAATAACTTCAAAATTATTCCTAAGCTTTAAATTTCTTCTCCTCCTCCTATTTTACTGATGTGACAGGTCACAATGGTTTTATATTATATATCTTATAACAGATTATTGTAGTTATTTTTGCTACATTTGTTTTTTAACTTTACAACTAGAGTTGTAAGTGAATAACATGCTACCATTACCATATTACAGAATTTAATTATATATTTATTATACATACATACGTATATATTTTATATACATACATACATACATATATACCATTACCAGGAAGTTTTACACTACTGTCTTATGCTTTTATGATGTTATTGTCCTTTCATGTCTATTCCAAGAACTCATATCAGCAAATTCTTTATTCAAGAAAGTCTTTACCTCTACTTCATTTTTGAAGAGAAGCTTTGCAGGCATAGAATTTTTCAGTGAAATTGTTTGCCTATCAATATTTTAAATATGTCATCCCATTCTCCCCTAGTCTGAAAAATTTTGTTGAGAAATCCAATACTCCTATAGGAATTTCTGAATATAATTTCTTTTCTCTTGCTGCTTTCAAAATTCTTTGTTTTTGACTCTTGACAATTTATAGCATGGCCTGGTGTAGCCCTAATTGGATTAAACAAATTTGAGGCCCTTTAGGCCTCATGGATATGAAAGTTCATTTCTCCCAAGGATTTAGAAATTTTCAACTATTATTGCTTTAAAAATATGTTCTTTTTGTCCCCTTTTCTTCTGGAATTCCCACAATGAGAATATTGGCTTTTTAAAAAAATTCTGTCTTATAAGTCACATAGACGTTCTTTGCTCTATTTCATATATTTTCTCTTTGTTCCGGATAATTTCAAATGTCTTATAGTTCATTGATTCTTTCCTCTAAGTAGACAAGTTTGATTTTGAAGCTCTATACTGAATTCTTCAGTACTTTTTAACTCTAGAATTTCTTTGTTTTACTTTTCTTTGTTGAAATTCTCATTTTTTATGCATTATTTTCCTTATTTTTGTGTGCTTTCAGTTCACTAAACTTCTTTAAAGGAATTATTCTTTTTTTTTTAAGATTTTATTTATTTATTTGACAGATAGAGATCACAAGCAGGCAGAGAGAGAGAGGAGGAAACAGTCTCCCTGCTGAGCAGAGAGCCTGATGCGGGGCTCAATCCCAGGTTCCTAGGATCATGACCTGAGCTGAAGGCAGAGGCTTTAACCCACTGAGCCACCCAGGCGCCCCTAAAGGAATTATTCTTAATTATCTAATAGCTGTAGATGCCCATTTCTTGGGATCAGTTATTCAAGCTTTATTAGTTTTCTTTGGTTGTGTTAAGTTTACCAGATTTTTCATGATCTTTGATTCCATACATTGTTATCTATGCATTACAAGAGTTGGTA
The DNA here is from genome assembly GCF_922984935.1 of Meles meles. NCBI lineage: Eukaryota > Metazoa > Chordata > Mammalia > Carnivora > Mustelidae > Meles > Meles meles. The sequence goes on from NC_060070.1 coordinate 145,802,487, forward strand.
TCCTCTTCCAGACATAACAGTTTTACTGTGGTAGAGAGAATTCAGCAGTCAGCTCAGCTTTGCTTGCTGGACATGTCTGATGGTAAAATGTTTAGCAGGTGAGGCTTGCTATCAAAGATTATTTTTGGGTGGGTCCACTGCCTGAGCTCTAAGATAAAGGGGGGTGTCCACTGGCTGAAAACAGTTGCATAGGACTGCTGGTTTGATTGCCTGCCCAAACAATAATTTTGGACTTACCAATCGCCTGTTTTTCATTAGATGGTCAGAACTAGGTACTATACTTGGTAGGAGGTGGGATTATGAATGAATTTCTTTTCCCTGGTGAGGCAGCAGAAGAGTTCCCAGAGCCTGCATGGCTCATAGTTTATAGACCTGAATATGTGTGCACTGAATTCCATGGCCAGATGGGGCCATTTGTCTTGATCTGCAGACTGTGAAAGGGATGGGCTGTGTGCGAATAAAGAATCCTGGAATATGGGGGTGAGGTTGAAGCACCTTCTTGAACCACAGAGACCAGACATAGGCTTTAGAAGGCAAAGAGAAACTACTGCTTGATAACCACAGTTCCCTGATCCAGGCTGGCATAGCACTGCATTGAGAGGTCTCGCCTGAACTTATTATGGTTCCTACAGTGAGAGAAGAGAGCCTCTGTTGGACTACCAGCTCCCCCAGGATTGTAGGTCACTTATTAGGAGCCCTCACTCCAGTCTTGCCCCAATGAGATTATGCAGGAATCTGTAGGTTTGGACCACAGGGAATGTTGTTGTTGTCTTTAAATTTTATTTTATTTAAACTTAGTTAATTACCATATAGTATATTATTAGTTTCAGAGGTAGAGTTCAATGATTCATCCGTTGTATATAACACCCTGTGCTCATTACATCCTGTGCTCTCCTTAATGCTATTGTGATAGAGAATGGGCAAGACCCTTGCAACCATCAGTACTTGAATCTTGTGTGCAAATATTTCATCAAAATTTTTAAATTGTTTTTGTTGTTGATGGTGGTGGTAGCTTCCTTTTTTGTGCAGAAGATTTTTAGTTTTGTGTAGTCTCACTTGTTTATGTTCATATTTGTTACTTTTGCTTTTTGGTGTCAAATTCAAATAATCATCACCAAGGCTGATGTCAAGGAGCACACTGCTTAAAACTCCTTCTAGGAGTTATGGTTTCAGCAGGTACATTCAATTTTTAATGAATTTTTAAAAAGTTGACTTTTGGGTATGGAGTATAATAACCAGTCTTTTGCATCTGGCTGTCCAGTTTTCTAAGTACAACATATTGAAGAGACTATCATTTCCCCAATGTATAGTTTTAACTTTTTGTCATAAATACATTGACTATGTATTAGTGGGTTTATTTTGAACATCTGTACTCATTAATACATAGGTGTGGTTTTATGCCAATATCATATTCATTTGAGAGTATAATTTTGTAATGTAGTTTGAAATCAAGAAGTATGATGCCTCTAGCTTTCTTCTTTCTCTAGACTACTTTAGATTTTAGGGGTCTTTTTGGCTCTGTATAAATTTTAGGGCTGTTTCTTCTATTTCTGTGTAAAATCCCAGTGGAATTTTGATAAAGGTTGCACTGAATCTATACATTGTTTTGGGTAATATGCACATTTTTACAATTCTTCTAATCAATGAGTATAGAATATCTTTCCATTTATTTGTTAAATCTTCAATTTCTTTCATTAATGCCATTTAGTAGTCCATGTACAGGTATTTTACCTCCTTGATTATATTTATTACTAGTTTTATATTCTTTTTGATACAAGTAGAAATGTTTTCTTAATTTCTCTGATGATGATGACTATATAGCAATCTAACCTTTTTGTGTACTGATTTTGTATTATGCAACTCTACTGAATTCATTTATAAGTTCTGGTTTTGGTTATCTGTATATAATATATCTTATGCAAATTGTGACAATTTTACTTCTTCCTTACAAATTTAGATGTCTTTTATTTCTTTTTCTTGTCTTATTGGCACGGCAGGTACTTCCAGTACTATGTTGGATAAAAGTGATGCCTGTCTTGTTCCTGATCTTAGAGGAAACTTTTTTTTTTTTTTACCATCAGCAGTGGGTTTTTCATATATAGTCTTTACTTATGTTGAAGTATATTTCCTCAACATAATTTGTTGAAAGTCTTGATCACAAACAGATGCTGTGTTTTGTTGAATCCTTTTTCTGAACCTACTCAGATGATCATATGACATTTATCCTTCCTCTTGTGATGTATCATGCTGATTGATTTGAGCGTATTAAACCATCCTTGCACAACTGAAATAAATCTTACTGGATCACAAAGAATAATTTTTCTAAGGTATTCTTGAAATTGGTTTGCTAATATTTTTTCTGTTTTATTTTATTTTATTTCTTTTCAGTGTGCAGTGTTCATTGTTTATACACCATACCCAGTGCTCCATGCAATATGTGCCCTCCATAATACCCACCACCAGACTCACCCAACCCCCTATCTCTCTCCCCTCCAAAAACCTCAGTTTATATTTCTCAGAGTCCATAGTCTCACATGGTTTGTCTCCCCACTCTGATTTCCCCCAACTCACTTCTCCTCTCTATCTCCCAATGTCCTCAATATTATTCCTTATGTTCCACAAGTAAGTGAAACCATATGATAATTGACTCTCTCTGCTTGACTTATTTCACTCAGCATAATCTCTTCCAGTCCCGTCCATGTTGATATAAAAGCTGGGTTGGTTTGTTAATATTTTTTTGAGGTATTTTTGTTGAGGATATTCATAGCTATGTTTCATCAGAGATTTTGAACTACAATTTTCTTATAGTTTCTTTGGTTTTGGATTACAGTAATTCTGACATCATAAAATACATTTGGAAGTATTTCTGTCTTTTTTGGATGAAAGAGTTTGAAAAGGATTATATTAATTTTTCTTTAAATATTTGGTAGCATTCACCAGTGAAACCATCTGTTACTAGACTATGGTCTGTAAGGAAGTTTTTATTACTGATTCATTCTCCCTAGTAGTAATTAGTCTGTTCAGATTTCCTATTTCTTCATGATTCAGTCTTGGTAGGTTAAATGTTTCTAGGAATTTATCCTTTTTTTTTTACATTGTCTGATATGTTGGCATATGATTGCTTAGAGTGTCTAGTAAGCCTTCATATTTGTGTGGCATTGCCAGGGTTTTTTAAAATCATGAATAGATATTGAGTGTTTTTAATTGCATTTTTATGCATCTGTTAAAATGATCATAATTGTCCTCCTTTATTCCATAAGCATGTTGATTACACTAATTGGCTTTTGGATACCACACCAAGCTGGCATTTCCAAAATAAACCAATAAGACCAAGATTTATTATCCTTTTTATGTATTTATAATTTACTTTGATATTTTGTTTAGGATTTTTGAAATTCAACTGGTGTTTTTCTTATAATGTTACATTTTGGTATCAAGATTATTTAGGCACTGGGAATTATATTTTTAATTTCTTATTTTCTGAAGAGTTATAAATTTAGCATTAATTCTTTAAAGATTGCATCAGTGAGAATTCTGAGCCTAAAGTTTTCTTTATAGGAAGGTTTTTAATTATAAATCCAATTTATTTAATATAATTCTGATTTTTCTATTCTTGTGTCAGTTAAGGTCAGTCACCATTGACATTTTTGTGAAATGTGTCAGTTTTGTCTAACTTATTGCTATTTAAACCTGTTGCCTCCTTTTGTAATCCTAATATTAGCTATTTGCAGTGTCTACCTATTCTCTTTTAATCAGAATATTCTGGATTTAATGGACTTACTGTTCCTTTCTAAGAACAATTGTTAGCTTTATTGATTTCCTTTCTTGAAATTTTAAAAATTTCCTTTCTTGAATGTTTTTTGTTTTTGTTGTTTCATTAGTTTTTTTCTCTTAGCTTTACTATTTCTATTTGGGAGAGGGACTAAATTATCTTATTCTAAGATAATTCGTCTTGAGATAAATGCTTAGTTATTTTCAGATGTTGTTCTTTACTAGTATATTAATTTAAGGATATAAACTTTAAGCATGACTCTAACTGCATCTCATTGATCTATTTGATTAGTATCAATATCACTTTTGTATCTTTGTATGCATAGGCCTGATTCTATCACTTAAAAAGTAATATTGCGTCTACTTTTATTTGCCTTACATCACAAGCCCTTAAACTATTTTAAGATATATGTTTACATTAATTTGATTAAAATGGTAAGGAGGGCCACTTTCAACTTCCATTGAAGAGGACAGATGAAAAACTTATAGCTTTTGTTTTGTTTTCAATTTTATTAGTTTCAGGTGTGTAACATAGAGATTTGACAGTTATATGAATCACATAATGCTAACTACAATAACTGCAATTAACATCAGCCATCATACAAAGTTATTATATTATTGACTATATTCCCTATGCTGTACTTTGATCACAGTGACTTACTTGTTTTATAACTGGAAGTTTGTACCTTTTAAAATCTTTTACCGATTTTGCCCCTTCTCCCACCCTTTATCTATTTGACCCCAGCAACCACAAATTCCTTTTCTGTATTTGGAGTTTGTTACTGTTTCTTTTGTTTCTTTTTTATTCAATTATGTTATTAAGATTCCATATCTAAGTGAAATCATATGGGATTTGTCTTTTTCCGACTTATTTCACTTAGTATAATATTTTCTAGGTCCATCCATGTTGTTCCAATGGTGATATTTCATCGTTTTCTATGTCTGAGTAATATTTCATTGTGTATGTATACCCCACTTTATCTGTTCATATATCAATGAGTACTATGGTTGCTTTCATATTTTGGCTATTGTAAACAAAGCTCAATAAACATAGGGGTGTATCTGTCTTTTCAAATTAGTGTTTTTATTATCTTCAGGTAAATACCCAGCAGTGGATGTATTAGATTGCATGCTATTTCTATTTTCAAATTTTTGAAGAAACTCCATAGAGTTTTCCATAGTGTCTGTACAAATTTGTATTCCTATAAACAGTGCACATCCTTGTCAATACTTATTTTTCTTTTTTCTGTGCTAGCTGTTCTGACCCGTGAAGTGATATATCATTGTGATTTTGATTTGCACTTTTCCATCTTTTCATTCGTTGAGCATCTTTTCATTTGTTGGCAATCTGTATGCTTTCTTTGTAAAAATGTTAATTCAGGTCCTCTACCCATTTTTAAATTGCCTTTTGGTATTGAGTTGTATGATTGGACTTCTTGATATGTTTTGTATATTAACACCTTGTGAGATAGATTATTTGCAAATAAGCTCTCTCGTTCAATAGGTTGTATTTTCATTTTGTTGATCTACTGTGCAAAAACTGATTAGCTTAATCCAGTCCCAATTGTTCATTTTTACATTTATTTATTTACTTATTGCCCTCACCTAGATACACAGATCCAAAACATGTCGCTAAGGCCAATGTCCAAGAGTTTATTGCCCATGTTTTCTTTTGTGAGTTTTACGGCTTCAGGTCTTACGATTAAGTCTTTCATCCATTTTGAGTTTGTTTTTGTGCATGGTGTAAGGAGTCCAATTTCATTTTCTTGCATGCACTTGTTCAATTTTCCCAACATCATTTATCGAAATACTGTTTTTCCCCCACATTATATTCTTGCCTCTTTTGTTGTAGATTAATTGAACATTTAAGTGTGGATTTATTTCTGGGATCTCAATTCTGTTCTATTGATCTATGTGTTCATTTCTTAGTAGTATCAAACTGGTTTGATTCCTGTAGCTTTGTAGTACAGAATAAAATATGGGAGTAGATTATCTCTAGCTTCATTCCACTTTTTCAAGATGGTTTTGGCTATTTGGGTTCTTTTGTCATTCCACAGAGATTTTAGGATTATTTGCTCTAGGTCTGTGAAAAATACCATTGGTGTTGTCATAGAAATTGCATTGTTTCTGTAGATTCCTTTGGGTAGTGGGGACATCTTAACAATATTAGTTCTTCTGACGCATGCATGTATATTTTTTCCATTTAATTTGTGTCATCTTAAATTTATTTCTTCAATGTCTTCAATATTCAGAGTACAGATCTTTTGCTTTTTGGTTAAAAGTATTCCTAGGTATTTTTTCCCCTTTCAAAATGCCATTTTAATTGGGATTTTTTCCCTAATTTCTCTTTCACTAGTTTTTATTACTATATAGAAATAAAACGTTTTTTGTATTTTGATTTTATATACTGCAACTTTACTGAATTCATCTATTACTTCTAATAGAGTTTTAATGAAGTCTTTATGGTTTTCTGTATATAGTATCATGTACCCCACAAATAATGTCAGTTTTATTTTGCTACCAATTTGAATACATTTTATTTCTTGTTTGATTGCTGTGGCCAGAACATCCAGTACTATGTTGACTATAAGTGGTGAGAGTGAGCATCTTTGTCTTCCTCCTAAATCTTAGAAGATCATATTTCAGATTTTTACCATTGAGTATGTTAGCTGTGGGTGACCTTTATTATGTTGAGGTGTGTTTCCTTTAAAGCCACTTTATTAAGAGTTTTTATCATGAATTGATTTATATTTTATTAAATGCTTTTTCCTCATCTAATCATATGATTTTTATCCTTCCTCTTGTCAATGTGATGCATCACACTAATTGATTTGTGATATTGAATTATTTTTGTTTCTCTGGAATGAATCCCACTTGATCATTTGGTGTCATATTTGTATTTATATTTATTTCTTTTAGGTATAATCCTTTAAATGTATTTTTGAATTCAGTTGGTTAATATTTTGATGAGGACTTTTGCATCTAAGTTCATCAAAGATTTTGCCCTATAATTTTCTTTTTTGTAGTGTCTTTGGTTTAGAGATCAGGGTAATGCTGGATTCATGGAATGATTTGGGAATTTTTCTTTCCTATTCTATTTTTTTTAAATAACTTAAGAATAATAGATAATAACTCTTCTTCAAGTTTTTGTTTGAACTACTGTGAACCTAACTGTTGCTGCACTTTTGATTTTGGTGAGGTCTTTTATTACTATTACCAATTCATTTTCCTGATCTGAAATGATCTGTTCACATTTTCTATTTCTTCCTTATTCACTTTTAGAAGAATGTATGTTTCTTGGAATTTATCCACATCTAGGTTGTCCAATTTGTTGGCATATGATTTTTATCATATTCTCGTATAATTCTTTGTATTTCTGTTGGTCACTATTTCTCTTTTTCATTTTTTTAATTTTATTTGAGTCCTCTGTCTTTTTTTCTTGATGAGTCTGGCTAAGGTTTATCAATTTTGTTCATCTTTTCAAAGAACTCTTTGTTTCATTGATCATTGCTATTGTTTTTTGTGTCGTGTTTTTTCATTTATTTCCACTCTACTATATATCATTTCTCTCCTTTTACTAAATTTGGGCTTTGTTCATTCTTCTATTTCTAGCTCCTTTAGGTGTGGAGTTAGGTTCTTTATTAGAGATTTTTCTTTTCTGCTTCTTGTGGTAGGCCTGTATTGTTATAAACTTCTCTTTATGTATTAACCCTCTCAGAACTGCTTTCACTGCATCCCAGAGCTTTTGGACCACTGTGTTTTCATTTTCGTTTCTTTCCATGTGCTTCTTAATTTCTTCTTTTATTTCCTGGTTGACCCATTCATTGTTTAGTAGCATGTTATTTAGCTTCCACATACTTGTGCTCTTAGCAGACTTTTTCTTGTGGTTAATCTCTAGTTTCATAGTATTGTGGTCAGAAAATATGCATGATATGATTTCCATCTTTCTTAATTTGTTGACATTTGTTTTGTGGCCCAGTATGTGATCTGTTCTGGAGAATGTTCCATGTGCACTTGAAAGGAACATGTATTCAGCTGTTTTCGGATAGAACATTCTGAATATATTTATTAGATCCATCTGGTCCAATGTATCATTGAAGACCACTGTTTATTTATTGGTTTTCTAATTGGGTGATTTGTTTATTGAAGCAAGTGAGTTGTTAGGTCCCTACTATTATTGTATTACTATTGATTTAATATGATGTTAATTAGCATACTTTTATTTCTACTGAAATAACTTCTTTAAGCATTTATTGTAAAGCATGAGGTAGTGAATTCCTTCAGCTTTTGTTTGTTTAGGAAAGTTTTGATCTCTCTTACATTTATGAAAGACAGCATCCCTGGGTATAGTATTTTCAGTTGATGATTTTTTTCCACAATATTTTGAATATGTAATCCTATTTTCTTCTGGTCTGAAAAGTTTCTGTGAAAAATCTATCTATAGCCTTTTGGGGGTTGTATTTAATATCTCTCTTTTCTCCTGCTGGTTTCACAACTCTTTCTTCATTATTGAGTTTTGATAAATTAATAATACTGTGGCTCTCTGCAGCTCTATTCATCTTATTTGGGGTTCTTTGTCTTATTTGGGCCTCTTGTGTCTGGATATCTATTTCCTGAGGATTGTATATTTTCACCCATTATTGATTGAAATATGCTTTCTCTTCTCTTTGTCATCTTCTTCTGGAATTCTCATATTGCAAATGTTTTTCTTTACATTCTGTCCCATAAGTTCTTTCAAGTCTGCTTTTGGAGCATTCTATTGAATTCTTCAGTTATTGTATTTTTAACCCTAAGATTTGTTTGTTTTCATTTTTATGGTTTCTATTTCTTTCTCGAACTTCTTGTTTTGTTGAGGCATTGATTGCCTGATTTCATTTAGTTGTCTGTACATGTTGCTCACAAGAACTCTGTAACAGGATTATCCACATTCTTTGTCTCACCATCCTTAGATCTCCACATTTTGAGGGTCTGTTATTAGAGATTAATTTCCTTTGATGATGTCATTTTTACCTGATTTTTTTTCATATCCTCAATTTCTTCCATTGGTGTTTTTATGCATTTGAGTAAAACGTATATTCTTTGAAAATTGTAGCTTTGTTTTCATAGAGACCATTCTTCTTCCATCAACTTAGTTTGGGTTTCTAGATGTGCCTTCTGGTAGTGTTCTTGGGCAAGAGGAGTGTGTTATTAAGTTACATATTTGAGCAAGGCAACTGTTCAATCTCTGAGATCAGGCATGGGAAAGGGGGAATATGCCACTAATTTAGAACTGCTATTGAGGGCTGCTAGCTCAGTTTCCTACCCAAGTAAAGCTGTAAGACCATTTTTAAAGTTGCCCAGATTTCTCATCAGCCTTAATTTATGGTCAGGACTCTGGATATTTTATTCAGCAGTACATGGAGCTATGAATTATCTTCCCTGACATAGTAGGGCAGCAAGAGAGGTTCCAATATCTGCACAGCTCATTGTTCGGGAACATGAGACAGGCAAAATTGTTCAATAAGTATCCTGCTCAGGTGAGGCCCCCTGTTTTGCTCTAAAAACAGGAACTGCCACTGTGCTTTCTGTTCAATTTCCACTGTATGCATCTTTATTTGATGGGTGATGCAGCTTCTCGAATGCTCTGTAATGTTCCCTAGTAAGATGGCCTTCAGTTTGTATTCAGAAACAAGGGGGGCTATGAATTTGTTTTCTTATCTGGGTGCAGCAGGAGAAGCAGCTCTTGAGCCACTAAGGCTCTTTCGGATCTTAACTTAAGCTGACCCACGCCCCAAGTTACCTGGCTGAATAGGGCCATTGGCTTGGCTCTGAGGGTGATCAGTTCTTCCCACATGTCTCTTGGCTCAAGCATTGCTAGGTTATATAGCAGCTTCCAGGTGTTCCCCTTAGCCCTTCTGTCAGATAGAGCTAGAAGCCATGCTCTGCAGCAGATGAGGCAAGGACTTAATTCTCCTGCCTGAGTGAGACTGGGAGGGCCCTCTTCAGGTAAGTTTTAAATTTCCCAAATAGGCTTTCTCTTTGGTTTGGAGCTGGGAGCCATGCTTACTCCATAGTGGGAGTGACTATTATTCAGCTTTTCTACCTGAGAATGAGAAGACAGTGCTCTAAGACCAGCAAAACTCCTTGTTTAAGGACCTGAATAAGGCAGACCTATACCCCACAAAGTTCCCTGCTCAGACTGTGCCACTGACTTGGTTCTGTAGATGAGCAATGACCTATTTTTGGACTAATAATGGGCTCTGTATATTGGAACAGAGTTTGCCAATCTGAGTGCTGGCATTTGCAAGCCCCTCCCCTTCTCAACCAGAAATTCCCTGTGGTTGAACATAGCAGATTCCTCTGCTATTCCCAGGGGGCAAAACCAGAATAGTGGCTCCCGTGAAATGACCCACAATACTAGGGGCATGTATGTAACCCCTGGGCTCACTTTTCCTACTGGAGGAACCATAGACTCAGAGGAAACCTCTTATGGTTCTGCACTGGCCTGGGGGAGTGTCAGTGCAATCAGCTTTTAGCCATTTTTCTTATCACTCTAAGGCAGTCTGTCTTGGTCTTACCATGCTGGAGTTGCTTCGGCTTCACACCCACATTCTAAGATTCTCTCAGTAGTGTCCTCTCCATGAATAGTTGTTAGTTGTTTTTCTTGTGAGGGGGAATGTTGCCATCTTTGTGACGTCACTCCTGGAACTACTTCTGTGCCCGCAGTTGGTTTGTACAGCCTTGCATTATTGTGTTGTTTTTTGACACAATTTGGTGAACTTGTGTGGTGACAAATTAGTGTTGGTTGGTTTTGTTTTATTGGATTTAAATAATTTAATGTTTCTGAAGCCAAAATTATATATATTATAAATTATATTTACAGGAAGCTCTGCTTTTAAACTGACCTATGTGGCTTTATAATTTTCTTATTTAAATTCAATTGGCCAACATATAGTACATCATTAGTTTCAGATGTAGTGTTCAATAATTTTATTATATTAAATTTTAACATAGAAGTAAGTGTATAAAACACTGCAGCTCAACTATCATAAAGTAAACATTTGTAAAACCTCCATCTCAATCAAGAAATAGAGCATTGTTGGGGCGCCTGGGTGGCTCAGTGGATTAAGCCGCTGCCTTCGGCTCGGGTCATGATCTCAGGGTCCTGGGATCGAGCCCCGCATCGGGCTCTCTGCTCTGCAGGGAGCCTGCTTCCTCCTCTCTCTCTGCTTGCCTCTCTGCCTACTTGTGATCTCTCTCTCTGTCAAATAAATAAATAAAATCTTAAAAAAAAAAAAAAAGAAATAGAGCATTGCTATCCCTATTTCACAAAAGTACCATGACTTTTAATAATATACTTTAAGTTTTCCTTGTTTTTTAACTTCATGTAAAAAAGGATCCTATGATATATATTAATTTGTGCTTAGCTATTTTTATTTTGCTTCCTGTTTATTAGTATTGAATTACTTTTGTATCTAAACCTTGTATTTCATGATTTTACCAAGCACATTTTTTATCTTAAAATGCACCTTTGTATTTACCCCTGGCTTTATTGTTTATAACATTATAGCATTTGTATTGAATAAAAGATTTAGTTCTTTTATTTCCTTGTTTTGCCATATTGCATCAACTAGGAATTCCTGTATGTATTTTCTTATCTCTAATTTCAACAGGAAAGACTTCAGTATTTCATTACCAAGTAAAAGAATTGCTATGTTTTTTGTATGTGTTGATTAGATAAAGGAAACTTCTTTCGATTGTTAATTTTCCAAAGCTTTTTTTGATTGTGGTGGGGTACTAGAGTGAAATACATTATTTTACCCAGTTTTATTGAGCTATAATTCACATATAACACTGTATTGATTTAAGGTATATAACTTTATGATTAGATATGTGTATATATTTTTAAATGATGTCTTCATTAGGTCTAGTTAAATCCAACACCTCATATATTACAATTTTTTTCTTGTGTTCCAAACTTATTATCTCTCTTAATTTTGAAATATAGAATGCGCTATTGTTAACTATGGTCACCATGTTGTCCACTACATTCCCAGAACTTATTTATCTTATAACTGGAAATTTCTATCTTTTTACACTTTTGCCCCATCACTCACCACCCACATCTGGCAAACAATGATCTGTTTTCTGTCTCTATGAGTTTGGCTTTTTTAGAATCCACTTATAAGTGAGATCATACAATACATATTTGTCTTTCTATCTTATTGCACATAGCATAATGCCCCAAGATCTATCCAGGTTGTTGCAAATGGTGTGATTTCCCTTTTTATATGCCTGAAAAATATTCCACTGTGTGTGTGTGTGTGTGTGTGTGTGTGTAATATACCATCTTCATCCATTCATTTGTTAATAACATTTAGGTTTTCTATATGGCTTGGCAGTTGTAAATAACGTTGCAATAAATACGGGGATGCAGATATATCATGTCTTTTGGATGTATACCCAGAAAGAGATTGAGTGGATCTTGTGGTAGCTCTATCTTAATTTTTTGAAGAACTTCCACACTGTTTTCCATAGTGTTTGAATCAATTTATGTTCCCACTTATGGTGCACAAGGGTTCCCAGGGGTTCCCTTTTCTCCACATTCAAAACACTTGTTAGCTATCTTTTTTTTTTAATATTTTATTTATTTGACAGAAATCACAACTAGGCAGAGAGGCAGGCAGAGAGAGAGGAGGAAGCAGGCTCCCTGCGGAGCAGAGAGCCCAATGCGGGGCTCCATCCCAGGACCCTGAGATCGTGACCTGAGCCAAAGGCAGAGGATTTAACCCACTGAGCCACCCAGGCACCCCATTGTTAGCTATCTTTTTGATGAGAGCAATTCTAACAGGTAATCATATATCTCATTGTGATTTTAATTGCATTTCCCTAATGATAAGCAATGTTGAGCACTTGTTCAAGTACTTGTTGTCCTTGAAAAAGAGTCTCTTTCATTCCTTTGCCTATGTTATTTGCTATTGAGTATATGACTCCTTTATATATCTTGAACACTAAGCCCATATAAGATATATGATTTATAAACATATTCTCTAATTCAGTAGGTTGATTTTATCTTTTCTTGATGATTTCTTTTGTGGCGCAGAATCATTGTAGTTTGATGTAGTCCCACTTATTCCCTTTTGCTTTTTCATTGCCTTTGGTTTTGGTGTTCTACAATGGTTTTCCAGTTTCAGGTCTTATATTCAAGTCTTTAATAAATTTTAAGTTAATTTTTGTGTATGGTGATAGCATTCCAATTTAATTATTTTGCATGAGGCTGTCAAGTTTTTCCAGCATTGTTTATTGAAGAAACTGTCCTTTCACTGCTATATGTTTTTGGAAACTTTATCATAAATTTAATGACCAAATATGCATAAGTTTATTTGTGGGCTCTCTTTTCTATTTTATTAATCTATGTGTCTTTTTTTATAACAATGCCATACCATTTTGACAAGTACAGTTTTGCATGTACTTTGGTTTTTTGTTTTGTTTTATTATGTTCAGTTAGCCAGCATATAATACATCATTAGTTTTTGAGGTAGGATTCAGCAATTCATTAGTTGTGTATAACACCCAGTGCTCATCACTACATGTGTCCTCCTTAATACTCATCACCTTGTCACCCAATTCTCCCCATCCCTTTCCCTTTTGTAACTCTGTGTCAGTTTGGTTCCAGGAGTCCAGAATCTCTCATGTTTTATTTCCCTCTGATTTCTTCCCATTCAGTTTTTCCTCCATTCCCCTGTGGTCCTTCATGCTGTTCCTTATATTCCCCATATAAGTGATACCATACAATAATTGTCTTTCTCTGCTTGATTTATTTCCCTCAGCATAATCCCCTCTAGTTCCACCCATGTCGATGCAAGTGGTAGGTATTCATCCTTTCTGATGGCTGAGTAATATTCCATTATACATATATGTAACACATCCTCTTTATCCATTCATCTGTTGAAGAGCATATCAGCTCCTTCCACAGTTTGGCTATTGTGGACATTGCTGCTATGAACATTGGGATGCATGTGCCCCTTCTTTTCACTACATCTGTATCTTCAGGGTAAATACCTAGTAGTGCAATTGCTGGGTCATGGGGGAGCTCTATTTTTAACCTTTTGAGGAACTTCCATACTGTTTTCCAGAGGGGCTGTATCAGCTTGCATTCCTACCAACAGTGTAGGAGGGCTTCCCTTTCTCCATATCCTTGCCAACATTTGTTGTTTCCTGTCTTGTTAATTTTTGACATTGGGATTTCATCAAGATAAAAAGCTTTTGCACAACAAAGGAAACAGTCAACAAAACTCAGAGGCAACCCATGGAGTGGGAGAAGATACTTGCAAATGACATTACAGATAAAGGGCTGGTAGCCTAGATCTATAAAGGACTTCTCAAACTCAACACCCAAAAAACAAATAATCCAGCCAAGAAATGGGCAGAAGACATGAATACACGCTTCTTCAAAGAAGACATACAAATGGGGAACAGACACTGAAAAAATGTTTAACATCACTAGCCATCAGGGAAATACAAATCAAAACCACATGAGATACCACCTTATACTCATTTCAAACATTTTTTGCAAAGTCAGGTCTATAGTGTCCAAACAATTGGGTAGAAAGTTAGCCAGATATGCAAAGAATCCATAAAGATTCAGGATCCAGCCCAGTTTTATAAATAAACAACATACATTCAGGAACAACTCATCAGAACTAGAATCTAACACCCATAAATGTGTGTTGCTGAAAAATCTTGTTTTTCTAAAATAACCCCATTTCCATCGAAGATAGCCAAATTAAGACGGATTTGTTTATAAAAATAAGTTCAGTTTTAACAAACTTGGCCTAATTTCTACATAAATGCATAAAGAACAGTGTTTGACCATACAGGTTCTTTTAAATGTTCTTTGCTGGAACTTTTTATAAGGAATGTCAGATTGAGCTTTTATCAGCCTTTTGGGGCTAAGAAGCCAAGCCAAATACTTGCCATCAGTTTTGACTTCAATATCTATAGATTTAGGTTACTTCCTTTCTTCTTGAAGTCCCCAAAATATCCTGAGATTCCTGAGCCTTCCTTACTTATTAGGTTTCCTGGATACCCTATAAGCAACGTACAAGGCTGATTATTTTTTTCAAGGGGTTATATTGGCTCCATAAAGTCAACTTTAGTTCCTTTAGTCTGGTCATATCTGAGCCTATGCAAATCTATCTCAATTATGACATTCCAGTCAAAGCCCTGGTAATATGACCAATGCTTCCAATGGTGTTCTGTTACAAAGAGTACAGATTCTTATTAAATCTATGTGAGTGATTATAATTGCCATGAAAGAGAGAATACTCGCTGAGAGTTTCTGATTTCTGTAGGAATGAGGTTGGGAGAACAAGATAAATGTTTTTTTAAAATCCAAAAGAGCAAATATTAGAGAACCAGCGATGTTTCAAACAAGAGTCATAAAATCTATAATCATCTTCAATTCAGTTAGTCTCATGTTACTAATTCCTGTTCTGTTTGAATGCAGATTGTCCATTAGTTCCAGAAATTCTTATCCAGCTTAGTAGCATGATCTTAAGGGCATCAGAAACTTGTATTCATCTAAAATCCTCTTCATGAATCTCCTTGAAGACATTCCAAAAACATTAGAACAATAACTTTAAAAGACAAAAGACTAAAAAGTGGCCATGGTTTGGGGCACTTGGGTGGCTCAGTCAGTTAAGCATCTGCCTCTTGATTTTGGCTAAGGTCATGATCTCAAGGTTGTAAGATTGAGCCCCGCAGCAGCCTCCAAGATGGGCATGGAATCTGCTTAAGATTCTCTCTCCCCCTCTCCTTCTGACCCTACCTCCTGCCCCTCTTTAAAAAAATAGCTAAAGATGTAATGAGTGTTCATTTTAATGCAGTTGACAAGGAAAATTTTATTATTTCTGTGACACAACACTTCAGTAATTAGAATTACAAGTCATGATATTATTCCAGGACATATCAAAATCTTAGGGGTTTTATGTATTTCTACAGAAGTTATAGCATTTATCTAAACAATATAATCTAATGAGGTTTATTATCATTTATTTGACAATGTCTCCCATGTAACCTAACACGCCAAATGAACAAACCTAATTAGTCAAAAAGACTTCATTTAAAAACTTTGAACTTTGAGAAGTTTGTTAAAAATATTAGAAGGTTTTAAAGCACATACCTAAATAACATCACAGATCATTATAAAAGGACTCTTTTTAACCAAAGCAGAAATAAGAGCTTCTAAAGCCTCATCACATAGTTGTTATCAAATCTTAGATCTTCTAGTATTGAGAAGATTTAACTTTAAGTAATTGAGGACCTGAGAAAGACAAACCATTAGAAACTGTTTTTCCAGGCAGATAAAGAAAAACCTTTAATTACAATGTTCTATCAAGGGCAGACCAAACAATTCAAAAAACAACAGCAACAAAAAAAAGTGTCATCTTAAAGAAAAACCAAATTCTAATCTTATACTGTCATACATTAGATATTAAAATTCATTCATTATGTAACTCAACCAACTTGAGTTTGCCTCTCAGAGTGTCACAGAAATTATACCATGTGATTTGCTCCACAAAGAAAACTTTATTTGGAACAAATAAGGAGATCACTGGGAATAACTGCCAAAGCCATGACTCCTGACAGTAAATGGGTACCTTTTATTTAGGCTTAGGGTGAATATTTAAATAGGGAAGCCTTGTCATCCTATGTAGAGACTAACATTAAGGTCGCCTGTGTGCCTTAAGGAACCCTGACTCTATGTACATTGTACGTTATGTAAATAAGGCTGAGAGTCCTCCTTGGGTGTGGATTTCAGTATTATAATGAGGTAAAGGCAGTTGTTGGTCATTCCAGGAGTCATTCCCTGGTCCATCTGTGCAGGCACAAGATGTGGGGTTTAACTCAAAAGGTCTGGATGGGGGGCGCCTGGGTGGCTCAGTGGGTTAAGCCTCTGCCTTCAGCTCAGGTCATGATCTCGGGGTCCTGGGATCGAGCCCCACATCAGGCTCTCTGCTCAGTGAGGAGCCTGTTTCTCCCTCTCTCTCTGCCTGCCTCTCTGCCTACTTGTGACCTCTCTCTCGGTCAAATAAATAAATAAAATATTAAAAAAAAAAAAAGTTCTGGATGGTCTGGGCCCTATGGGAGATCTTGTCAGGGAAATTGCCATCACCTGAGGGGTGGTTTCAGGTTTCATTTGCCTGAGTTAAGAGGTAAACTGGAAAGAAGAGGTAAAGGAAAAAAATATAAGGCAAAGTTTAGTGAGCACATGCAGATGGTAGGCAGTAAAGTTCAGACCTTGGGGTCTAGCTGGTGGCAATTCCAAGCTTAGTTCTGCCTATTCATAAAATTCTTTTCCAAAAGATTCTTTTCTTTGGGCACCTGGGTGGCTCAGTGGGTTAAAGCCTCTGCCTTCAGCTCAGGTCATGATCTCGGGGTCCTGGGATAGAGCCCCCCACATTGGGCTCTCTGCTCATCAGGGAGCCTGCTTCCCTTCCTCCTCTCTGCCTGCCTCTCTGCCTACTTGTGATCTCTGTGTGTCAAATAAGATCTTAAAAAAAAAAAAACAAAAAAACTTTTCTCACAGACTTTCTGCAATTCTTTCATTTAGATTGTCTTAAGGTTTCCCTCTGTGTAAACAACTACTCTTAGGACAAAATTCCATTCTTTTCCCTCAACAAATTGTATTTCCATTCTTTATTCTTTCTTACCAAAAATATACATCTTATTCTCTTTGCATACAGATTTGGTTTCCTTGCTGTTTCTAATAGTTTAACTGTATTTATTAGAACTTTTACTGCTTACAAGCCTTAAATTTTTGTGAAAACTAAGTAGAAAGCAATTGGAAACTGTTATACCAGAATTTTCTAGATCGGCAAATTTATGAATACATTTCCTAATTTCTAGAAATGTCTTTCCATAGTACAATCTTTTGATAAAACCTAAAACATGTTTACTAACAGATCCAAATTTTTCTTTCATTTCTCTGTAATACAAAAGTATATAAACCTATGTTAGTAATCAATGTTTAGTATTTCATCTTATTTGGAAAAGACTTCAATATCCAATGAATTCAGCACAATTTATCACTTAACCTAGCAAAACTTGAAAGATTTTGGAAGTTATTTACAAGTTTACCTAACAACCTTTTTATCTATTCAACCTATTTGTTAAACCAACAAAGTTAAACTTTAATTCAGAGATTATCCAAGATCACATGAGCCTAAACAAAAATTTGGGGTAGTTTCTATCCTTCTGAATTTTAGAACACTCAGCCCTTGCAAGTGCTTGCTTTCAAACCAACTACATAGATCTCGTTTACAAATTAATTTTAGCAATATCGTCAGAGGTAGAAAAGTATCTCACAGCTACAACATAGATATATGGTCACACATAGGGACAATATAGTAACCCTATAGTTACTAATATTTGTAGAATTTTCAAGCTTTGTATTTGTTCCTGGAATTAATCCTGAGATTGTACTGGAGTTTTGGGCACAAGAGCTTTTGTTGTGCCTGAGTTTTCGCATCCGAGAGACCACCAAGGAGCCAAGCACCGATGCAATCACATGAGGGTTTATTCGACAAGCTTAAGCTTGGGCCCAAGTATACCTGATGCAGCAGAGTAGGGACTTGGACCCCGAGCTTAGTTAAGGCAGGGGTATTTATGGGTTCCTGTTACTAAAGCAGGGGGGGGCTTCCTGGAACTAAAGCAAAATAAGGAAAGTTCAGCCGTTGGGCACAGGGGTCTGAGATGGTTGTGCTAAGGCTAAACCTGAGGTGGGATGGCCTTGATTTTTCTCGGCCTCCACACTCTTTATCAGTGTGCATTTTTAAAAAGTACCCTTCCCCATCACCCCCGCCCATTTTTTTCCCTTCAGCCTCAGGTGACTGTGGACTGTGTTCACATTTCAAAGACAAGATTAAGAGACAGAAGGAATACAAAATTTTCTACGAAGGGCTTTGGTTTCATAACGTCAATAATTTACAAACAATTTAAAATAAATAAGGGAAGCTTTGGGATCAGTAAAGGAATAGATAAACTGGAATACTGCATTTCTAGCTTTGTAATGTTTTGTTAAGAAAAAGAAAGTCGTTTTCAGTTCCTCAAAGTACTGGGTTGCAACACAAATGACACGTGCTGATCTATACATCTGATTACATCTCCCTCAATCTGCTTCTTTCCCTAGGGGTACATCCTCTGGTTTCATGTTATTTTATTTTAGAGAGCGAGAACAAAAGTAGGGTGACGGGCAGAGGGAGAAGCAGGCTGTCTGCTGAGCAGGGAGCCAGATGCAGGGCTCAATCCCAGGACTTGATCCTGGGATCCTGGGACCCTGTGATCATGACCTGCGCCAAAGGCTGACACTTACCCAGCTGAGCCACCCAGGCGCTCTACATTGTCTTGGTTTCCTGTGTGAATAGTACCCGGTCAGTATTTTTAGAAGATTCCAAATACCAATCAAAATACACATCCCACTCAAATTATTTAGTTTAATAGCCAGCTTTCTCAAGTTGAATGTGCAAATGCAATAATTACATATTGTAAAGGATCTTCGTTTAGACCATTTGCATGTTAAAATCATCTTCACTATAATCTTCTTAAACCTTTCTTTTGATCTCCTTTACCTGGAGCTTTCTAGGCTCCACTGGCACAAGCGTTTACTCCCTTTGGGCATTTATCAAAGGGGCCTTTCTCTTCAAACCCTTCCCCTGAGTGCTCCTTTAGTCTTTGCAATTAACAAGACAGGAACACCGATTGTTGTGGCAAAGCTGCCCTCATTCCTCTGCCAGCCTCTTGGGGTGCTGAACGAGTATTCAAGGTGACCACTTCACCTCTCAGGTCCATAGCCACCAAGTAGAATGTTCCTAGTCTTGAACCTCTGGTGGCCAGTTGCCCAGAGCCTGTGCAAGCTGCTGTTGCCAACTGCTTCACTCCAGCTCTCAGATCATGTAGGGAACACAAACCACGTGTCCCTTATGGGTCACCAACATTTGTAACTGACCTCAAAGGGATTGCGGCTTGGGGTGCATTCAGCTGAACATGACCAAATGAAATGTTGAAAGCAAAGAATTTTTTGTTACTTATTACCAGCAAGACGACAGGGCAATAGCTCTCCAAGCCTGGTCTCTTGTAATTCCTTTTTTATGGCATCTCATAATGCACAGAGCAATGACTGAGTTTTGTTGCAATAGCTTATTCACTTGCTTTTTTCCATTTCCTTTTCTCCATTTTGTGTGGAATATCTCAGTCTGTTAGGAATATTTGAGTTGCCCCCATATGCATGCAGTTGTCCCAAGTGTTCAAAACACCTTGACATATTTCTCCACATGGTGGTGGCTGGTCATTCTGATTTCCCCCATCAACAATGGGATTTCCTCCATGGATGACAGAATTTCCCCCAGCATGGCCCTTTTATAAACCATGCTTGTTTCACTTTGGGTCTCCTGGCTTGGCTCACTAATTGTTAAAAGATGGAGGAGTGGCTGTAAATTATCATACAAACTGAGAAGGTATTTGAGACTCAAAAAGCAGACAATTCTATACGTTATAGTTTTATTCAGGGTAACTTCCTTACAAGGAGGATCAAGTGGACAGTGATCCAGAGCTGTGCAGCTATTCTCTGCAAAGTCCTGACCTTAGTCTATGGATCTTATAGAGCAAGGGGATGCACAGGAGGGCACTGTAGTGAAATGAAAGGGTTTGCATGCATTTAACTGACCGCTCACCTTTAATTAGAACTTGCGGAGCCATTTGGGCCTCAGGAAGAAGAGATACTGTGTTATCTTTAACAAACTAATGGAGGGCCAAAGCAAGTCTTCACACATTCCAGCCTTGGCAGGCATTTCTACAGTATGTATATTAATCTCCAGTGGGCCTGGATCACATGACCCCCACAGAGGTTATTGAGTTGACATAAAAATAAGAGAAGGTCAAAGATGGAGTCAGTATTGTCAGCACACCTACATAAGTAAATTCATACGGTATTTGTCTTTCTATGTCTGAATTATGTCACTTAGCCGAATACCATCTATTGGGGGGTTTTGGGTATTGAATTTTATAAGTCCTTTCTATATTTTGGATATTAACCCTTTATGGAATATATCATTTGTAAGTATCCTCCCATTCCGTAGGGTGCCTTTCCTTTTGTTGATGGTTTCCTTTGCTGTGCAAAAGCTTTTGATTTGCTGTAGTCCCAATACTTTAATTTTGCTTATGGCTCCCTTACCGGAAGAGACCTATCTAGAAAAATGTCACTAAAGTTGATGTCGAAAACATCCAAGCTTATGTTTTCTTCTGGGAGTTTTATGGCTTCAGGTCTCACTTTTCTGTCCTTAATCAATGTTGAGTTCATTTTTGTTTGTGGTGTGAGAAAATGGTCCAGTTTAATTCTTTTGCATGTAATTTTCTGGTTTTCCAAGTACCATTTAACATATTTCCCATTGTATATTCTTACCTCCTTTGTATTAGGTTAATTGACCACATAAGTAAGGATTTTCTTGGATCCTCTGTTCTGTTCCATTAATCTGTGTCCATTCTTATGCCAGCATCATAGATTTTGACTACTACAGCTTTGTAGTATATCTTAAAATCTGGGATAATGATACTTCTAGCTTTGTCTTCTTTCTCAAGATTGCTTGGCCTTTCAGAGTCTTTGTGGTTTCCTACAAATTTTAGATTATCTGTACTACTTCTGAGAGAAATGCTGTGGGGATTTTGATATGGACTGCATTGAATTTGAAGAGTTCTTTGGGTAGTATGGATATTTTAATATCATTTCTTTCAATCCATGAACATGGAATATCTTTCCATTTTTTTGTGTCATCATCTATTTCTTTTATCAGTGTCTTACAATTTTCAGAGTACATGTCTTTCACCTCTTTGGTTACATTTATTTCTAGTGTTTTATTCTTTTTGGTGCAATACTAAATGGAATTGTTTTCTTAATTTCTCTTTGTGCCACTTTTTAAATCACTGTTTGGAAATGCAACAGATTTCTGTACATTAATTTTCTATTCTGCAACTTTACTAGATTCATTTACCAGTTCTAACAGTTTTCCAGTGGAGTTTTTTTGGGTTTTCTTTGTGTAGTATCATGTCATCTCCAAATAGTGAAAGTTTTATATCTTCCTTGCCAGTCTGGATTCCTTTTATTTATTTCTCTTGCCTGATTTGCAGCTAGGACTTCCAGTATTATGTTAGTAAAAGTAGTGAGTGAACATTTTTGTCTTGTTCTTGATCTTAGCAGAAAAGCTCTGTTTTTTTTCCCCCATTCACTATGATTTTTGCTCTGGTTTTTAATATAAAGCCTTTATTTTGTTGAGGTATGTTCTCTCTAAACCCACTTTATTGAGAGTTTTTAATCATGAATGGATATACTATTTTGTCAAATGTTTTTCTGCAACTATTGAGATGATCATATGGTTTTTATCCTTTCTCTTTTTAATATAATACAGTACATTGGTCAATTTGCAAATATTGCATCCCTATAATAAATTCTACTTGATGGTAAATGATGGTCTAATGTTTTTTGGTATTGGGTTTTCTAATATTTTGTTGAGAAATTAGGCATCTATGTTTATCAGATATTGCCCTATAGTTTTCTTTTTTGTGTGGGTGTTTAGTTTTTTATCAGTTATGCTGACCTCATAGAATTAATTTTGAATTTTTCTTTCCTCTTCTATATTTTGGAATAGTTTGAGAAGAATAGGTATTAATTCTTCTTTAAATGTTTGTGGAATACATCTGTGAAGCCATCTGGTCCTGGACTTTGGTTTGATTGGAATTTTTTGGTCACCCATTCAATTTCATTACTAGTAACTACTCTGTTCAAATTTTCTACTTCTTCCTGATTTAGTTTTGGATGATTATATGTTTCTAGGAATTTATCCATTTCTTCTATATTGTCCAATTTGTTGGCATATAATTTTTCAGAGTTTTCTCTTATAATCCCCTATGTTTCTTTCTTGTTGGTTGCTATTTCTCTCCCTTCATTTCTTATTTTACTTCAGTCCTCTCTCTTTATCTTGATGAATCTAGTTAAAAGTTTATCAATTTTTATTTATCTTTTAATCTTTTTAGAGAACCAGTTCTTGGTTTCATTGATCTGTTTTATTGGCTTTAGTCTGTATTTCATTTATTTCTACTTTAATATTTAGTATTTCCTTTCTTCTACTACCTGTGGGCTTTAGTTTTTCTTCTTTTTCTAATTCTTTTAAATGTGAGGTTAAATTGTTAATTTGAGATTTCTCTTTCTTGAGGTCAGCATGTATCACTTAAAATCCATCTTGTAACTGATTTTGATACATCTCAAAGACTTTGAACCATTATATTTCTCTCCATCGTTTAAATTTTTTATTTGAATTCTTGGCTTACCCTCTTATTTTTTAGTAGCATATTGTTTTGTTTCCATGTATTTGTTTCTTTGTTTTGTTTTGTTTTCATATTTTTTCTTGTAACTTATTTCTACTTTCATGCCATTGTGATCAGAAGAGATGCTTGATAATTCAACAAATGTATTGAGACTTGGTTTTGGACTAATGTGATCTATCCTGGAGAAAGTTCCATGTGAACTTGAAAAGAATTTGTATTCTGCTGTTTTTATATGGAGTATTCTGTGTATATCATTTAGGTCCCTCTGGTCTGTGTCATTCAAGGCCCTTTTTCTTAATTTTCTGTGTGGATGACTTCTTCATTGATGTAGGTGCATTATTAAAGTCACATTTTATTATTGGATTATTGTAATTTCTTTCTTTATGTCTATTATTTGCTTTAGTGTATTTAGGTACCCCTAAGTGGGAAGCATAAATATTTACAATTGTTATATTCTTTGTTGGTTGATCCTTTTATCATTATGCAGTGCCCTTCCTCATCTCTTGCTACGGTCTTTGTTTTAAAGTCTATTTTCTCTAATATAAGTACTGATACTCTGGCTTGTTGCTCTTGCTTCCATTTGCATGGTCAGTTTTTCCAGCCCCTCACTTTCAGTCTGTACATGTCTTTAGGACTGAATTGAGTCCCTTGTAGTCAGCATGTTGGTGAGTCTTATGTTCTATGTATTATACTGTGTCTTTGACTGGGCAGCATTTAATACATTTATATTTAAAAGTTATTATTTTTTAAATTTTATTTTATTTTTTCCATGTTCCAAGATTCATTGTTATGCACCACACCCCGTGTTCCATGCAATATGTGCCCTCCTAAAAGTAATTATTGATAGGTATAAATGTATTGCCAGTTTTTAGTTGTTTTCTGGTTGTTTTTGTAGTTTTATGGTTTTTCTCTGTTTCTTCTTTTTTCCTCTATTACCTTGTAGGATTTTTTTTATTTGTTTATTTACAGCATAACAGTGTTCATTGTTTTGGCATCACACCCAGTGCTCCATGCAGTATGTGCCCTCCCTATTACCCACCACCTGGTTCCTCAACCTCCCACCCACCCCCCGCCCCTTCAAAACCCTCTGGTTGTTTTTCAGAGTCCATAGTCTCTCATGGTTCATCCCCTCTTCCAGTTTTCCTCAACTCCCTCTCCTCTCCCTCTCCCCATGTCCTCCATGTTATTTGTTATGCTCCACAAATAAGTGAGACCATATGATACTTGGCTCTCTCTGCTTGACTTATTTCGCTCAGCATAATCTCTTCCAGTCCCGTCCATGTTGCTACAAAAGTTGGGTATTCATCTTTTCTGATGGAGGCATAATACTCCATTGTGTATATGGACCACATCTTTCTTATCCATTCATCCGTTGAAGGGCATCTTGGTTCTTTCCACAGTTTGGCGACCATAGCCATTGCTGCAATAAACATTGGGGTACAGATGGCTCTTCTTTTCACTACATCTGTATCTTTGGGGTAAATACCCAGCAGTGCAATTGCAGGGTCATAGGGAAGCTCTATTCTTAATTTCTTGAGGAATCTCCACACTGTTCTCCAAAGTGGCTGCACTAACTTGCATTCCCACCAACAGTGTAAGAGGGTTCCCCTTTCTCCACATCCTCTCCAACACACGTTGTTTCCTGTCTTGCTAATTTTGGCCATTCTAACTGCTGTCAGGTGGTATCTCAATGTTTTAATTTGAATCTCCCTGATGGCTAGTGATGATGAACATTTTTTTTTTTGCATTTGCCATTTTATTTATTTTTTAAGCATAACAGTATTCATTCTTTTTGCACAACACCCAGTGCTCCATGCAAAACGTGTCCTCCCCATTACCCACCACCTGTTCCCCCAACCTCCCACCCCTGACCCTTCAAAACCCTCAGGTTGTTTTTCAGAGTCCATAGTCTCTTATGGTTCGCCTCCCCTCCCCAATGTCCATAGCCCGCTCCCCCTCTCCCAATCCCACCTCCCCACAGCAACCCCCAGTTTGTTTTGTGAGATTAAGAGTCATTTATGGTTTGTCTCCCTCCCAATCCCATCTGGTTTCATTTATTCTTCTCCTATCCCCCTATCCCCCCATGTTGCTTCTCCATGTCCTCACATCAGGGAGATCATATGATAGTTGTCTTTCTCCGATTGACTTATTTCACTAAGCATGATACGCTCTAGTTCCATCCACGTCGTCACAAATGGCAAGATTTCATTTCTTTTGATGGCTGCATAGTATTCCATTGTGTATATATACCACATCTTCTTTATCCATTCATCTGTTGATGGACATCTAGGTTCTTTCCATAGTCTGGCTATTGTAGACATTGCTGCTATAAACATTCGGGTACACGTGCCCCTTCGGATCACTATGTTTGTATCTTTAGGGTAAATACCCAGTAGTGCAATTGCTGGGTCATAGGGTAGTTCTATTTTCAACATTTTGAGGAACCTCCATGCTGTTTTCCAGAGTGGTTGCACCAGCTTGCATTCCCACCAACAGTGGAGGAGGGTTCCCCTTTCTCCGCATCCTCGCCAGCATCTGTCATTTCCTGACTTGTTAATTTTAGCCATTCTGACTGGTGTGAGGTGATATCTCATTGTGGTTTTGATTTGTATTTCCCTGATGCCGAGTGACGTGGAGCACTTTTTCATGTTGTCTGTTGGCCATCTGGATGTCTTCTTTGCAGAAATGTCTGTTCATGTCCTCTGCCCATTTCTTGATTGGATTGTTTGTTCTTTGGGTGTTGAGTTTGCTAAGTTCCTTATAGATTTTGGATACTAGCCCTTTATCTGATATGTCGTTTGCAAATATCTTCTCCCATTCTGTCAGTTGTCTTTTGGTTTTGTGAACTGTTTCCTTTGCTGTGCAAAAGCTTTTGATCTTGATGAAATCCCAATAGTTCATTTTTGCCCTTGCTTCCCTTGCCTTTGCCGTTGTTCCTAGGAAGATGTTGCTACAGCTGAGGTCGAAGAGGTTGCTGCCTGCATTCTCCTCAAGGATTTGGATGGATTCCTTTCTCACATTGAGGTCCTTCATCCATTTGGAGTCTATTTTCATGTGTGGTGTAAGGAAGTGGTCCAATTTCATTTTTCTGCATGTGGCTGTTCAATTTTCCCAGCACCATTTATTGAAGAGGCTGTCTTTTTTCCATTGGACATTCTTTCCTGCTTTGTCGAAGATTAGTTGACCATAGAGTTGAGGGTCGATTTCTGGGCTCTCTATTCTGTTCCACTGATCTATGTGTCTGTTTTTGTGCCAGTACCATGCTGTCTTGATGATGACAGCTTTGTAATAGAGCTTGAAGTCCGGAATTGTGATGCCACCAACTTTGGCTTTGTTCTTCAATATTCCTTTGGCTATTCGAGGTCTTTTCTGGTTCCATATAAATTTTAGGATTATTTGTTCCATTTCTTTGAAAAAAATGGATGGTATTTTGATAGGGATTGCATTAAATGTGTAGATTGCTTTAGGTAGCATAGACATTTTCACAATATTTATTCTTCCAATCCAGGAGCATGGAACATTTTTCCATTTTTTTGTGTCTTCCTCAATTTCTTTCATGAGTACTTTATAATTTTCTGTGTATAGATTCTTAGTCTCTTTGGTTAGGTTTATTCCTAGGTATCTTATAGTTTTGGGTACAACTGTAAATGGGATTGACTCCTTAATTTCTCTTTCTTCAGTCTTGTTGTTGGTGTACAGAAATGCAACTGATTTCTGTGCATTGATTTTATATCCTGACACTTTACTGAATTCCTGTACAAGTTCTAGCAGTTTTGGAGTGGAGTCTTTTGGATTTTCCACATATAGTATCATATCATCTGCGAAGAGTGATAGTTTGACTTCTTCTTTACCAATTTGGATGCCTTTAATTTCTTTTTGTTGTCTGATTGCTGAGGCTAGGACTTCTAGTACTATGTTGAATAGCAGTGGTGATAATGGACATCCCTGCCGTGTTCCTGACCTTAACGGAAAAGCTTTCAGTTTTTCTCCATTGAGAATGATATTTGCGGTGGGTTTTTCATAGATGGCTTTGATAATATTGAGGTATGTGCCCTCTATCCCTACACTTTGAAGAGTTTTGATCAGGAAGGGATGCTGTACTTTGTCAAATGCTTTTTCAGCATCTATTGAGAGTATCATATGGTTCTTGTTCTTTCTTTTATTAATGTGTTCTATCACATTGATTGATTTGCGGATGTTGAACCAACCCTGCAGCCCTGGAATAAATCCCACTTGATCGTGATGAATAATCCTTTTAATGTACTGTTGAATCCTATTGGCTAGTATTTTGGCGAGAATTTTCGCGTCTGTGTTCATCAAGGATATTGGTCTGTAGTTCTCTTTTTTGGTGGGATCCTTGTCTGGTTTTGGGATCAAGGTGATGCTGGCCTCATAAAATGAGTTTGGAAGTTTTCCTTCCATTTCTATTTTTTGGAACAGTTTCAGGAGAATAGGAATGAGTTCTTCTTTAAATGTTTGGTAGAATTCCCCTGGGAAGCCGTCTGGCCCTGGGCTTTTGTTTGTTTGGAGATTTTTGATGACTGTTTCAATCTCCTTACTGGTTATGGGCCTGTTCAGGTTTTCTATTTCTTCCTGGTTCAGTTGTGGTAGTTTATATGTCTCTAGGAATGCATCCATTTCTTCCAGATTGTCAAATTTGTTGGCGTAGAGTTGCTCATAGTATGTTCTTATAATTGTCTGTATTTCTTTGGTGTTAGTTGTGATCTCTCCTCTTTCATTCATGATTTTATTGATTTGGGTCCTTTCTCTTTTCTTTTTGATGAGTCTGGCCAGGGGTTTATCAATCTTATTGATTCTTTCAAAGAACCAGCTCCTAGTTTCATTGATTTTTTCTATTGTTTTTTTGGTTTCTATTTCATTGATTTCTGCTCTGATCTTTATGATTTCTCTTCTCCTGCTGGGTTGAGGGTTTCTTTCTTGTTCTTTCTCCAGCTCCTTTAGGTGTAGGGTTAGGTTGTGTACTTGAGACCTTTCTTGTTTCTTGAGAAAGGCTTGTACCACTATATATTTTCCTCTCAGGACTGCCTTTGCTGTGTCCCACAGATTTTGAACTGTTGTGTTTTCATTATCATTTGTTTCCATGAATTTTTTTCAATTCTTCTTTAATTTCCTGGTTAACCCATTCATTCTTTAGAAGGATGCTGTTTAGTCTCCATGTATTTGGGTTCTTTCCAGCTTTCCTCTTGTGATTGAGTTCTAGCTTCAGAGCATTGTGGTCTGAAAATATGCAGGGAATAATCCTAATCTTTTGATACCGGTTGAGACCTGATTTGTGACCCAGGATGTGATCTATTCTGGAGAAGGTTCCATGTGCACTAGAGAAGAATGTGTATTCTGTTGCTTTGGGATGAAATGTTCTGAATATATCTGTGATGTCCATCTGGTCCAGTGTGTCATTTAAGGCCTTTATTTCCTTGTTGATCTTTTGCTTGGATGGTCTGTCCATTTCAGTGAGGGGAGTGTTAAAGTCTCCTACTATTATTGTATTATTATTGATGTGTTTCTTTGATTTTGTTATTAATTGGTTGATATAGTTGGCTGCTCCCACGTTAGGGGCATAGATATTTAAAATGGTTAGATCTTCTTGTTGGACAGACCCTTTGAGTAGGATATAGTGTCCTTCCTCATCTCTTATTATAGTCTTTGGCTTAAAATCTAATTGATCTGATATAAGGATTGCCACCCCAGCTTTCTTCTGATGCCCATTAGCATGGTAAATTGTTTTCCAGCCCCTCACTTTAAATCTGGAGGTGTCTTCACGTCTAAAATCAGTTTCTTGTAGGCAACATACTGATGGGTTTTGTTTTTTTATCCATTCTGATACCCTGTGTCTTTTGATTGGGGCATTTAGCCCATTAACATTCAGGGTAACTATTGAGAGATATGAATTTAGTGCCATTATTAGCCTGTAAGGTGACTGTTACTGTATATTGTTTCTGTACCTTTCTGATCTATTACTTTTAGGCTCTCTCTTTGCTTAGAGGACCCCTTTCAATATTTCCTGTAGAGCTGGTTTGGTGTTTGCAAATTCTTTCAGTTTTTGTTTGTCCTGGAAGCTTTTGATCTCTCCTTCTATTTTCAATGATAGCCTAGCTGGATAGAGTATTCTTGGCTGCATGTTTTTCTCGTTTAGTGCTCTGAATATATCATGCCAGCTCTTTCTGGCCTGCCAGGTCTCTGTGGATCAGTCTGCCGCCAATCTAATATTTTTACCATTGTATGTTACAGACTTCTTTTCTCGGGCTGCTTTCAGGATTTTCTCTTTGTCACTAAGACTTGTCAATTTTACTATTAGGTGACGGGGTGTGGACCTATTCTTGTTGATTTTGAGGGGGTTCTCTGCACCTCCTGGATTTTGATGCTTGTTCCCTTTGCCATATTAGGGAAATTCTCTCCCGTAATTCTCTCCAATATACCTTCTGCTCCCCTCTCTCTTTCTTCTTCTTCTGGAATCCCAATTATTCTAATGTTGTTTCGTCTTATGGTGTCACTTATCTCTCGAATTCTCCCCTCATGGTCCAGTAACTGTTTGTCCCTCTTTTGCTCGGCTTCCTTATTCTCTGTCATTTGGTCTTCTATATCACTAATTCTTTCTTCTGCCTCATTTATCCTAGCAGTGAGAGCCTCCATTTTTGATTGCACCTCATTAATAGCTTTTTTGATTTCAACTTGGTTAGATTTTAGTTCTTTAATTTCTCCAGAAAGGGCTTTAATATCTCCAGAGAGGGTTTCTCTAATATCTTCCATGCCTTTTTCGAGCCCGGCTAGAATGTTCAGAATCATCATTCTGAACTCTTGATCTGACATATTACCCATGTCTGTGTTGATTAGGTCCCTAGCCTTCGGTACTGTCTCTTGTTCTTTTGTTTGTGGTGATTTTTTCCGCCTTGTCATTTTGTCCAGATAAGAGGATATGAAGGAGCAAATAAACTACTAAAAGGGTGGCAAAGACCCTGGAAAAATGCGCTATAACCAAATCAGAAGAGACCCCAAATTGTGGGGGGGAGAAAGGTGATAAAAACAGGTTCTGGAAAAAAAAAAGAAAAAAGAAAAAAATTTAAAAAATAAAACAAATAAAAAAATATAAAAAAGAAAGAAAAAATATATATATTTAGATGAACTAGTCAAAAAATGTTAAAAAAGAAAAGGGTAAAAGTTTTAAAAAATTTAGCAGAAGAAGAAAAAAGAAAAAAGAAAAAAAAATTGAAAAAAGGAAAAAAAATTGAAAAAAGAAAAAAAAATTGAAGTAGCCGCAAGACTAAAGAATCATGGGGAGAAAGCCATGAGTTCCGTGCTTTGCTTTCTCCTCCTCTGGAATTGCTCTGCTGTCTTAGGAATTGAATCTGCTTTCTCCTTGATAGATGAACTTCGTCCTGGCTGGATATTTTGTTGATCTTCTGGGGGAGGGGCCTGTTGTAGTGACTCTCAAGTGTCTTTGCCCGAGGCGGGATTGCACCGCCCTTACCGGCGGCCGGACTAAGTAATCGGCTCGGGTTCGCTTTTGGGAGCTTCTGTTCCCTGAACGCTTTCCGTAGAGTTCCGGAGGACGGGAATGAAAATGGCGGCCTCCCAGTCTCCGGCCCGGAGGAGCCGAGAGCCTGGGGCCCCACTCCTCAGTGCGCCCCCAGAGGAGAGCACCCAATCACTCCCGTATCCCCAGCCTCTAGCCGCGCTCCGAGCTCACCCAGCCCGCGACCAGTTCAAGGTAACCCCGAGCTGAGAGCTCAGTCCTCGGCTCTGTCTCTGCAGCCGGCTTCTCCGTTCTAATACCTGCGAGCTCTGCGACACTCCGACACCCCCGATCCTTCTGTGACCCTGCGGGGCCTGGGGCCACGCTGACCCCGCGTGGGCTTCACCCCGGTTTAGCCCCTGGAGCAATGTCCCTCAGTGGAACAGACTTTTAAAAGTCCTGATTTTGTGCTCCGTTGCTCCGCCGCTTGCCGGGAGCCGGTCCCTCCCCCCGCGGTCTATCTTCCCGTCGTTTTAGATTCACTTCTCCGCCAGTCCTACCTTTCAGAAAGTGGTTGATTTTCTGTTTCTAGAGTTGCTGTTCTTCTTCTCTTCGCTCTCCCGTTGGATTTGTAGGTGTTTGCAATGTTTAGATAAGCTATCGAGCTGATCTCCTGCTACCTGATGTAGTCTCAGGCTGCTACTTCTCCGCCATCTTGACTCCTCTCCCCGATGATGAACATTTTTTCATGTGTCTGATAGCCATTTGTATGTCTTCGTTGGAGAAGTGTCTGTTCATATCTTCTGCCCATTTTTTGATATGATTATCTGTTTTGTGTGTGTTGACTTTGAGAAGTTCTTTATAGATCCTGGATATCAACCTTTTGTCTGTACTGTCATTTGCAAATATCTTCTCCCATTCCGTGGGTTGCCTTTTTGTTTTGTTGACTGTTTCCTTTGCTGTGCAGAAGCTTTTGATCTTGATGAAGTCCCAAAAGTTCATCTTTGCTTTTGTTTCCTTGGCCTTTGGAGACATATCTTGAAAGAAGTTGCTGTGGCTGATATCGAAGAGGTTACTGCCTATGTTCTCCTCTAGGATTCTGATAGATTCCTGTCTCATGTTGAGGTCTTTTATCCATTTCGAGTTTATCTTTGTGTACGGTGTAAGAGAATGGTCGAGTTTCATTCTTCTACATATCGCTGTCCAGTTTTCCCAGCACCATTTATTGAAGAGACTGTCTTTTTTCCATTGAATATTTTTTCCTGTTTTGTCGAAGATTATTTCACCATAGAGTTGAGGGTCCATATCTGGGCTCTCCACTCTGTTCCACTGGTCTGTGTGTCTGTTTTTATGCCAGTACCACACTGTCTTGGTGATCACAGCTTTGTAGTAAAGCTTCATCAGTCTTTTTTAGTTATTAGAGTACAGGTCTTTCGCCTACTTAGGTAATTTTCTTCCTAAGTATTTTATTCATTTTCATGCAATTGTAAAAGAAATTATTTTCTTAATTTTTCTTTCTACTTTATTATTAATGTATAGAAACTCGACAGATTTCCATACATTAATTTTGTAGTCTGCAACTTTACTCAAGTCATTGGTCAGTACTAGTTTTTTGGTGGAGTCTTTCCAGGTTTCTATATGTAGTATGTGATCTGCAAATAGTGAAAGTTTCATTTCTTCCTTACCAATTTGGATGCCCTTTATTTTTATTGTTGTTATCTTACTGCTATGCATAGGATTTCCAGTACTATGTTGAATAAAAGAGGTGAGAATTAACATCCTTATCTTGTTTCTTTTCTTAAAGGAAAGGTCTCAGTTTGTTATCATTTAATGTTAGCTGTGGGTTTTTCCATATATGGCCTTTATTATGTTGAGTTATATTCCCCTTAAAACTACTTCATTGAAATTTTATCATGAGTGGGTATTGTACTTTGTCAGATGATTTTTCTGCTTTTTTTGAGATTATCATATGGTCTTTATTCTTTCTCTTGTTACTGGAATGTATTATGTTAATTGATTTTTTTAAAAGATTTTATTTTATTTATTTGACAGAGAGATCAGAAGTAGGCAGAGGCAGGCAGAGAGAGAGGAGGAAGCAGGCTCCCTGCAGAGCAGAGAGCCCGATGCGGGGCTCAATCCCAGGACCCTGAGATCATGACCCAAGCCGAAGGCAGCGGCTTAATCCACTGAGCCACCCAGGTGCCCCTGTTAATTGATTTTTGAATATTGGAGCACACTTGCATTCCTGGATTAAATCCCACTTGATTGTGGTGAATAATTTTTTAATCTATTATTGGATTTGGTTTGCTAATATTTTGTTGAAGGTTTTTTGCATCTGTGTTCTTCAGAGATATTAGCCTATTTGTTCTCTTTTTTTGTAGTGTATATCTGGTTTTGGTATCAGGGTAATGCTGGCCTTGTGGAATGGATTTGGGTGACTTTCTTTCCAATTTTTTGGAATACTTTGAGAAAAACAGGTATTAACTCTTGTTTAAATGTTTGGTAGAATTCACATGTGAAGTCATCTGGTCCTGCATTTTTGTTTGCTGGGAATTTTTGACTACTGATGTCAGTGCTAGTAATTGGTCTGTTCAAGTCTTTTAATTATTCCCAATTCAGTTTGGGGAGGTCTGAATTGGTCATATGTTTCTAGAAACAGGGAGGTCATATGTTTCTAGAAATTTATCCATTTCCTCTAGGTGGTCCAATTTTTTGGTATAAAATTTTTCATAATATTCTCTTATAATTCTTTGTATTTCTGTGATGCCGATTGTTATTTCTCCTCTTTCATTTTTTATTTATTTCAGCTCTCTCCTGCCCCATTTCTGATGAGACTGGCTAGGGTTTATGAATTTTGTTGATCTTTTCAAAAATTAGCTCCTGATTTCATTGATCTGTTGTATAGGGTTTTAGTTCATTTTTTCTCTAATCTTTATTATTTCCTTCCTTCTGCTAGCTTTGGTTTTATTCCTCTTTTAGTTCTTGGTGTATAAAGATAGGATAGGGTTTTTTAGATCTTTCTCTTAATTATTTGCTCTATGAATTTCCCTCTCAGTACGGCTTTTGCAGCACCCCATAAGTTTTGGCATATTGTGTTTCCGTGTGTGTGTGTGTGTGTGTGTGTGTGTGTGTGTGTGTGTGTATGTGTTTTACCTCCCTTCTACACTTGTGACCCATTGGTTATTCAGGACTGTGTTATTTAATTTCCATTTATTTGTAGTTTTCCATCTTTCCTCTTGCTGTTGATTTCTACTTTCATACCACCATGGTTGGAAAAGATATTTGTTGTTATTTCAGTCTCCTTAAATTTCCTGAGACTTGTTTGTGTCCTATCACATTATTAAGCCCGGAGAATATTCTAAGTACACATATTTCCTGCTGTTGAATGGAATGTTCTAGAATGTCTGTTAGGTTCTTTTTCTAGTTTTTCTGTTATTTGAGCCCACAGTTTCCTGTTGACTTATTTATTGCTGAAAGTGGGGTTTGAAATCCCTTACTATGGTTGCATTCTCATCTGTTTCTCCCTTCAGATCTGTTTGTATTTGCTTAATATACCTAGGTGCTCTGAAACTGGGTGCCTATGTTTATAATGATTATGTATTATTGTTTGAACCCTAGATTATATAATTATCTTATTTTTCTCTTATTATCATTTTTGGTGGAAAGTCTGCCTTGTCTGATAAACTTTATCCCTGGTTTCCACTTGCACTGAATACCTTTTTCCATCCCTTCACTATGAGCCTATGTGTGACGTGAAATCTATAGTAAATCTCTTGTAGTCAGCATATATTTGGATCTTCTCTTGCTTCTGTCCAGCAATGTTGTGACTTTTGATTCATGAAGTCAATCCATTTACATTTATAGTTCATGAAGTCAATCCATTTACATTTATAGTCAATCCATTTACATTTATAGTTACATTTATAGTTATTTATATTTACAAGAACTTATAATGCTATCCTATTAAGTAGTCTGATGTTTGGTATTACCATTATTTCCTTTTTCCTCTCTTTTTGCCTATTTTTGTAACCTGGTGATTTTCCATGGTGATATGCTCTGTTTTCTTTCCTTTTCTTATTGAGATAAAATTGACATATACATTATGTGAGTTCAAGGTTTACAACCTGTTGTTTTGATAAATTTATGTATTCAAATATTACTACAGTAGCATTAGATAACTCCTTTATTATATCATATAATTGTCATCCTTTTTTGTGTTGATTACAAGTTAGATCTAGTTTCTTAGCAAATTTAAAGTTAATAATTTGGTACTACATAAGCTCTCCAGAATTTATTTATCTATTAATGGAATGTTTGTACCCAAAATCAAGATCTCCGCAATTCTCCTACTACCTATCCCTAGAAAATACCTTCTCTTCTCTGTTTTTACAAGTTTAGATTTTTAGACCTTGCATATAAGTGATACCATACAGTATTTATCTTTCTCTGACTTACCTCAACATCTTGCCATCAAGGTCTTTCCGTGTTGTCACAAATAGCAGATTTTCCTTCCTTCTCATGGTTGAAGTGTGTGTGTGTGTGTGTGTGTGTGTGTGTGTGTGTGTGTGTGTTCTTTATCCATTATCCACTGACAGACATTTAGGGTTTTTCCCATATCTTGACTATTGTGAGTAACACTACAATAAACATGATTGGCCAATATTTCTTGCAAACCTCAATTCCTCAGATTTATACTGAGAACTGGGACTACTGGATCCAATGGTAGTTCAATTTGTAATTTTCTGAGGAACCCCTGTATTGTTTCCATGATGGCTGTACCAATCTACACTTTTACCAACAGTATGTAAGAGTTCTTTCTCCTTGGCAACACTTTTTTATCTGTCGTCTTTTTTTATAAAAGCCATTCTAACAGTTATGAGGTGTTATCTCCTTGTGGTTTTGACTTGCATATCATTGATGATTAGTGATGTGGAGCCTTTTTTAATGTTCCTGTTGACCATCTGAAGTTATATGTGGAAAAATGCTATTTAGGTCCTCTGCCCATTTTTCAATCAGATTATTTGATTTTCTGCTATTGACTTGTATAGGCTCTTTATAATTTTGGATATTAGTCCTTTACCTAATATAAGATTTACGAATAATTTTCCCCATTCTGTAGGTTGTCTTTTTAATTTAGTGACTTATTTTTTTTGTTTCCTTTACTGTGAAGAAGCTCTTTAGTTTAATATAATCCCACTTATTTATTTTACCTTTTATTGCCTGTTTTTTGGGGACTTATTAAAAAAAATCACCTATCCCAACATCAAGAATTTTTTTTCCAAGAAAACCCAGAAATGGACCCACAACTGTATGGTCAACTAATCTTCAACAAAATGGGAAAGAATATCTGATGGCAAAAAGACAATCTCTTCAACAAATGGTGTTGGGGAAACTGGACAGCAACATGCAGAAGAATGAAACTGGACCACTTTGTTACACTATACACAGAAATAAATTCAAAATGGATGAAAGACCAAAAGTGAGACAGGAAACCATCAAAATCCTAGAGGACAACACAGGCAGCAACCTCTTTGACCTTGATCATAGTAGCTTCTTACCAAAAACAACACTATATGCAAGGCAAACAAAAGCAAAAATGAACTATTGAGACTTCATCAACATAAAAATCTTCTGTACAGCAATGGAAACAATCAATAAAACTAAAATGCAGCCTATGAAATGGGAGAAGATCTTTGCAAATGACATATCTTATAAAAGGTTAGTATCTAAAATCTATAAAGAACTTATCCAACTCGACGCCAAAAAAAGACAAATAATTCAGTTAAGACATGAATAGACATTTCTCTAAAGAAGACATCCAAATGACTGAAAGACACATGAAAAGATGCTCAACATCACTCAGCAATGGCCATGGTCACCAAACTGTGGACAGAACCAAGATGCCCTTCAATGGACGAATGGATAAGGAGGATGTGGTCTATATACACAATGGAGTATTATACCTCCATCAGAAAGGATGAATACCCAACTTTTGTAGCAACATGGACAGGACTGGAACAGATTATGCTGAGTGAAATAAGTCAAGCAGAGAGAGTCAAGTATCATATGGTCTCACTTATTTGTGGAGCATAACAAAGAACATGGAGGACATGGGGAGATGGAGAGGAGAAGGGAGTTGAGGGATATTGGAAGGGAAGATGAACCATGCGAGACTATGGACTCTGAAAAACAACCAGAGGGTTTTGAAGGGGCGGGGGGTGGGAGGTTGGGGGAACCAGGTGGTGGGTAATAGGGAGGGCACGTATTGCATGGAGCACTGGGTGTGATGCCAAAACAATGAACACTGTTATGCTGAAAAGAAATTTAAAAAAAAATACAAATCAAAACCACCATGAGATATCACCTCATACCTGGCAGAATGGCTAAAATTAACAACACTGGAAATTACAGATGTTGGGGAGGATTTGGGGAAAGGGAAATACTCTTGAAATGTCAATAGGAATTCAAACTGGTAAGCTACTCTGGAAAATGGAGGTTCTTCAAAAGTTAAAAATAGAACTGTCCTGTGATCCAGCACTTGCACTCCTAGGAATTTACCCAAAGGATACAAAAATACAGACTGAAAGGGTTCACATATCCTGATGTTTATAGCAGCATTATTTACAATAGCCAAACTATGGAAAGAGTCCAAATGTCCATTCATTGATAAATGGATAAAGAAGAGGTAGTGTGTGTGTATATACATACACATACAGACACACAAAGGAATATTATTCAACCTCAGAAAGAAAGAAATCTTGCCCTTTGCAATGATGTGTATAGAGCTAGAGTGTATTATGCTAAGGGAAATAAGTCCGAGGAAGACAAATACCATATGATTTCATTCATATGTGGAATTTAGGAAATAAAACAGATGAACATGTGGGAATGGGGGAGAGAGACGGAAGCAAACTATAAGAGACAATAGAGAACAAACAGGGTTGATGGAAGGAGGTGGGTGGAAAATGGGCTAAATGGGTGACAGGTTTTAAGGAGGGCATTTGTGATGAACAGTGGGTGTTATATGTAAGTGATGAATCACTAAATTCTACTCCTGAAACCAGTATTACGCTATATGTTAACTAAGTAAAATTTAAATTAAAATTTGGAGAAAAAAAATTCCCATATCTTTGTTCTTGGAGTGTTAGGGTTTCAGATCTTACACCAAAACTTTGACCCAATTTGAGTAAATTTTGTAAGATAGAGGCACAGATTCATTATTTTTCATGGGAGTGTTGTCTTTTCCCAAGACCATATACTAAAGATTATCTTTTTCTCATTGTGTATCCTGGGAACCCTTGTCATATGTTAGCTGACTATATATGTGGGGTTTGTGTTTGAACTCTGTTCTGTTCCACTGATCCATGTTCCTGTTTTAATGTCAGTACTTTACCGCTTAAATATTATAGCTTCATAATATAACTTAAAATCAGGAACGGTGATCCTTCCAGTTCTATTCTTTTTCAGAATTGCATTGGTTATTTGGGTTCTTTTGTGGTTTCATATAAATTTTAGGATAGCTTATTTTTGTGTGTGAAAAAATGACACTAGGATTTTGATAAGGATTGCATTGAATCTGTAGATTGCTTTCAGTAGTATGGATATTTTCATGATGTTAATTTTCTGATCCAAAACATGCGGCATCTTTCCATTTCTTTGTGTCTTCAGTCTCTTCCATCAGTGTCATAATTTTCAGTGTGCGGGTTTTTCATCATATTAGTTAAATTTATTCCTAAGTATTTTATTGTTTTCAGTACTATTTTAAATAAGATTGCTTAAACAACTGTGCCACCCAGATTCTTCATTATTATTTTGTAGAAATGTAACTGATGGACAGTATCTGGGTGGCACAGTTGTTCAAGTGTCTGCCTTTGGCTCAGGTCATGATCCTTGGGTCCTGGGATCAAGCTTCTCCCTGTCCCTCTGCCCACCCACCCCCCTGTTGGTGCTTCTCTCTCTCACGCACATGCCTCTCTCTTGCTCTCTCTCAAGTTAATAATTTTTTTAAAAAAAGAAATGCAACTGATCTCTGTATGCTGATTTTTATAACCTGCAAGTTAACTAAAGTCATTAATTACTTCTATCCGTTCAAGTGGAGTCTTTATAATTTTCTCTCTATAAGATCATGTCATCTGCAAATAGAGATAAGTTTACTTCTTTTTGATATGGATGCCTTTATTTCTTTTTCTTACCTAATTACTCTTGTTAGGTCTTCCAGTAGTATGTTTAATAGAAATAGTGGTAGTAGGCAATCTTGTCTTGTTCCTGATTCTAAAGGAAAAGATTTAAACTTTTCACCACTGAGTATAATGTTTGCTTGGAGCTTATCATATAAGGGTTTTATCATGCTCAGGAGCATTCCTTCTCTACCCAATTTGTTGATAGATATTATTTTGTTGCTGTTGTTTTGGGGGGGTTGTTGTTTTTTTAAATATTTATTTATTTGATAGAGATCACAAGTAGGCAGAGAGGCAGGCGGGGGTGGGGGTGGGGGGAAGCAGGCTCCCTGTCGAGCAGAGCCTGCTGCGGGGCTCGATCCCAGGACTCTGGGATCACGACCGGAGCCGAAGGCAGAGGCTTTAACCCACTGAGCCACCCAGGCGCCCCTTGTTACTGTTGTTTTTAAGAAATTTTTGAACTGATTATTTCAAAGGAGTGTGATGTTCAAACTGTGGAATTTTTTATTGTTTTATCATGAAAAATGTTTTGTCAAATGCTTTTTGTATATTACTTGAGGGGACCATACGATTTTTATCTCTCATTCTGTTAATGTGGTACATCACATGCATTAACTGATAGATGTTGAATCATCCTTACACCCAGGAATAAATCCTACTAGGTCACGCGGCATGTTTTTTTAATGTGTTATTGAATTTGGTTTCCTAATATTTTATTGAGGATATTTGAAGGTATATTCATCAGAGACATTGGCCTGTAATATTCTATTCTTGCTGTGTCCTTGTCTAATTTTGGCATCAGAGCAAACTCTTGTAAAATGAGTTTGGAAGAGATCCTTCTTATTATTTGGGAAGAGTTGAGAATGACTGGTATTAAATCTTCTTTAAGTGTTCATTAGAATTCAGTAGGGAAACCATATGGTCCTGGGGTTTTCTGTGTTGGAGGGTTTTTTGGTTACTGATTCAATCTTATTTGTCTGTTCAGATATTCTCTTCCTGATTCAGTCTTTGTAGGTAACACATTTCTAGGAATTTATCCATTTCTTCTAGGCAATCCATTCTGTTGGCATACAGTCATTCTTTTGCAGTCTCACAATCCTGTTTCTGTGGTATCAATTATAATGCATCCTCTTTCATACCTGATTTTGAGTATTCTCTTTTCTCAGTTAATCTTGCTAAAGATTCTCAATTTTGCTTTTCAAAGATCTAGATCTTGTTTTTGATCTACTTTATTCTGTTTCTGAGCTCTATGTCATTTATTTCATATCTCTGTTATTTTCTTCTGCTAACTTTAGATTAACTTTTGTCATTCTTTCAGTTTCTGGGATGTAAAGTGAGGGTGTTTGGGATATTTCCTGTACCTTGATGTAGGCATTTGTTGCTATAAACCTCTCCTCTGGAGTTAATTCTGCAGCATCCTGTAAGTTTCGTAAGCTGTGCTTCTGTTTTCATTTGTTTCAAGATATGTCTTGATTTCCCTTTTGATTTCTTCTTTGACTCACTGGTTGTACAGAAGCATGTGTTTTAATCTCCAACTTTTTATGAAATTTCCAACTTTCCTCCTGCTACTGATTTCTAGTTTCATTGCATTGCGGTCTGCAAAGACTCTTGGTATGATTTCAATCTTACATTTGCTAAGACATGTTTGGTGACTTATCATGAAAACTCTTCTAAAGAAGAGTTCATGTGTGTTTGAGAAGAACGTATACTGCTGGTGCAGGGTGGAAATTTTTGTATATATTTTTTAGGTCTATTTAGTCTAAAACGTCATTTAAGTCTATTAATTCCTTACTGACTTTGGTCTGAATAATTTGCATCGTTCTAAGTCATGTATTGAAATGTCCTACTATTATTGCATTGCTGTCTATTTTTTTTTGCTTTAGATCTGTTAATAATTATTTAATACATTATGTAGTCCAACATGGACACTTATGTGTTTAGACTCATTATGTTTCCCTCATGACCTTACTCTTTTATCCATATACAATGACTTCCTTTCTCTCTTGGTACACTCTGACTGAAAGTCTATTTTGTCTGATATAAGTATAAACTACCTCTGTGCTCTTTGGGTTTCCATCTGCCTGAAGTATCTTTTTACATCCCTTCATTTTCAGCCTGTCAGTGTCCCTTAAACTTCGAAGAGTCTCTTATAGGAAACATAGAGTTTTGTCTTTTCATCACTTAGTCACTGTGTCTTTTAATGGCAAAATGTAAGCATTAACATTCAACATCATTGTTGACTGATAAGAAATCACTATCACCATTTTATTATATTCTGATTGTTTGGTGTTTATTTAATTTTTCCTCTCCTGCTGGCTGTCTTTGTGAGTTGATGGTTTCCTGTAGTGGTATGCTTTGGTTCTTCTTACGTTATCATTTTTAAATGTGTTACAGGCTTTTTGCTTTGTGGTTATCATAAGGATTTCATAGTATATCTAAGAGTTGTCTATTTTAACTTGAATACAACTTCAGTTGTATAAGTGATTTCTATCCATTTACTTTTCAGCCAGCCCCCATGATTTCTGCTGATGTCTCAATTTACATCTTTTTATTTTGTGTATCCATGAATTAATAATAATAATAATAATAATATAGCTATTATAGTTATTTTCAATAGTTTTGTCTCAACCTGTTTTTCTAATAAGTGACTTACACACCACCATTGCTGTATTCGACTATTTTTAATTTGACTATGTGTTTATTTTTCTTGTGAATTTTATACTTTCAGATGTTTTCATATTATTAATTACTATCCTTTTGCTTTAGCTTGAAGAACTCACTTAAGCATTCCTTATAGTGTAGGTGTAGTGTGGTGATAAATTCCTTCAAGTTTTTTTTTGTCTGGGAAAGTCTTTATATTTCTGTCATTTCTGAATGAGAGCTTGCTGAGCAAGGTATTCTTGGTTAACGTTTTCCTTTGAGCATTTTTAATATATCCTACTATTATTTCCTGACCTGCAAGGTTTCTGCGAAGAAATGTGCTTATCACCTTATTAGAATTTATTTGTATAAGATGATTCTATTTTCTCTTGCTTCTTTCAAAATTCTATCCTTGTTTTTGATTTTTGAGAAATTGATTAGATTGTGTCTCACTGAAGACCTCTTTGGGTTAAATAGGATCTTTTAGCTTCTTGTACTTGGATGGCCATAGCACTCTTAAGATTTGGGGAGTTTTCAGCCATTATTTCTTTAAATAGGTTTCTCTCACTTTTCCTCTCCTTCTACTTCCAGTACGGTCATAATGGAATTATTCCTTCTCTGATTTCTGTCTTACAGTCTCATAGTTTTTCTTCACTCTTTTTCATTCTAATTTCTTTATTCTCTTCCAACTAGAGGATATCAATAGGTGTGTGTTCAAGCTCATGGATTCTTTCTTCTGCCCAGGTGAACATGTTGCTTAAACTATCTGTTGAATTATTTTGTTTTACCTATTTCTCATTTCCAGAATTTGTTTCTTATGACTTTTTTTTCCTTTTTAAAAAAGATTTGGTTTACTAGAGAGAGTGTGTGCACAGCGGGGAGAGGGGCAAAGGGAGAGGGATAAGCAGACTACCCACCCAACAGGAAGCCTGAGAGGGGGCTCAGTCCCAGGACCCCAAGATCATGACCTGAGCTGAAGTCAGCTCTGCCTAAGCCACCCAGGCACCTCGTGACTTCTATGTCTTTGTCGAACTTCTCATTTTGTTCGTCTGTTGTTTTCCTGAGTCCATTCATTTGTTCTTTTGAATCTCATAAAGCTTCCTCAAAATAACTACTTCAAACTATTTTTCAGATAACTCACAAATCTCTGTTTCTTTGTGGGTTATTTACTGGAATTTTATTGCATTCCTTTGGTGATGTCATGTTTCCTTGTCTTATCATGTTTCTGATTGCTTTGTGTTGATGTTTCCATACCTGAGGATTCATTGATCTCTTCTAGTCTTTTCAGCATGGCTTCAGTGGGTAAAGACTTTCACCTAGCAATTTCTATAAGGGCACCAGGTTAGTGAAATGCAGCATTTTTTGTTGCTCAAAAGGCACAGTGATGCAGTCTCCTTTCCACTCCATCAGCTGGAGGTGATGTTTATCTGACTGCAGAGATTTCCTGTATCTATGACTACAGAAGGAACTGAAGTGGCAGTGCCAGGTAGAGCTATTGGGATCTTTGTGAAAGGTGAAAGCTGCTGGATGCTTCTCTTCTTTTTTGCAATGGGCAGAAGTTCTAGACATGGGGATCCTTCTTGGCACCTGTTCTGGTTTTTTGGCACACAGAGCACTCATAACAGTATTGGAATCAGGGTCCTAGGATCAGGTGTACATGGAACTACGACAGCACCTGGGGCCTAGAGCACAGGCCACTTGCTGAGCAGTGGCACTGGTGTTTAGGGTGTGAAAGTGTGTAGATACCCCGAGCACCAGGTCTCAGGGGCTCACCACTGTAACTCTGGCCGGTGGGTGGAGTGGGTAATGCGGCAGTGGCATAGGCCCTGGGATGGCAAGATGGAGCGGTACCTTGGGACCATGGGCAGGGTGCATTAGTAGCGCAGACTGGGGATGTTGTGTCAAAGTCTCATTTCTGGCCCTAGGGGGAAGTCACAAGATCGCAACCTGATTCCAAATGTGGTCTCTTATACCCACATGAAGGACCTGAAGTGCTTGGCTCAGAATAGTGCCTGTGCGGCCCTGACAATATTCAATGCTGTGATTTTTGGACCCTAGGAGTTGACTTGAACCTAGTGACTAGCCGAACCATAACATGCATCCAGAGTGGGGCTCAGGGCAGTAGGACCACCCCTGGGAATAATGATTCAGAGCATCTGTCTGGAAGGAAGAGTGGACTTCAGGGTAGTAACAGCTCAGTCTTAGTAACGATGGCTCAGGACCTCAAACCACCAATGTGGGGATGGGCCTTAGGGCAGTTGCAGTGCCGTTTGCAATGACATTTCAGAGCCATGACTTAAAACCCAGTGGTGGACCTCAGGATGGCAGCAGCAACCAAAATGGCAGCCAAAGCATGACTTGAGATCCTGGATGTGGACCTTAGGGCAAAAGATGCTGTCCCAGTGATGGTGGGACAAAGCCCTGACATGGGACCAGAGGTGAGCAAAGAGCAGCAGCATCTCTGATCTCATAAATGGTGAGATGCCACGTGCGGCACCCAACCCCTGTATGGAGGGCACAGTAGCAAATGTAGCCACTGAGGACAAGTCTCACTTCAGCTATAGTTCTGGCCTCC
This sequence comes from Meles meles, assembly GCF_922984935.1. NCBI lineage: Eukaryota > Metazoa > Chordata > Mammalia > Carnivora > Mustelidae > Meles > Meles meles. The sequence continues at coordinate 145,846,477 of NC_060070.1, forward strand.
AGAAGCAGATGCAGAGGGGCATTTCAGGCCACTCTGTCACTAGGGTGAGTGTTGGAGGAACACTGTGGGTAACCTCCATAGCAAAGGTTGCAAATTTCTGCAGTGGCGGAGCCTGCTTTGGCTCTCCTTTTCTCTGTGTGGTGTACTCTCTCGAATGGGATCTTCTTTCCCCACCCCACCCCTGCCCAGGGTGACACATGACTATGGAGTGGAAAGACACAGAAAAAGTGCTTCCTGTGTTTTCCATGCTGCCATCCTTGATTTTAGAGCTGTAATGGGATTTTGCTTGTTCTGTGTAGTCCAGAGCTTTCCCTGAGCTCTTTCTTCAGTCTTTATTTATTTACTGTCCTTAATGATTTTTGAATGTGGAGAGGAGACAAGAATTGGGACCTCCTAACCTTCCATCTGGCTGTTGTCGCTCTGGTTTCCTTTTCTTTTTCTTTTATGAACCTACTCTAGGTTTTTGCTTTGTGGTTACTATGGGGGTTATGTAATACATCTCATAGATAAAATAGTTCAATCTGATAGCAATTTAACTTTGATTACCAACAAAAGCTGTACCCCTTCTTTCTCTCTCTTATATTTTTTATGTATGATTGACCTCTTTTCATGTTGTGTATTCATTAACAAGTCATAGTAAATATAATTATTTTAATACTCCTCTTTAATCTTTATAGTATAATTAAGAAATTAACACACCATCTTATTACAAAATTGGTTTTCTGAGTCTGGCTGTATATTTGCCTTTATCAATATGTTCTGTGCTTGCTTATGTCTTCATGCAGCTGGTTAAGATCTTTTAATTTCAGGTTAAAGAATTCCTTTCAACATTTCTTGCAAGGAAGATCTAGTGGTGATGAATTCCCTGGTCTTTTGCTTGTCTGGGAAGTCTTTATTTCTCTTTCATACCTGAAGGATAACTGTGCCAAAAAAGTATTCTTGATCGGCAATTTTTCTCCAACTTACTGTTTATGCCAGTCTACTCTCGCCTGATCTGTAGGGCTTCTGCTGAGAAATACGGTGACAGCCTAATGGGGCTTCTTTAAAGGTTAGTCTTTTTTCTTTATAGGTTAGTCTTTCCCTTGGTTGCTTTTAAGATCCTCTCTTTATCTTAATTTTTCACAGTGTCATGATAATGTGTCTTGGAAAAAATCTTTTTACATTTAGATAAGAGTGATTTGTTAGCTTCCTGAACTAGGATGTTCAAGTCCTTCTCCAGGTTTGGGAAGTTCTCAGCTATTATTTCTTTTTAACAAATTTCTTCCCCACTTGTCCTTCTATTTCTGGAATCCCAATTATCCTAAAATTTGTTCATTTGATGGAACCCATAGATCACATAGGCTTTTTCTGCTCTTTCTCATTCTTTTTCCTTTGTTCCACTTTGATGTGGTTGTTTCAAAATTCCTGTATTCTAGTTTACTTATTTTATCTTCCACTTCTTGGAAAAATTCCTCTTACCATCTCCACTTACTAGGTTTGCTCCCATCACATTACTAGGAAGTGCACACAGGAGCTGGCTACATAGTGAGGAGAAGTATAGGTTTAGAACTCAGAGAATTTGGGGTGTCTGTGGACCTTATGGGGAAGTCTCTTGTTGAGGTACTCCCAGAGGCTCATGACTGCACTCCCTCCTGATGCCATGGCTATAGTCAGAAAAAAATGCACCCATTTAATGCCCTTTGATATTCCCATCAGGGGAATATCAGTACTCTGGGGGCTGCTGGAGAAAAATAAGTTTGTTCAACCATGGCCCACACAACTCACTCACTGCTCTCCTTTTCCACTGTGGAGAGGTCTGCACTATTTGGGTAGTCCAGCTCCATGCAGTGTTGCCTTGGGAGAATTGGCAATCTCCACAATGACCAAACTAAAAATACACACAAACGTGTGTGTGTGTATGTGTATATATATGTACATCTAGATTATAAATATGTATTTGTGTAGATTATGAATGTAAGTATATATGTATAGATTATAAAGATATATATTTATATAAATATATTTTATATAAATTATAAATATAAATATTATATAAATATATTTTATATTATATATATACTTTTTTTTTTGCTCCAATGACATTCTGGATCTCCAATAGGAAAGGATGGACTTCTGCAAATTCTTTCTTGTCTGTGGTATCTGCCTAGGTCAGCATTCTTCAGGTTTTTTACTAACCATGGCAAAGGAGGTTAGAGTATGTTGCCAGCTATGCTTATTCCAGAGCAAGCACCAAGGCTTATCTGCCTATGACCAGATGTGTAGGTTAATGAGACTCCCTTGACATATGATCCTAGAGACTACAACACCCACAAGGCACTTTTGTTCATGGATAGATGTCTTAGTCATTGTTTAAAATGGTGGACAAAAAGAAGGAATATCTTATAACACCCTAAATCTGATGTCACTCAACTGCCTTTGAGAACTTAATAACATGAACTTAAGTTTCCTTATGTCCTGGTCCCGAATTATACAGTGAGGAAAGCATGTACTAAGTAAGAGGAGCTCCAGGACCCATGTGTATGTGTCCAACCCCCATCCCAAGATCTAGCATCTTGAGCAAGATCTAGCACTCAGATCTTGCACTCTGAAAGCAGAGTGCTCAAGACCAAAGATCAGCAGGAGAGACTCTCACGGTTCTGCAGATCAGGTCAAATGTCCCACACAGTCACCCAGTGTCTCTGCTTAGCCACACTGATCTCAGCTGCTCTGTAAATCTCATGGCCATCTTTCCTCAACCAACTTTGTTGGCTAGCACCCTGGTTAGTTGTTACTGTGGTCTCTTTCCAAATCTTCCAAAATGGTTTCTAGTTCTCCATCCAATGATAGTTCAAACTGTGTCACCTTATACAATAATACCATTTTAACTTTTTAAGATATTGCAAATGAGAGAGGAATCAACCCAACTCTAAAGACAAGCTCAACTTTCTGAAGATACTTGGACCCAAACTTCTGTGGCAGATTCCTAGAAAATAAGACTATAACTGGTCCTATGTTTATGTACTACATCTCTTTTTAATGCCTTGCAGATGTTCCACATTATGTAATTAGCCACAACTATGAAGGCCCCAGTCCTCATGTTCTGACTCGATCCAGAGTTAAAAATACTGGAAATACTACCATTGGGTATCAAGCAGGGAATGTTTACCATGAACGCTAGTAAAGGAACTAGGCCATGAGTCAGTCTTCCCCTGTCTCTTGGTTATCATACCATTTCCCCTTTATGTTGTCCTCTTAATTTTCTGATCACTTCTTCCTAGTTTTTTATTTGCCCCCAATATAGGTGTGTTTCTAAGGTAAGACCTTAGATCTGGAAGTTTTCTGTTCTCGGAAGGTTAGAAAGAACTCAACTATAAAAAATATCTGAGCAGGGGCGCCTGGGTGGCTCAGTGGATTAAGCCGCTGCCTTCGGCTCAGGTCATGATCTCAGGGTCCTGAGATCGAGCCCCGCGTCGGGCTCTCTGCTCCGCAGGGAGCCTGCTTCCTCCTCTCTCTCTGCCTGCCTCTCTGCCTACTTGTGATCTCTCTCTCTGTCAAATAAATTAAAAAAAAAAAAAAATATCTGAGCATGGCTCCTTTTTTCAATGGTAAGTAGATGTTTAGTCACCTTAACAATTTGTTCTGTTGTTACGGCCTATTCATGTTTTATAGTTGCTGTTGCTGACTTGTATTTTTCTAGAAAATTATCCATTTCCTCCACATTTTCAAATCGCTTATGGAATTGTAGATACTCCTTTATCATTACTTTCACCACACCTCGGATTGTATCTCCATTTCCACTTGTAATGCTGTATATGTTTGCTTGCCCTTCCACCCAACCTCCATATGTTGGGCTTTGTTAGCCCTCTTCTCTGTGCCACTTGCTTTCTTAGAAAACCTCACCTGTAGTTACGGTTTCAGTTATCAACCATGTTCTAAAGAGTTCCAGACTTTATCTTCAGGCCTGAAATCCTCCCTGAGCTCTAGAACTGTTCATCTTCACTGCCTAAACTACTCTGGTTCTGGACCCTTCAAAAGCATCTCATACATGTTGTATAGAAGGTAACTCATCATTCTCTCTAAGCCTGGGTATTCTCTACTGTTTCTTAATTCAGTGAATGGCATCACTACCACCTGTCAGCCCTGCATCCACATTAATTCCTATCTGTCACATGTCCTATATACCTCTTGATTCCATCATCTTTTTTCCATCACTGCCACCACTAGCAAGTTACAAGAAGCACTCTCTTGGATGACAATACTGTCTGCAAAGTGGACTTCACATATTATCCTTCATCTGCTCTCTCATGAATTCTCTTTATATAGCCCAAGCAATCGTTTTTTTATTTTAATTTTGAAATAAACTTACAGAAAAGTTGCATGGATATGTACAGTTGTTACAATTTTTTTTTTAAGATTTTACTTATTTAAGGGTGGTTGATGTGTCTCAGTTGGTTAAGCAACTGCGTTTGGCTTGAGTCGTGATTCTAGGGTCCTGGGATCGAGACCTGCATTGGGCTTCCTGCTCAGTGGGGAGTCAGCTTCTGCCTCTCCCATTCCTCCTACTTGTGTTCTCTCTCTCTGTCAAATAAATAAATAAAATATTTTTTTGAAAAAGATTTTCCTTCTTTAGAGAGAGTGCACAAGTGGGAGAAAGGGGAGAGGGAGAGAGAGAATTTCAAGCAGCTGCCATGCTGAGTGTAGAGCCCAACATGGGGCTTGGTCTCACAATCCTGAGATCACAACCTGAGCTGAAACTGAGAGTCAGACAGATGCTTTACCAACTGAGCCACCCAGGCACCCTGAGTTTTTATAACTTTTTGATGCATTGATCTCTTTATATAAAGACCTACTTTGTCTACCAGACAAAGAATATCTTTGTCTCTTTTTATAATTTTTAGTTTAAAGTCTACTTTGTCTAAGTATACCCACGCCTTGTTGGGGGGGGGTATTTTTTGGTTATAATTTGCTTGAAAAATACTTTTTTCATCCTTTCACTCTTAGTCTGAGTTTAAGGGTAAAGTGAATTTCTTATAGGTAGCAAATCATTGGATTTTGTCTTCTCATATATTCAGCTATTCTGTGTCTTCTGATTGGAGAAATCAATCCATTTACATTTAAAGTTGTTATTGATATGTAAGGACCATTATTGACATCTTACTGTTTTCTGTGTTTTATAAATCCATTATTCCTTATTTCATGTCCTGCTGTCTTTTTCTTGTTTTTGATGTCTTGTGGTATCAGTATACCTTGACTTCTTTATTATGTTATACCCTTATAATTACTATGAAACTTCTATGAAATATCTTAAAATTACAACTATACAAAATTATAAACATATTATACTAATAGCAAATTAACTTCAGTAGAATTCCTACACTTTGCAATTTACTTTTCGTCCCCCTCACATTTGAGATTAATGTTACAATTTACATTTTTTTTTGTTTTGTATAACTAATACAGGTTATTGTGGTATGATTTTTTTCTACTTTTGTTTTTAACTTTTAAACTAGAGTTATAAGTGAATTATGCACCCCATTACCAATTACAGAATTTAACCTGGATTATGAATTTACCATTAACAGGGAATTTTACACTACCATCTTATTTCTTTATGATGTTACTTATATTTTCATTTACAAGCAAAAAACTTCCTTTAGAATTTGTTGTAAAGCAAGACTCCTGGTGATGAATTTCCTTAGCTTTTGTTTATTTGGGAAAGTCTTGATTTCTTTCTTTCTGAAGGACACCTTTTTTAGGCATCATATTCTTGGTTAACAACTTTTTCCTTTAAATATTTTGAATATGTCACCCCAACCTCTTCTGGCCTGGAAAGTTTCCATTTTCAGATTGGATGATAGTTTTATGGAAGTTTGTATGTCACTTTTCTCTTCTTTTATGGTGCTTTCAAAATTCTTTATCATTGATTTTTGAGTTTAATTATGCTGTATCTCTATGTAGCCCTGTTCTGGGTTCAAACTACTTGGGGTACTTTGAGCCTCTTGGGTCTGGATGTCTCTTTCTCTTCTCAAGTTTGTAAAATTTCAGCCATTGTTGATTTAAAAATACTCTCTAAGACTTTCTCTATCTCATCTTCTGGAACTCCCACAATGGGAGTACTGTTTCTTTGCATTCTGTTCTAAGACTGTAGACTATAGACTGTAGACTTTCCTTTCTCATTCTTTTTTTTTCTTTTTGCTTCTCTGAATAGATAATTCTCTTCTCTGAATAGATAATTTTGAATGTCCTATTTTTCAGGTTGCTAGTAATTTCTTCTGTCAAGTCTGTTTTTTAATTAACATATAATGAATTATTTGCCCCAAGGGTACAGGTCTGTGAATCATCAGCTTTACACATTGCACAGCACTCACCATAGCACATACCCTCCCCAATGTCCATCACCCAGCCTCCCTTTCTCCCTCACCCATGACATTGCAAATGGCAAGTTCATCCATGTCATTGCAAATGGCAAGATTTTGGTTTTTTATGGCTGCATAGTATTCTATTTGTGTGTGTGTGTGTGTGTGTGTGTGTGTGTGTGTGTGTGTGTGTGTACCTCATCTTCTTTATCCATTCATCTGTTGATGGACGACATCAGGGTTCTTTCCATAGTTTAGCTATTGTGGACATTGCTGCTATAAACATTTGGGTGCCTGTGCCCCTTTAGATCATTACATTTGTATCTTTGGGGAAAATAACCAGTAGTGTGATTGCTGGGTCATACTGGGTAGCTCTATTTTCAACTTTTTTTTTTTTTTAATCATGAAAAAATTGTATTTAGATTTAGCCAACTGGACTCAGTTTAGAAGATCCCAATTTTGTTGGCAACATCCAAAGCATCATAGTCAGGGGCCAGTCGAATGTATGCCTTCTTCTCTCCATCAGGCCTGATTAAGGTGTTGACTTTGGCTACATCAATGTCATAGCGTTTCTTCACAGCCTATTTGATCTGGTGTTTGTTGGCCTTGACATCCACAATGAACACAAGTGTGTTGTTGTCTTCTATTTTCTTCATGGCTGACTCAGTAGTCAGGGGGAACTTGATTATGGCATAGTGATCAAGCTTGTTTCTCCTGGGGGCACTCTTTCGAGGGTATCTGGGCTGCCTTTGGAGACGCAGAGTCTTGGGTTGTTGGAACGTAGGTGATGTGCGAATCTTCTCTTTTTTTGTCACTGTGGACGCCATTCAGCACCGCTTTCTTGGCCTTCAAAGCCTTTGCTTTGGCTTCGGCTTTGGGAGGGGCAGGGGCTTCCTTCTTAGCTTTTGGCGCCATCTTCGTAAAAGGGCTATTTTCAACTTTTTGAGGAACTGCCATGCTGTTTTTCAGAGTGGCTGCACCAGCTTGCATTCCCACCAACAGTGTAGGAGGGTTCCCCTTTTTCCACATCTTCACCAGCATCTGTCATCTCCTGACTGGTTAATTTTAGCCATTCTGACTGGCGTGAGGTGGTATCTCATTGCAGTCTTGATTTGTATTTCCCTGATGCCAAGTGATGTTGAGCACTTTTTCATGTGTCTGTTGGCCATTTGGATGTCTTCTTTGCAGAAATGTCTGTTCATGTCTTCTGCCCATTTCTTGATTAGATTATTTGTTCTTTGGGTGTTGAGTTTGATAAGCTCTTTCTAGATTTTGGATACTAGCCCTTTATCTGATATGTCAGTTTGCAAATGTCTTCTCCCATTCTGTCAGCTGTCTTTTGGTTTTGTTTACTTTTTTCTTTGCTGTGCAAAAGCTTTTGATCTTGATGAAGTCCTGATAGTTGATTTTTGCCCTTGCTTCCCTAGTCTTTGGTAATGTTTCTAGGAAGAAGTTGCTGAAGCTGAGGTCAAAGAGGTTGCTGCCTGTGTTCTCCTCAAGGATTTTGATGGATTCCTGTCTCATGTTGAGGTCCTTCATCCATTTTGAGTCTATTTTTGTGTGTGGTATAAGGAAATGGTCCAGTTTCATTCTTCTGCATGTGGCTGTCCAATTCTCCCAACCCCATATGTTGAAGAGACTGTCTTTTTTCCATCGGGCATTCTTTCCTGCTTTGTCAAAGATTAGTTGACCGTAGAGTTGAGGGTCTATTTCTGGGCTCTCTATTCTGTTCCATTAATCTATGTGTCTGTTTTTGTGCCAGTACCATACCATCTTGATGATGACAGTTTTGTAATAGAGCTTGAAGTCTGGAATTCAAGTCTGTTTTTGAAACTATTAAATTCTTCAGCGTAGTTATTGTATTTCCTATTGTAGTATTTGTGTATTTGTTCAATGATTTTTATTTCTTTCCTGAACCTCTTGATTTGTTCATGCATTGTTTTCCTAATTTCATTTAGTTGCCTATGTGTTATTATAATTTATGAAAATTCTTTAAGAGATTTTTCTCAATTATTTGTCTGATGGTTCTTAGAGCTCCACATTTTTAAGGTTAATTACTAGAGATTTATTTGGGTGGGGTTTTTTTTTTTTTTGGTGGTGTCATATTTATCCATGATTTTGTGTGTGTGATCCTTGATTCCTTACATTGATTCTTTACATCTGCACATTGAGTAAGCAGACCTCTCTTTCAGAATTTGTAGGTTTGTTTTGGCATAGAAAGTTCTTCACTAGTCAACTCCATTTAAGTTTCTGGTTACCTTGGGGTAACTTCCTTGGGCAGGAGGCACCTGATATTATTATGGATATCTTTGTGCAAGGCAAATAACTGTTCAAGCTCTGAGGTCAGTCATCGAGTGGGGTTGTTTCTTACTGAGAACAGCTGTAGATGACTGCTAGCTCAGTTCCCTGCCCAAGTGAAGCTGTAGAATGGTTTCCAGAGTTTCCTGGATTCTCTCGTCAGGCTTACTATGTTAGGACTGGCTGTTGTTCTCAGCAGTAAGTGGTGCTGTTAATTAGTTTCCCCGAACTAGTGGGGCAGCAGGACAGGTCTGAGGCTCTGCAGGGCTCACTGTTTGGAACAGTGTCAGGCAAAGGTGTCCACTGAATATCCTGATCAGGTGAGGCCATTTGTTTTTCTCTGCAGACAGAGAAAGCCATGGGCTGTGCTTTCTGTCCAAGTTCCACTGTTAAGCACAGCTGTGTGATGTGTGATGCAGCTTTCCAGGTGCTCTATAATGCTCCCTGGTAAGGCAGACTGAAGCTCTATCCAGCAATAAATGGGGCTATGATAATAAATGGGGTATTCTTGCTTGCATACAGCAGGAAAAGCATCTCTCAAGCCACTTTATAAGTAAGTCTCTTTGTTTGGGGTCTTGATTTAAGCTGACCCATACTCCAAATTTCCTGGCTGAACAGGGCCAGTGGCTTGGTTCTGAGGGAGATCAGTGCTGCCCTCATGCCTCTTGGTTTCAAGCATTCCTGGGTTATGTAACAGCTTCCAGGTGTTCTTGTAGCCTTTCCTGTCAGATGGGTCTGGGAGATACTCCACAGTGGATGACACAGGCCATAGCAGGAAAACCCTCCATGCCCAGTGCCTCGTTTTCCCTGAGAGTGATTAGCTCTGCCCATCTTCCTCGCAGCTTGAGCCTTGCTGGATTATACAGTTGCCAGGTGTACTCACCAGCCTTTTCTGCCAGATAGAGCTGGGGCCCATACTCTAAGGCAAAGGGGGCTGTGACTTAGTTCTCCTGCCTGAGGGGAGGAGAAAACTCCCAAGTTTTCCAAATAGGCTTTCTGTTGAGGGTGAGAGGAGAGAGCAAGAGTCATGCTTACTCCCTAGTGGGGGTGCCTATGACTGGCTCTTCTGTCTGGGCATGGACAGACCATGCTCTAGGACTGGCAAAACTCCTTGTCTGAGGAGCTGAATGAGGCAGACATGCATCCCATTAGTGTCCTGGTCAGACTGTGGTAGCTTAGTTCTACGGGTGAGCAAAGATAGAGGTTGGGACTGCTACTGGGCTCTGTAGCAAGGAGTTATTCATCCAATATCAAAGTGTGGGTGTTTACAATCCCCTCTCCCCTTCTCCATCATCATCAGGTTCCCAGTGGTTGAGCCTGGCATATTCCCCTGCTATTCCATGGAGTAAAATTAGAGTAGATGCTGTCACAACATGAATCACAATACCAGGGGGAACTGTATGTCACCCCAGGCTCTCTCCTCACACTGGAAAAAACATGGGACCTCTTAGCATGGTTCTGCACTGACCTCAGGAAGGAGCAATGCAGTCAGATGATAGGCATTCTTCTTCCCCTTCTAAATGCAGTCTGTCTTCACCTCAGGGGCTGCTTCAGCCTCACTCCCATGTTACAGGGTTCCCTCAGTGGTGTCTTCTCCATGAATAGTTTTTAACTTGTTCTTGTGAGGGGGGGTGAAGTCAGAAACAGCCTGGCACCGTCATAGTGACATTGCTCCTGGCACTGTGTACTTCTGAGTCCCTACCAGGCCTGTACATCCTTGCATCATCGTGTCTTTGTATTTTTGACAATTTAATGACAGAATTGTGCAATTATAAGTTAATGTTTGTTGGTTTTGTCCAGTTGCATTAAAATAATGTTTCTGAAACCAAAATTAGATGTATTATAAATTATAGATATAATTACTTATTAAACTAGTGTATCTGGCTTTTTAATTTTATAATGTTAAATTTTAATATACAGATAAGTGAAAAAATATAAACGTTCAGTTCGACTATCACAAAGTGAACGTCTGTGTAACCACCATCTAAATCAAGAAACAGGGAATTGTCAATACTCCAGAAGGATCCCTGATACTCTCTCCCTATTTCTCAAAAGTGACTACCATAACTTGGATTTCCCTGGTTTTTGAATTTTATGTAAAATGGGATCCTAATACATATTTGTGTCTAGCTATTTTCCTTTTCTTCTGCTGTTTATTATTACAAAAATATTTTTGTATAGAGACCTTGTATTTCATGATTTCTCTAAACTTATTTATTGATCCTAAAATTTATCTGTATGTATTTAATATAGGATTTTCTATTTATGAAATTATAATATTTGTACTTAACAAAAGACTTATTTCTTTTTTCCAATGATTATATCTTTCACTTCTTTTCCATGACTTATTGCATCGACGAGGAGCCCCAGTGCCTATTTTCTTACCAGTTGCAAGAAGAAAGACTTCAGTATACACTCTAGGTCTCTCCATGTTGCCTCAATGGCAACATTTCATTCTTTTTTATGGTAAAATAATACTCTATATATTTATTTATATACATATATAAATAAATAAATATATTAAGAATGTATGGTATATATATAAAGAATGTATAGTAAATATATATATTTATCATAAAGAATGTATGGTAAATTATATATATATAGAGAGAGAGAGAGAATGTATGGTAAATATATATATATTTACATATATATGTAACATATGTAAATATATATAATGTATATATATATATTTACCATACATTCTTTATTTATTCATGTCTTGATGGACACTTAGGTTGCTTCCATATTTTGGCTATTGTAAATACTGCTGCAATAGACATAGGGGTGCATCTATCTTATGTTTTTGAATTAGTGTTTTCATTTGTTTCAGGTAAACACTCAGCAGAGGACTTAACTAGAATTCTACGCTATTTCTTCTTTAATTTTCTGAATAACCTCCATACTGTTTTCCATGATGGCTGCACCAATTTACATCCCCATATAAATCCCTCATATAAATCATGAGGGTTGCCTTTTCTCCATATCTTCAACACCACTTCTTCCTTCCTTTCCTCCTTCCTTCCTTCCTTCCTTTCTTTCTTTCTGATACTAGCCATTCTGCAGGTATAAGGTGATATGTCATTGTGGTTTTGATTTACATTTACATTTCCCCTATTATTAGTGATTAAGCTAATTTTCATGTATCTGTTGACCATTTGTGCATCTTCTTTGGAAACATGTCTATTCAGTTCTTCTGTCCATTTTTCTTAAGATTTTATTTATTTATTTGACAGAGAGAGATCACAAGTAGATAGAGAGGCAGGCAGAGAGAGAGAGAGAGAGAGAGGGAAGCAGGCTCCCTGCTAAGCAGAGAGCCCGACACGGGACTCGATCCCAAGACCCCGAGATCATGACCTGAGCCAAAGGCAGCAGCTTAACCCACTGAGCCACCCAGGTGCCCCTCTTCTGTCCATTTTTAATTGGATTAGTTCTTTTACTGTTCAGTTGCATGACTTGACTTCTTTGTATACTTTGGGTAGTAACCCATTTATCACACAGGTCATTTGCAAATATCCTCTCCTATTCCATATACTGCCTTTAGTTTTAGTTTCTTTAACTGAAGGAAAACTTTTTAGCTTGATTTTGTCCCTATTGTTTATATTTGCACTTTTTTTTCATTTGCTTAAAGAGACAGATCTAGATCATGAAATATTGCTAAGAGGGATGTCTAACAGTTTGCTGCCTATGTTTTCTTCTAGGAATTTTATGGGTTCATATGTTACATTTAGGTCTTTAATCCAATTTGAGTGGTATAAGTGGTCCACCTTCATTCTTTTCTATGTAGCTGTCCAGTTTTCCCCACAGCATTTATGGAAGAGATCTTTCCCTATTGTGCATTCTAGCTTCCTGTGTCATAGATTAATTGGCCATATAAGTGTGGATTTATTTCTGGGCTCCTGTTCTGTTTTTATTAGTTCACGTATCTATTTTTATGCTGCTATTATACTGTTTGATTCCTATAGCTTTTAGTATAGTTTGGAATCTGGGATCATGGTATGTCTTCCTTTGTGCTTCTTTTAAAAGATAGCTTTGGTGTTTGGGGGTCCTTTGTTGTTCAACAGATAGTTTATGATTATTGGTTCTACTTCTGTGAAAAATACTATTGGTATTTTCATGAAGATTGCTTTGAATCTGCAGACTGCTTTTGATAGGATGGACATTTTAAAAATATTAATTCTTTCCAATTTATGCATTGTAAATCTTTCCATTTATTTGTGTTATCTTTAATTTCTTTATTCAATGTCTCACAGTTTTCACAGTTAAATTTATTATTCATTCATTCATCCCACTCCATGCCCACCATGAGGCTCAAACTTATGACGTTGAGATCAAGAGTCACATACTCTACTGGATGAGCTAGACAGGTGCCCCTATTTCTAAGTATTTTATTATTTTTAATGCAGTTATAAATAGGATTTTTTCTTAATTTCTTTCTGCCAATTTGTTTTAGCGTACAGAAATGTAACATGTTGGGGCACCTGGGTGGCTCAGTGGGTTAGGCCTCTGTCTTCGGCTCAGGTCATGATCTCAGGGTCCTGGGATTGAGCCCCACATCGGGCTCTCTGCTCAGCAGGGAGCCTGCTTTCCCCTCTCTCTCTGCCTGCCTCTCTGCCTACTTGTGATCTCTCTTTCTCTGTCAAATAAATAAATAAAATCTTTAAAAAAAAAATGCAACATGTTTCTTTGTCTTGACTTAACATCTTGGAACTTTACTGAATTCGTCTATTAGTTCTAATAGTGTTATAGTGGAGTATAGTATTATGTCATCTGCAAATGGTGATAGGTTTACTTCTTTGTTACTAATTTAAATATTTTTTAAAATTTCTTATCTGATTGCTGTGGCTAGGACTTCCAATACAGTGTTGAATAAAAGTGGTGAGAGTGTACATCCTAGTCTTGTTCTTATTCTAGAACAAAAAATTTTCCGTTCTTTACCATTAAGTATTATGTTAGCTGTGATTTTTGTCATTTATAGCCTATATTATGTTGAGGTATGTTCCCTCTATACCTACTTTGTTGGGAGTTTTTACCATGAATGTATGCTCTATTTAAAAATGCTTTTTTCTGCCTCTATTAAAACAATCATATCTTCCTTTTTCTTTTTTTTTCCATTTTATTTATTTTTTCAGCGTAACAGTATTCATTCTTTTTGCACAACACCCAGTGCTCCATGCAAAACGTGCCCTCCCCATTACCCACCACCTGTTCCCCCAACCTCCCACCCCTGACCCTTCAAAACCCTCAGGTTGTTTTTCAGAGTCCATAGTCTCTTATGGTTCGCCTCCCCTTCCAAAATTTTTTTTTAAATAAACATATAATGTATTTTTATCCCCAGGGGTACAGGTCTGTGAATCGCCAGGTTTACACACTTCACAGCACTCACGATAGCACTTACCCTCCCCAATGTCCATAGCCCCCTCCCCCTCTCCCAATCCCACCTCCCCCCAGCAACCCCCAGATGGGATTGGGAGGGAGACAAACCATAAATGACTCTTAATCTCACAAAATATCTTCCTTTTTCTTATTAGTTAAATGTCTCACATTGATTTGTGATTTTGAATTATCCTTGCATTCCTGGAATAAATCCCACTTGATCATTGGGTCCTATGGAGCATGATCCTCTCCAGAGACCATAACCAGGTACTCTAGGGGTGCCCCTTGTCCCCTGTGTTGTCTCCCTTGTGGTGGGAGCTGGCCTTCAATCCAGCTAGCGGCAGTACATGCTTCACCTCTAGGGAGCACTGTTAAGAGTTTTCTCCTCTGACTGCTGAAAGGCACTACCATAACTGCTATGGACATGTTCCTGGAAGGGGTCAGCCCACAGCCTGGCGCTCTACAGTTGCCACTATGACAGCTGTGGATACCCTGAAGGGCAGGACTTGCTCCCTGCACAGCCAACTGAAAGGCCCATCTGTAGGAACAGTAGAGCTCTGCTGTGTGGGGTGGGTTAGCTTCCCTCCTCCCTAGGGCTAGAGTCACTTTGGAGTGGCGTTGGTCTTGGCCAAAATTGCTTGCTGGGTATGACAGGATACGAGCCATTTTGGAGGGGAGGGCAAGTGGGTTGGGTGGAGTGGTTTGCAGGGGAACCCTAGAGCAGGGCATAACATACTAGAAAGGTAGTTGGAGAGTGTTAGAACTGGAAGCATCTGGCTATTTAGGCTTGGGGAAGGCAAGAAAAATGGCCTCTACCAGCACATTTGTTCCTGGAGAAATCTTCTGCAGGTCTCTGCTCCTGTGGCACAGTTCCCAACGTGAGTCTGTCAATCTGCCTGTATACCCCAGGTTCTTTCCAAACTGTGCTTCTAAGCTGTGTTTCGTATGGTAATTTAGCATGCTGGCTCTTTAAGGGCAAGAGACTTGATTTCCTATAGTCCTCCAGATCACCGGGGGTTAAGACCCTGCTGATTTTCAAAGCTACACACTATGTGAACTTGTCTTTCCCGGGCAGGTCCCCAAGGCCGTGGATACCCAGTGTGGGGTCTGATCCACTCACTTTTCTGTGCTTGTGATGTCTCTCTAGTTTGTAGTTAGTCAGTCTGGGGGTTTAGTTCCTAACTGTATATTCCTACTGCTTTTGGTGTGGCCTTCTCGCTAAAATTGTCTGTGGGAGATCTATTCCGATAGTCTTCAGCTCATGCTCAGAGTGAGTTGTGATACATGAGGTTCTTGTTTCAGTGTGTCTGGGGGACAAGGTGAGGTCAGGATCCTCCTACCATGTCTTTCTTTCTTTTTTTAAAGTTTTTACTTATTTGAGAGAGAGAGAGTGCGCATGTGCACAGAGGGAGAAGGAGAAGTAGACTCCCTGCTCAACAAAGAGCCCAGCGGTGACTGAGCCACCCAGGTTCCCCCTTCACTCTCTTTCAACTCTTATTTAAATGTTTGGTCAGGGGCTTCGGAGGGGCTCCATTGGTTACTCGTTGACTTGATTTTGGTTCAAGTTATGATCTCAGGGTGGTGAGATTGAGACCCATGTTGGACTCCATGCTGAGTGTGGAGCCTTCTTAAGATTCTCTCTCTCCCTCTCCCTCTGTCCCTCCCACCCCCATGAGCACAGAATCTGAATGAATGGATGAATGAATGGTCAGAATTTACATGTGGAGCCATCTGGTCCCAGACTTTTTTGTTTCTTGGGAGAGTTTTGACTATGGATTCAATTTTGTTACTAGTAATCAGTTTGTTTATATTTTATATTTCTTTTTAATTCATTCTTGGAAGATTATGTGTTTCTAAGAGTTTACTTCAATTTTTCATACTACCGTCTTATAATCCCTTGAATTTTTGTGGTCAGTTGTAATTTCTGTTTCATTTCTGTTTTTTGTTTGAGTTCTCTTTTCTCTTTTTTATCTTTTTTGTGAGTCTGGCTAAAGTTTCAATTTTGTTTATCATTTCAAAGAACCAACTCTTAGTTTCACTGGTCTTTTTTATTTTACTTATTTATTTTTGAGTCTTTTACTCATTGCCACTCTAATCTTTAATATTTTCTTCCATGGATTTTGGGTTTTGTTCTTTTTTTTCTAGGCCTTTAGGTGTGAGGTTAGATCGTCTGAGATTTTTCTTGTTTCTGGAAATAGTTTTGTGTATGAATTTCTCTCTTAGAACTGCTTTTGCTGCATCCTAAAGATTTTGAACTATTATTTTTCCATTTTATTTGTCTCCAACGATTTTTTAGTTTCCTCTTTGATTTTTTTCATTGACCCATTGGTTATTTAATAGAATATTGTTTAGCCTCCCTGTACTTAATGGGTTTTTTCCAGTTTTTTTCTTGTAATTGCTTCCCACTTTCAAATTGTTATGATCAGAAAAGATACTTGGTATAATTTCAGTGTTCTTAAATTTATTGAGTCTTGTTTTGTGGCCTAATAACTGATCTATCCTGAGAAATATTCCATGTGCACTTGCTTATACTTTTTTCTTCAATCTCAACTTCCCCTTCCTTCTCCTTGCCCAAATCCCATCGTTCCTGGAGTTCTTCCTCAGAAAGACTTTCTGATCTCTTCCTTCTCTGCGCCTATAGGATTTGATATCTTCTTTATTCAATTTGACACGTGGTAATAAATTTAATGTTACTTTTTTTAGTGTGTATATATTTCAGTTAGCCTATTTTGATATATAGAGATCTCATATCTTTAAATTTATTTTATGTCTCTCATGATGTTCTATGGTGCCAGAAATATGAATCACAGTGGTAATATTATCAGATAGAGAAAGAGCAGGTGTATCTGTGTAGGGGATATACAGATCTGTGTAGCGACTGCCCACCCATTGCCTCTCAGTACTCACCTCCCTTGCGTATGAAACAGCTTCTAACTGAAACCCCCTGCTATAATGCCCAGGGCTCTGTGATTTGCCTGCTTCCAGGACATGCCATGGCGCTCGGGATTGTCTCAATGACAGAAGAGATTTGTTCCATCAATACCCCAGTCTCCTCTTTTTTTAGGCGGGGCATCTCTGCGGTGTGGTTTACATCATCTCGCAGAAATCCTCAGCAGACTGTGCCCCGGTTGCCCACAGTGGTAATCTACTAATTGCATTATCGTGTTATTTTTCATCCCCTCCCCATCTCCCACATTCCAGATCCTTCCTGTATCACTTTCCAAACAAATATCTTCTACTTGAAGTGAAATCCCCAATCACAAGTATGCTTTGGGGGAGGTGAAGCCCATCACCCTTTCTGGATGTTTCCGTGTTTCTAAAGGTATCATTCTTCATTTAGAAATTGATAAGGCTTAAAAAAACAAATTCTACTTACAGTTTATTCAAACTAATAGCACAAGAAGAGTTTTTTATATAATTCTCAAAATTAGGAGCGCCTGGGTTAAGGCCTCTGCTTTCGGCTCGGGTCATGGTCCCGGGGTCCTGGGATTGAGTCCCACATCGGATTCTCTGCTCAGCATGGAGCCTGCTTCCCCCCCTCTCTCTGCCTGCCTCTCTGCCTACTTGTGATCTCTGTCAAGTAAATAAATAAAGTCTTTTTTAAAAAAAAATTCTCAAAATTAGCTTACATAGCTTGGCAATACCAGATCTCTGTCCAAGAGGGCAGCCCAATGATCCAATGCTGAAGCTATCACTCACTGGTTGTGTGTCCATGGGAAAGTTATTCAACTTCTTCAGATATCAGTTTCCTAATTTAAAAATGGATAGTATCACCTTGTTTTTTGTTTTTCCTAAGGTAGAGAGAGGAGAGTATATTTATTTGACCCTACAGGAACACAGTCATCAAATCTGACCTTTGCTCCAATAGACTGTCATTTACTGTTTCAGTGTTAAGAGTGTGAATGAATGAACTAACAAACCTACCAAGGAGAACAGTGGGAGGAAAATACTGAACGAAACCTTGGCTTTACAATGCAATATGAGTTGCCTGCAATTACTGGAAATGTCCACAAGATGGCATGACTTTCCACCAATTCAGAAAAATCCTCTGAAGAATTGTAGATCTTTGAACAGAGGTATAATTTGACTTATAATTGAAAGAGGTTTTGTCCCTTCTAATGCCTTTTGACTGCTTCCTTGCTTTCTCTTAAATCTACCTCAATAGATACTATAAAACCTAGACTTTAAATAAAGTTTGAGACGTAGTGCCCCAACTCTGGGAAACATTTAAGAGGTCACCCACTCACGGGGTCCCCATGTGACTCAGCAAAAACAATGGCAAGACTGGGGACTTTGCATTAAACACTTAACCTGCGCAGTTGCCAAGCTTCTCTGGGCACTTTCTTGTCATTCTACCACCCTCCCAGCTTCAGCCTCATGGGAAACAGTGATGCGGCATCATCCAAAAGGCAACACATTGGAATTATAAATCGTGCTTTCCTCTTGAAATACTTCTTGCACTTTCCCTCAGCAGGACTGATGTTCAAATGACTGCAGTGAGTTTATATGTGTTATATATGCAGTTATCCAGCTCAGAGTAGGCCCTGCTTAGTGGGTTTTTCTTCCCCAGTAAAATTAGCATCTAGTTTGCAAATCATTATAACAAGTTTTGACACATTTTAAAAACACCAAAATTATGTTACCCAGGCTTAGTATTTTAACTTTAGCTATGTTCAGTATTGACATACGTGAAATTTAATTTAAATACTTTATTCAGGGGCACCTGGGTAGCTCAGTGGGTTAAGCCTCTGCCTTTCGCTCAGGTCATGATCTCAGGGTCCTGGGATCAAGCCTCCCATCGGGCTCTCTGCTCCGCGGGGAGCCTGCTTCCCCCTCTCTCTCTGCCTGCCTCTCTGCTTACTTGTGATCTCTCTGTCAAATAAATAAATGAAACCTTTAAAAAATTTTTTAATTTAATAAATACTTTATTCATATGAGATCTACCAATGCAAAATATGCTTGTGGACTGGAGATTCTTAAAGGTCTCAGACAACTTTGAGGTTTGAGGAACTTTATTACTCTTCTCCCCTGAGGTTCTTTCGCCTAGCCTTTTTTATTGACATTGGGATAAATTATCTTTATTAATAACAGCTCAGGTCTGGTGAACCAGAGAAGGCAGTGAACTCATTCTGTCATAAAAAGAGGTTTCTTCGTAGGTTTTCAGAAGATCATTCAATTTTATAGACTGAAAGAGCAGT
Organism: Meles meles; assembly: GCF_922984935.1. NCBI lineage: Eukaryota > Metazoa > Chordata > Mammalia > Carnivora > Mustelidae > Meles > Meles meles. The sequence goes on from NC_060070.1 coordinate 145,865,684, forward strand.
TTTGCTTTAAAGGACCGTATTTCCTAGACTAACACAGCCCACATACCAAGAGGCTAAATCAAGTTGCTTAGCAGCCTCCTGAGCTGAGGTTGCAGACCTCAGCCTCCTGTTCTGATGGATTATGAGATATGTCTAAATAATTTCCAACATGTTTATTATTGAAGTATATTGATACTCAGTTATATTGGTTCCAGGTGTACAATATGAATTTGACACTTCTGTGTGTTAGTGCTCACTACAATCAGTGTAATCCGCATCTGTCTCCATATAACGTTATTACAGTATTACCGACTCTATTGTCTATGCTGTACACTTCGTCTCGGTGACTTATTTGTAATGAGATGTTTATAGCTCTTAGTCCCCTTCTATTTCACCTTCCCCCAATCCACCTTCCTTCTGGCCCCCACCAGTCTGTTCTTGAGGACTCTGTTTCTCTTTTCTATGTTCATTTGCTTTGGTTTTAGATTTTATATGTACGTGAAATCATATGATATTTATCTTTCTGTCTCTGAATCATCTGACTTTGCAAAATACCCTCTGGGGGTGTGCCTGGGTGGCTCAGTGTTAGTTAAGCCTTTGCCTTCAGCTCAGGTCATGATCTCAGGGTCCTGGGATCAAGCCCCACATTGGGCTCTCTGCTCAACAGGGAGCCTGCTTCCCCCTGTCTCTCTCTCTGTCTGCCTCTCTGCTTACCTGTGATCACTCTCTCTACCAAATAAATAAAATCTTTATAAACAAAAACAAAACAAAACAAAAAAACCAAAATACCCTCTAGGCCTGTCTCTATTCTTACAGATGACAAGATTTCATATTTTATATGGCTGAATAAAATTCCATGGTGTGATGTGGGTGTCTATATCTTTTTTAATCCATTTATCTATCATGGGACACTTGGGTTGTCTCCACATCTTGGTTACTTTAAATAACGCTACAACAGACATAAGAGGTTTCATTCCAAATTATTGTTTTTGTTTTCGTTGGGTAAATAATCCAGAAGCGGAATTACTTGATTGTATGGTGTTTCTTTTATTTTTTTTTATTTTATTTATTCGACAGAGAGAAATCACAACTAGGCAGAGAGGCAGGCAGAGATAGAGGAGGAAGCAGGCTCTCCACGGAACAGAGAGCCCGACGTGGGGCTCGATCCCAGGACCCTGGGATCATGACCTGAGCCGAAAGCAGAGGCTTTAACCCACTGAGCCACCCAGGCGCCCCTATGGTGTTTCTTTTTTTTTTTTTTTTTCCCTAAAGATTTATTTATTTGACAGATAGAGATTACAAGTAGGCAGAGAGGCAGGCAAAGAGAGAGAGAGAGGAGGAAGCAGGCTCCTCGCTAAGCAGAGAGCCCGATGCGGGGCTCGATCCCAGGATCCTGGAATCATGACCTGAGCTGAAGGCAGAGGCTTTAACACGCTGAGCCACCCAGGCACCCCTCTCCCCCATGGTGTTTCTATTTTTAATTTTTTGAAAAGCCTCCACGTTTTCCAGAGTGCTTACACCAACTCACATTCCCACCGATAGCACACGAGGGCTTCCTTTTTTCCATGACCTCATCAGCACTTGATGGTTCTCGTGTTTCTCGTCCTTTCGATTCTAGACATTCTGACAGGTGTAAGGTGATATCATTGTGATTTTGACTTGCATTTCCCTGATGATGAGTGATGTTGAGCACGTTTTCATGTGTCTGTTGGCCATCTATATTTCTTCTTTGGAACAGTGCCTTTAGACATTTTTTAATGCCCATTTTTAAATTAGGTGTTTTTTGGTATTTATTTGTATAAATTCTTAATGTATTTTGGATATTAACCCCTTACAGATAGATATACTATTTGCAAATATACTCTCCCATTTAGTGGCTTGCCTTTTTGTTTTTTGGTGTTTTGGGGGTTGTTTTGATGGTTTCCTTTGCTATCTAAAACTTTTTATTTTGGTATAGTCCTAATAGTTTATTTTTCCTTTCATTTTGCTCTCCAAAAGAGACATATTCATAAATATATTATTAAAGTGAATGTCCAAGAGATTATCACCTATGTTTTCTTTTAAGAGTTCTATGGTTTCCTGGTGATTCATAGACCTGTACTCCTGAGGATAAAAATACATTATATGTTTATTTAAAAATTTTAAAAATTAATAAAAAATAATATTGGTTTTTAAAAAAAAGAGTTCTATGGTTTCAAGTCTCAAAATTTAGTTCTTTAATCCATTTTGAGTTTATGTTAGTTGTATGATGTGAGAAAGTGGTCCAGTTTCATTCTTTCACATGCTACCATCCAGTTGTCCCAGCACCCTCTATGAAAAGACAGTTTTTCCCCATTGTATGTTTGTGTCTCCATTGTCATAGATTAATTAACCATATAAGAGTGGGTTCGTGGGGCGCCTGGGTGGCTCAGTGGGTTAAAGCCTCTGCCTTTGGCTCAGGTCATGATCCCAGGGTTCTGGGATCGAGCCCCTCATCGGGTTCTCTGCTCTGCGGACAGCCTGCTTCCTCCTCTCTCTCTCTGCCTGCCTCTCTGCCTACTTGTGATCTCTGTCTGTCAAATAAATAAATAAAATCTTTAAAAAAAAAAAAGAGAGGGTTCGTTTTGGGGCTCTCTGTCCTTTTCCATTGACGTATATGTCTGTTTTTGTGGCAGTACCATCCCGCTTTGGATACTACAGCTTTGTATCTCATCTTGATATCTGGGATTGTGATGACTCCAGTTTAATTCTTCTCTCTCAAGACTGTTGGCTGTTTGAACTCCATACAAATTTTAGTATTATTTGTTCTATTCTGTGAGAAGAGCTGTTGGTATTTCGATGGGGATTGTGCTGAAACTGTAGATTGCTTTGGGTGGTATAGACATTCTGACGGTATACTTCCCATCTGTAAGCATGGTATACCTTTGCATTTGTTTATGTTATCTTCATCTCCTTGGTTAGATGTATTCCTACGTTGGGTTTGTTTTTTGTTTTTGTGTGTGTGTGTGTGTTTCGTGCAACTTGAATGGATTGTTAACTTATCTTTCTGCTTTGTTAGTGTAATGAAATGCATAGAGTTCTGTATATTCATTTTGAATTCTTCCACTTTATTGAGTTCATTTATCAATGCTAGTAATTTTTTTGGTGGCATCTTTAGGACTTTCTATAGATAGTATTGTCCTCTGCCAATAGTATCCATTTTACTTCTTCCTTGCCAATCTGGATGCCTCTTACTTGTTTTTCTTCTCTGCTGCGGCCAAGACTTCCAGTACTGTGTTGAATTAAAACGGAGAGTGGATCTTTACTTGGTTCCTGATCTTAGAAGAAGTGCTTTCAGTTTTTATCATTGAGAATGATGTTAGTTGTGGGTTTTTCATATATGGCCTTTACTATGTTGAGGTATGTTCCCTCTAACCTCATTTTATTGAATGTTTTTAACATGAACAGATGTTGTATTTTATCAAATGATTTTTTCTGAATCTGTAGAGATTATATAATTTTTATCCTTCCTCTTTGTGATGTTCTCTATCAAACTGACTTCTAGATATTGGCCCATCCTTGCATCTCCGGAATAAATACTACTTGATTGTGGTGAATGATTTTTTTTTTAATGTATTGCTGAATTTCCTTTGTTAATATTTTGTTGAGGATTTTTGCATCTATGTTCATCAGGAATGTTGGCCTGTAGTTTTATTTTTTTGTAGTGCCTTTGTCTGGTTTTGGTATTTAGGGTAATGCTGGCCTTATAGAATGAATTTGGAAGTTTATCTTCCTATTTCTGGAATAGTATGATAGGAATAGGTAATAATTCTTCTTTAAACATTTGGTAGAATTCTCCTATAAAGCTCTGGTCCTGGGCTTTCATTTGCTGGGAGTTTGTTGTTGGGTTTTTTTTTTCCCCCCACTGATTCTCTTTCATTACTAGTTATCTACCTAATCAAATTTTCCATTTCTTACTTATTCAGTTTTGAAGGATTGTATGTTTCTAGGAATTTATTAATTCCTTCTAAGTTGTCCATTTTATTGGCATATAATTTTTCATAATATTTTATAACATTTTTACTTGTGAGATATTTGTTGTTTTTTCTCCTCCTTCATTTTTCACTTTATTTGAGGTCCGTCTCTCTTGAAGAGTTGGGCCAAAGATTTATCAGTTTTATTTTTCAAAGAACCAGCCTTCATTTTCACTGATCTTTTGTATTCTTTTATTTATTTTTTATTTATTTTTATTGATTTCTGTATAGAGAGAAAGTGTGCACATGAATGGGAGGAAGGGCAGAAGGAGAGGGAGAATCCCAAGCAGACTCTCCTTTGAGCACAGACCCTGACAAAGGGCTTGATCCCAGGACCCTGAGAACCATGACCTGAGCTGAAATCCAGAGTCAAATGTTTAACCAAGTGAGCCACCTAGGCACCCCTTGTATTCTTTTAGTTGCTCTATCATTTATTTATGTTCTATTCTTTATTACTGCCTTCCTTCTACCAACATTGGGCTTTGTTTTTTCTTCTTTTCCAGTTCATTTAGGTATAAGGTTACATTATCTATTAGATTTTTTTCTTGTTTCTTGAGATAGATAGACTTGTATCACTATAAACTTCTTTCTTAGAACTGCTTTTGCTGCATCCCAAAGATTTTGCATCACTGGGTTTCCATTTTCAATTATCTTCGTGTATTTTTTATTTCTTTTTCTATTTCTTCATTAAACCATTCATTGTTTAGTTGCATATTATTTAGCCTCCATGTGTTTGTGTTCTTTTCCAGTTGTTTTTCTTGTAATTGATTTTAGTCTCATACTATTGTCGTCAAAAAACGTACTTGATCTGATTTCGGTTTTCTTAAAGTTCTTGAGACTTGTTTTGTGACCTAACATGACCTGTTCTGGAAAATGTGTACTAGGAAAGAATATGTATTCTGGGATTGGGGGGATGGAATCTTCTCTCTTCTCTCTCTCTCTCTCCATATATATGTATATATATGCTAAGTTCATTAGATCTAATGTGTTATTCAAAACCTGTTACCTTATTGATTTTCTGTCAAAATGATCTATCCACTGATGTAGATGGGGTGTTAAAGTCCCTTACTGTTACTGTATTACTGTCAATTTCTCCCTTTCTATCTATTAATATTTGCTTTATGTATTTAGGTGTGCCAATGTTGGTGCATAGATAGTTATAATTTTTATATTCTCTGGTTGGATTGATCCCTTTGTCATCATGTAATGCCTTTTTTTGTCTCTTGATTCAATCTTTGTTTTAAAGTGTTTTTTTCTCCTGATAGATGTTTAACTACCCTGGCTTTTCCCCTTCCACTTTTACTTATATGGAATGTCTTTATTCCAACCCTTCAACTTCAGTCTGTATGTGCTTTAAAGTGAGTCTTTTGTGGGAAGCTTGTAGTTGGGTCTTGTTTTTTCATCTCTTCAGATGAGAAGAGGAGCATATAGTCCAATTACATTTAATGGAATCACTGGTAATTATGTATTGTTGCTTTTTTTTTAAATTTTACTTTTTTTTTTGTTTATTTACAGCATAACAGTGTTCATTGTTTTGGCATCACACCCAGTGCTCCATGCAGTACGTGCCCTCCCTATTACCCACCACCTGGTTCCTCAACCTCCCACCCACCCCCCGCCCCTTCAAAACCCTCTGGTTGTTTTTCAGAGTCCATAGTCTCTCATGGTTCATCTCCCCTTCCAGTTTCCCTCAACTCCCTCTCCTCTCCATCTCCCCATGTCCTCCATGTTATTTGTTATGCTCCACAAATAAGTGAGACCATATGATACTTGACTCTCTCTACTTGACTTATTTCGCTCAGCATAATCTCTTCCAGTCCCGTCCATGTTGCTACAAAAGTTGGGTATTCATCCTTTCTGATGGAGGCATAATACTCCATTGTGTATATGGACCACATCTTCCTTATCCATTCATCTGTTGAAGGGCATCTTGGTTCTTCCCACAGTTTGGCGACCGTAGCCATTGCTGCAATAAACATTGGGGTACAGATGGCCCTTCTTTTCACTACATCTGTATCTTTGGGGTAAATACCCAGCAGTGCAATTGCAGGGTCATAGGGAAGCTCTATTCTTAATTTCTTGAGGAATCTTCACACTGTTCTCCAAAGTGGCTGCACTAACTTGCATTCCCACCAACAGTGTAAGAGGGTTCCCCTTTCTCCACATCCTCTCCAACACACGTTGTTTCCTGTCTTGCTAATTTTGGCCATTCTAACTGGTGTCAGGTGGTATCTCAATGTGGTTTTAATTTGCATCTCCCTGATGGCTAGTGATGATGAACATTTTTTCATGTGTCTGATAGCCATTTGTATGTCTTTGTTGAAGAAGTGTCTGTTCATATCTTCTGCCAATTTTTTGATATGATTATCTGTTTTGTGTGTGTTGAGTTTGAGAAGTTCTTTATAGATCCTGGATATCAACCTTTTGTCTGTACTGTCATTTGCAAATATCTTCTCCCATTCCGTGGGTTGCCTTTTTGTTTTGTTGACTGTTTCCTTTGGTGTGCAGAAGCTTTTGATCTTGATGAAGTCCCAAAAGTTCATTTTCGCTTTTGTTTCCTTGGCCTTTGGAGACATATCTTGAAAGAAGTTACTGTGGCTGATATCGAAGAGGTTACTGCCTACGTTCTCCTCTAGGATTCTGATAGATTCCTGTCTCATGTTGAAGTCTTTTATCCATTTCAAATTTATCTTTGTGTATGGAGTAAGAGAATGGTCAAGTTTCATTCTTCTACCTGTTGCTGTCCAGTTTTCCCAGCACCATTTATTGAAGAGACTGTCTTTTTTCCATTGAATATTTTTTCCTGTTTTGTCGAAGATTATTTCACCATAGAGTTGAGGGTCCATATCTGGGCTCTCCACTCTGTTCCACTGGTCTGTGTGTCTGTTTTTATGCCAGTACCACACTGTCTTGGTGATCACAGCTTTGTAGTAAAGCTTGAAATCGGGTAACGTGATGCCACCAGTTTTGTTTTTGTTTTTCAACATTTCCTTAGCAATTCGGGGTCTCTTCTGATTCCATACAAATTTTAGGATTACCAACTCCACATGCAAGAAGGGAAATAATCAAGATTAGAGCAGAGATCAATGAGGTAGAAACGAGAGATACAGTAGAACGTATCAATGAAACTAGAAGCTGGTTTTTTGAAAGAATCAATAAGATCGATAAACCATTGGCCACACTAATCCAAAAGAAAAGAGAGAAAGCCCAAATTAATAAAATTATGAATGAAAAGGGAGAGATCACAACTAACACCAAGGAAATAGAAACAATCATCAGAAATTATTACCAACAGTTATATGCCAATAAGCTAAGCAACCTAGATGAAATGGATGCATTCCTGGAAAACTACAAACTCCCAAAATTGAACCAGGAAGAAATTGACAACCTGAATAGACCGATATCTAGTAACGAGATTGAAGCAGTGATCAAAAACCTCCCAAAAAACAAGAGCCCAGGACCTGACGGATTCCCTGGGGAATTCTACCAAACTTTCAAAGAAGAAATAACACCAATTCTCCTGAAGCTGTTCCAAAAAATTGAAGCAGAAGGAAACTTCCAGACTCTTTTTATGAAGCCAGCATTACCCTGATCCCCAAACCAGGCAAAGACCCTACCAAAAAGGAGAATTTCAGACCAATATCACTGATGAATATGGATGCAAAGATTCTCAACAAGATCCTAGCAAACAGGATCCAGCAGCACATTAAAAAGATTATCCACCATGACCAGGTGGGATTCATCCCTGGGTTGCAAGGTTGGCTCAACATTCGCAAATCAATCAATGTGGTAGAACAAATCAATAAGAGAAGAGAGAAGAACCACATGGTCCTCTCAATTGATGCAGAAAAAGCATTTGACAAAATCCAGCATCCGTTCCTGATGAAAACGCTTCAAAGTATAGGGATGGAGGGAACATTCCTGAACTTCATAAAATCTATCTATAAAAGACCCACAGCAAATATCATCCTCAATGGGAGAAAGCTTTCAGCCTTCCCATTGATATCAGGAACACGACAAGGATGCTCACTCTCACCACTCTTGTTCAACATAGTATTAGAAGTCCTAGCAACGGCAATCAGACAACAGAGAGAAATAAAAGGTATCCAAATTGGCAAGGAAGAAGTCAAACTCTCTCTCTTCGCAGATGACATGATTCTTTATATGGAAAACCCCAAAGACTCCACCCCCAAACTACTAGAACTCATACAGTAATTCAGTAACGTGGCAGGATACAAAGTCAATGTACAGAAATCAGTGGCTTTCTTATACACTGACAATGTAAATACAGAAAGGGAAATTAGAGAATTGATTCCATTTACTATAGCACCAAGAACTCTAAGATACCTGGGAATAAACCTAACCAAAGAGGTAAAGGACCTGTACTCGAGGAACTACAGAACACTCATGAAAGAAATTGAAGAAGACACAAAAAGATGTTCCATGCTCTTGGATTGGAAGAATAAACATTGTTAAAATGTCTATACTGCCTAGAGCAATCTATACTTTTAATGCCATTCCGATCAAAATTCCACCGGTATTTTTCAAAGAGCTGGAGCAAATAATCCTAAAATTTGTGTGGAATCAGAAGAGACACCGAATTGCTAAGGAAATGTTGAAAAACAAAAACAAAACTGGCGGCATCACGTTACCCGATTTCAAGCTTTACTACAAAGCTGTGATCACCAAGACAGCGTGGTACTGGCATAAAAACAGACACATAGACCAGTGGAACAGAGTGGAGAGCCCAGATATGGACCCTCAATGCTATGGTGAAATAATCTTCGACAAAACAGGAAAAAATATTCAATGGAAAAAAGACAGTCTCTTCAATAAATGGTGCTGGGGAAAACTGGACAGCGATATGTAGAAGAATGAAACTGTATTATTGCTTTTTAAAATTTTTTTCTGGTTCTTGCAGTTCTTGTTTTTTGGTTTTATTTTGTTTTTGTTTCTGTTTTTGTTTTTGTTTTTGTTTTTTGTTCTTCTTCTCTTGCTGTCTTCCCTTGTGGTTTAATGTCTTTACTTATTGCTTGTATTACTTTCTCTTTATTTTTTGTATATCAATTACAGGTTTTAGTTTGTGGTGTCATAGGTTCATATATAACATCATATGTGTATAGCAGACTCTATTAAGTTCACATACATCCTAAAAGCACTATATTTTTACCCCTTCCATGTTTTATATATATAATGTCATACTGTACATCTTTTTATTGTTTATATTCCTTGACTAATTTTTGTTATAAAAGATTATTTTACTACTTGTATTTTGACCTTCATAGTAGCTTTATAAATGATTAAACTACTTTAACTGTATGTTTGGTCTTACCAGTGAAAGTTTTTCCTTTCATAATTTTATTCTAGTTATGGCTTTTTCTTCCCATTTAATACCCTTTAACATTTCTTGTTTGCTGGCTTAATGGTGTTGAACTCTGTTAACTTTCTCTTCATTTCTCCTTCATTTCTGAATGGAAATCTTGCTGGTTAGAGTATTCTTGGTTGTGGGTTTTTTGTTTTTTTTTCCTTTCAGCAGTTTGAATATATCATGCCATTCCCTTTTGGTCTGTGTTTTTCACTGAAAAAATTGTCTGGTAGTGTTACAGAATTTCCCTTCTATGTAACTATTTTCTTTTTCTCTTATGGCTTTTAAGAGTCTATCTTTAGTTTTTTTCGTTATTATTATTATGTCATTTCGTGTGACCCTCCTTGAGTTTATATCTTTGCTTCCTAGACTTGGACATTTGTTTCTTCCAGATTAGGGAGCTTTTCAGCTCTTATTTCTTCTAATAATTTTCTGTACCCTTCTTTCTGTTTCTCCTTCCACTGTTCCTATAATGTGAATGTTATGCTCAATGGTGTCATAGTGGTTCCTTAACCTATTCTCATTTTTTATTACTTTTCTTTCTGCTGTTCAGCTTGCTTGCTTTCCATTATCCTGTCTTCTAGCCCACTGATCTGTTCTTTAGCACCCTCTAATCTGCTGTTGATTCCCTTAGTGTATTTTCCATTTTAGTTATTGTATTCTTCAGTTCTGACTGTTTGGTTTGGCGGTTGGTGAGGGGGTGTTTTTTTTTTTAGAGAGAGAGAGCAAGCATGGGAATGGGAGGGGGGCAGCAGGAGAGAGAGAATCTTAAGCAGTCTCGATACCCAGTGTGGAGCCTGATGTGGGGCTCAGTCCCATGACCCTGAGATCATAACCTGAGCTGAAATCAGGAGTCAGACACTAAATTAACTGACACTAAATTAAGACACTAAGACACTAAATTAACTAAATTAACTAAATTAACATCCAGGGGCACCTGGATGGCTGGTTTTTTTTTTTTTTTTCTTGTATTTTCTACATCTTTGTTGAAATTCTAAGTTTATCCACTCCTGTCTTTAGTCCAGTGAATACTGTTATAACGGTTACTTCAAAGTGCTTATCGAGTATATATATTTTTTATCCTGTTTTGCTTAGCTCTTTTCTTGTGATTTTGCCGTGTTCTTTCATTTGAGACATATTTTCTGTCTCCTCATTTTGTCTATTTCTCTGTTTTTCTCTATGTATTAGGTAGGTTACAGAGTCTCGTAGTCTTTTTTTTTTTTTTTAAGATTTTATTTATATGAGAGAGAGAGAGAGAGCAAGAGAGGGAACACCAGCCGGGAGAATGGGAGAGAGAGAAGCAAGCTTCCTGCTGAGCAGGGGGCCTGATGTGGAGCTTGATCCCAGGATCCTGGGATCATGACCTGAGCCGAAGACAGACACAATGACTGAACCACCCAGCTGCCCCCAAAGTAGTGGTCTTTTGAAAAAGAGGTCCTGTGGTATCTTATCGTGCAATCACCCCTGTTCACTAGGACCAGGCATCTAAGGGTATTCTATATGTGGGCTCTGTGCCCATTACTATTGTGGCTGAGCCACATTTGCAATGGACATAGTGGTAAATGAGTCTGGCCTTCCGCCCGACTGGCTGCTGTGACCCACTTCATCTTGTTTTTTGTTTTTATTGTTTTGTTTTGTTTTGTTTCCTTTTTTAAGATTTTTATTTATCTACCTGAGAGAATGAGAACACAAGTAGGGAGAGCAGTAGGCAGGGGGAACTGGAGAAGTAGACTCTCCCCTGAGCAGGGAGCCTGATATGGGGTTCGATCCCAGGACCCTGAGATCATGACCTGAGCTGAAGGCAGACACTTAAGCAACTGAGCCACTCAGTTGCCCCCCTTACTTCATCTTCTATGGGCACATTGGCATGATTTGCTCTTCATGATAATGTGAGGCCTGGCTGTGGCCACCAGGGGCTCACTGATGGGTGGGCTGGAATTCAGCCTCGCTGTTTGCACTTAAGCCTCTGTGGCAGCTGCATGTGCACCACAGGGCAGAACTTTCTCCCTGCACAGCCAGGGAAGAGACTCTTTTGCAGGAGCTGAATGCATGTTGGTGTGTGGTGTTATCCCCCCACGTCCTCAGTGCAGGACTTGCTTTGGAGTGATGTTGATCCTAGTTGGGGCCACCTGCTTTGGCAGGATGACTGGCTGGAGTAGTAACTGCTTTGGAGGGATGCCTGCCCTGTAGGTGTGTTGGGTTGGGACAGGCCTGCAGAAGAATGCTGGTGCCAAAAACTTAGATGGAGAGTGTTAGAATTGGCTCCTGCCAGCAACTGACCATTCTAAGCTGAAGGTGGGACAAAGAAAAATGGCACCCACTAGCACTTTTGTTCCCAGAGAAATCTTCTGCAGATCCCTGCCCCTCCAGCACAGCCTTACGACTAGGCAATAATTCTCCTTTATATGCATCCTCAGGCACTCTTCACACTGCTGCCCAAGTTATTTATCGTGCTGTTCTTTAAGGGTGCAGACTCAGTTTCCTATCCCCTCTAGCTCTCTTGGAGCTAAGCCCTGCAGATTTCTAAAGCTTCCAAAGTTAAGCCCCACTGATTTTCAAAGCCAGAGTTATAGGGATTTGTTTTCTCCGTGAGGATCCCCACAGCTAGGGGTACCTAATGTGGGTTCCGATCTTCTTCCTCCTCTGTGCTTGTGGTGTCCCTCCTATTTGCAGTTAGTTGTGCTCAGGGTCTGGATCTCAATAGCCTCTCTACTCCTCCCAACGTTTTTGATGGGGTCTTTTCTCTATGACTAGCTGTGGAAGATCTGTTCTGCCGGTCTTCGGGCTGTTTTCAGAGTCACTTGTGTAGATGCAACTGTTACCTCAGGGTGTTCAGAGGACAAGGTAAGCTCAGAATCTTCCTATTCTGCCATCTTCCCCTTCTCCTGTCAAAGTAATTTCTTACTTATAGTAATTTTAAAAAAAAAGATAAATTTGGAAATTGATTTATCTTTTAAGGATTTTCAAAAATTATAGACCATGTTCAAACCAACCCCACTATGGCCTCACTGGTTTTCATTCCACCATGTGCTCACTGGAACAGAAAACAAGGGGTTGCAAGATTTTGATCACTTGGGACATGCTCACACTGTAAAATTAAATAAGAAAATAATCCAAACTCTGTAGGAAGTATTAGACTGTAGTAAAAATAGGTGCCTATAAAAAGAATAACTAGAAGGGCACCTATGTGGCACAGTCAGTTAAGCATTTGACTCTTGATCTCAGCTCAGATCATGGGTTTTATCTCAGGGTCATGGGTTCAAGCCCTACATTTGGCTCCATGTTGGGTGTGGAGCTTACTTTAAAAAAGAAAGAAAGAAAGAAAGAAGAACTAGAAAAGTTCTTTAATGGCAAAAGAAAAACTAGACGTACAATAAAACGTCAATAGGTACTAGGATTATGGGTGCCTCCTTCTTTTCATGAATTGAAAACTTTTCTAAAAGGAATTTTTTATAACTGAAACAACAATCAAAGTCCAATAGTTAAGGGATGTTTGTCAAAACTAGGCACATTTATTCACAGAACAGTACACAGCTATTAAAAGCAACTTTTAAGAAGTTTATATAATAAGATGGGAAATGCTTATATTTCCAGAAAGCCAGAGGCAGGGTACAGACTTTCTCTGAAAGACTGAACACAAAAGAAGATACTACTGGCTCTCTCCAGGGAATGGAACAGAGAACTAAGGACAGATGTAGGTGGTAGGATTACTATTCGCTGTATTTATTTATTTATTTTTTTACATTGATCAGATTGGCAAAAACAAAAGGCTGGTAATACTAAGTACCAATGAGAATGTGGACAAAGACCTGTTATACATTGCAGGGCAGAGGGAAATTCCTATAACCATTTGGAGAGCAATCACACATAAGCAAGCTCAAAAACCCATTCCTTTATACTGACTCTATTACCCCATATTTATCTTATTACCCCATGTGTGCACAGAGAAATGCAAAAGGATAGCTTTACTGTCTCATGGCTTGATATGATGGGAACACTGAAAACAACCTAAAGGTCTGTTGAGGACTGAATCATGTGCCTCCCCAAATTGTTTTGTTGATGTCTTAAACCCCAGTACCTCAGAATGTCTTTGGGTCTTTGAAGAGGTACTTAACTTAAAGTGAAGTCACTGAGGTAAGCTCTAATCCAATATGGTGTCCTTATAATGAGCGCATGTTAGAGCGCATGCTTATAATGAGCGCAATTAGAACATGTACAAAAAGAAGACCGTGTGAAGATAGAAGACGATGGCCATCTACAAGCCAAGAAGAGAGGTGTCAGAAGAAATCAACCCTGGGGCACCTAAGTGGCCAGTCTTCTGAGTGTCCAACTCTTGATTTCAGCTCAGGTCATGATCTCAGGGTCATGAGATCAGGCCCCATGTCAGACTCCATGCTGAGTATGGAGCCTATTTACGATGCTCTCTCTCCCGCTGCTTCAGCCCCTCCCTGCCCCTGCTTAGGCTCTCTTGCTCTGACTCAAAAATTTTTTTAAAAATTAATCAACCTTGCCAACACCTTGATCTCAGACTTCTAGCTTCCAGAACTGTGAGGCCATAACTTTCTGTTTTTGAGGTCTCCCAGTCTCTGGTACTTTGCTGTGGTAGCCTGAGCAGATGAATGGAAAGTCCGTCAGCAGAAAATGGATAAATAAAGCCGTGGTTATGTAGACAACAGTCCCACTAACTGCCAGATTTGTAAAAGATGAGGGCTCCAGCAATATGGAGTTCCCATGAGGAATTCAGTTCAAACATGTTGCTCTTCTCCCACCTGACCCCAGTGGCCGGAAGAGTTTGATCTAACACCACATACAAGGGAAAGCCTGGATGTTGAAGGACATGGAAACACGGTGCCTTTGATCATTACTAAGGCCATTTATAGGGTTGGTCTCTAAAAGTAGAGGACAGAATCCAAAAGCCAGCCTACCTCTCCAGGATGCCCCCTCTTCCTCACCCCAGAAACCTAATCCTGTTAGGGTGAACGGAATTCATTCCTTCAGTCATTCGTTGAACCAACATTGACTCTACTATACCTTTGAATCCAGAGCCTTGCTAGGGATGAAGATATAAAGATAAACACAACTTACAGTTGTCAGGCAGCTGGCAGTCTGGCTGGGGAGAGACAAGTGAAATCGAGTCACTATACAAGGTATTACAGGGATCTATGAGCAGAACCCAGAGGTGAGTGGAGAAAGACATCACAGTGAAAACAGCACCTTGTACATTATATTTCCTCTGCCGGAAAGGCCTGTCTTTTTTGCTTTGGGCAGTGTGTGCTCAACAAAGGCAGGTCTTTCAGGCAGTAACAATAAAGGGTCCAAGGGCACAGAGTCACAAATGGCCCAGGAAGCCAAGGCAAGGTTCTAAGTGGGGCAGCTGCATTGCCTGGTGGGAGGGGCAGGAACCAGGCTGGTCAGGGGCAGAGGGGAGAGGTGGGTTTTAAGTTGTAGACAGTAGGAGTTGACAGAAATTTTTCTGAAAAAGACTGGCCTGGTGGGCTGTCCAGGAAGATTCTCTGGCAGCAGGTTGTAAAAGGACTAGAGGGAGAAAGGACTACAGGTAGTGGAGCAGAAAACCTGTCCCAGCATCTGGGGCTTTTCCGGGTGGGTGCACACAGAGAGAGTTGTGACTCAGGATTGCAGCTGGAAATGCTGAAAGGTCACTTTGCCTGTGAAACACAAGACAATAGACAGAAAGAGCGCCTGGAAAGAATGGAGCATTGTAGCTGGCAAATGCCTAACCCGCGTATATTTTAATGTCAAAAGTGCTTATTCTGTATGAATTTTCTTTGAGAACAATGGGGGCCATTTGATCCCCAGGGCTATGTGCATCCAGAAAGCTGTCGAGAGAAGTGCTGTGCTGTCCAGGGCTCTTCGTCTGCTTCCACTGGTTGGATCAGCAGTTTGGGGAAAACTGGCCGGCTGATGTCACACCATGGCACGTGGGAGCCAATTGGTACCCAGAGAAGGCAGGTGTCCAGGCCACTCAAACACCCAACTGTTCACCTGTGCTCCCATTTTCAGGCCTTAGAAGGACATGCTCATCTGAGAAAGTATCATAGAAAATTTAGGAAGTTCTCTTCCACCCATTTGTCCATGAGGTGCCCTCTGAGGAGTCATAGAATTTGCTTCTGTCCTCAACTCTGCTACAGAAGAGCTCTGTGGTACCGTGGACCTCCTCAAACTCCCTGGGCCTCCTTTTTCTCATATGTAAAAACATGAAAGGAAACCAGTCGTGCCCATACCTGGCTGTGCATCAGAAGTCCTTAGGGAGTGAGTTAAGAATCCTAATTCCTAGGCATAACTCCAGACCAATGGAATTAAGTCATCTGGGGAAGGGGACCCTGGGAGATTGTAACCAAGGATCTGTTTAGGCATCTGTTACTTGCCGATCCCCAAGCTCTCTCACTTTCTAAGATCTCCTGGTACCTACAGATTCACATTATAGGAAGCATAGCGCCACCCCCAACCCTGTGGTCAGTATTTTGGTCAGAATTCAGGGGTGTTCTCACAGGAGACTTAGATGACTCCTGGACATACTTTGCTCCATTCTCCAGCTCTTACTGCACTCTCTGTCACACTGGATCTGTCCCCTTCTCTCCTCAATGCCAGCCAAACTGGACCCAAGTCCACCGTCTTTAAGATTAAAAGTGTCTCACTATGGTGATAAGAAATGAATATTCCATAACAAACTAGCAATTCTACCACGTCCAATTCTTTTTTTTTAAAGCTTTTATTTATTTATTTGGTGCAGAGAGAGACAGAGAGAGAGAGACAGAGATTACAAGTAGGCAGAGAGGCAGGCAGAGAGAGAGGGGGAAGCAGGCTCCCCGCTGAGCAGAGAGCCCGATGTGGGGCTCGATCCCAGGATCCTGAGATCATGACCTGAGCCGAAGGCAGAGGCTTAACCCACTGGGCCACCCAGGCGCCCCCCACGTCCAATTCCTAAAAGTCCCTCTGACCAGTCCACCCGCAGGGATTTCCCTTTCTTCTCCGGCCCCAAATTCCTGCCAATGTCACTCTTCTGCTCCCTAGCAGTGTATGCCAAAATTTCCTCCAAGTTCTGCCCATTTCTCCCACAAAGCAGTTTGCTCCACACAACCCACATCAGGTCTTGAAAATCTGAGCCAACCTTTGCATATTTCAAAATGCGCTAAGGATCACATTAAGCAAAAAGTCTTTGAGGAGACAAAGCACTGACAAGCTTCAAAACACCTTCTCTTGAACAGAATCAAGGGATCCTGTTTGACTCTCACTCCCTAACTAGCAGAGAGCAATGGCAAGGTTACCACTACCTTCCAGCAATATCAACTCTGCTGCTCCCCTGAGAAGATGGCAAGAGTGGCAGTTGGCACTTTCTTTTCGATAGTGAATCTATTTCCCACTCCTTGCATGTTTAAGGGCTCCCCAAGTGGAGCCACCAGCCAGTCTGCTGCTAAAATTCGCATCTCTCTGAAAACAAAATTTCTGTGCCAGGGGGTGAAATGGATTTTGGAATTGCCCAGCTCAAGTCTCAGCTCCTCCCCTAATTAACTGGGCAGCTGTGGGCAAGTTCCTTCAGGTCTCTGAGCCTTGGCTTCCACATCTTCAGAAAAACAGGGTAATAACATCAAGTTCATGCAACTATATGAAGGAACATTAGATGTGATGGGAATTGCTGGTAACAGCTTTCATCTTCTTAGCATCCAGTAGGCAACCTTGCATAAGTGTAAAGAATTAGACAAAGCTCATGTGGCACGAGCTTTCTCTCTGCAAATACCTCTTCTCCTGGGCCCCAAGAAGTCATTTACTGAGCGTAGGACCTTTACTAAATATCCTTCTGGAGGACTAGATACCCCACTACCAGCCTGCTCCTTTGGGTGACCACTGCATTAACAGGTAATGATATGTTAGAGGTCAACATCTAATTTCAGGACAGAAGCAAGCTTGATTCCAAAGGACAAGACAGGAGTTCTGTATGCGAGGCTCGAAAACAGTAATGTCGTTGTGCTGGGCAACCATTAGGCACCATGAAATGAGGTAGCTCCAAACTTAAAGGAGAACAAGGGCGTAACGCAACCGATCGCTGATTAATTCCGAGTTCTCAGGTTGTCCTGAGCACTCCTACAGCACCAGATCATGTCTTTCTAGTCACACTGTGAGCTCATCGAGCACAGAGAATGTCATTGCAGTACCTGTCAGATTGCTAGGCCCATATAAGATGCATTTAAGAAATAAGTGAGCGCATCTGTTGATGGATGGGTGGACAGATGAGGGAGTTTCAGACCCTGTAAACTGACTGCCTGCGTGGTTATGTCACATAATGGGCTTTCAGAACCCCCTGAAAAACACAAGCCTTTATTTCAAAAACTGGTTCTGAAAAAACAGAAAATATTTCCCAGAGCAAAAGTGACTCCAACAGAACTGTCAAGTGCAATGATGCATTAAACTAGTTAATTCAATCCCTCATTCATTCAACAAACATTTACTAAATCATTCCATGCCAGGCACCATGCCAACTGCTGGAGATGAGAGAAGTAAACTGTCGTCCCCTGAGTGGGGGCTGCGCATTGGTTTTTTAAACCAATTTTTTTAAATTGGTTTTTAAAAACCAAGTTTTTTAAAACTTCCTATGTGGTTCTGTGCAGCCAGGATGGAGAAGGGCTGTCCAAGACCACTGTCTTCCCAGCACCTGCCCAGGGTGTACCCACACCATTCTGGAGACTACCGGCCAATCCCTCTTTTCTCCTTGCAGTTTCCCAGTTTCTACCTTTTGCTCCCTTAAATGGTGAAGATCTCAATGAATTACGTATTGCTTTTGCAACTATAGAGTAATGTTCCTTGTGGTTACCTTAAAGAGAAAAAGAAAACAAAAATAAAATATTTAGATTGGGCTTTTTTGAAAACAAGCTATGAAATCTATTTTATGTTTAATTCCAGTGTAGTTAACATATACAGTGTTATATTAGCTTCAGGTATACAATATAGTAATTCAATAATTTCTTATATTAGTGCTCATTATCATAAGTGTACTCTTTATTCCCTCTGCTTGTTTCATCCATCCCCCCACCTACCTCCCCTCTGGGAACCATCTATTTGTTCTCTATAGTCAAGAGTCTGTTTTTTGGTTTGTCTCTTTCCTTTGTTCATTTGGCTTATTTCTTAAGTTCCACATATGAATGAAATCATATGGTATTTGTCTTTCCCTGATTTATTTCACTTAGCATTATACCCTCTAGCTCCATTCACGTTGTTTAAAATATCAAGATTTCACTCTTTTTATGGCTGAATAATATTCCATTGTATATATATACACCACATGTTTATCCACGCATTGATGGACATTTGGGCTGCTTTATAATTTGGCCATTGTAAATAATGCTGCTATAAACATTAGAGTGCATGTATCTCTTTGAATTAGTATATTCTTTGGGTGAATACCCACTAGTACGATTGCTGGATTGTAAGGTATTTCTCTTTTTAATTTTTTGAGGGACCTCCATACAGTTTTCCACAGTGGCTGCACCAGTTTTCATTCCTACCACCAGTGCAGGAAGGTCCTTTTTCCTCCACATCCTTGTCAACTCTTGTTTCCTGTTTTTTATTTTAGTCACTCTGACAGGTATGAAGTAATATCTTGGAGTTCTCGTTTGCATTTCCCTGATGTTAAGTGATACTGAGCATCTTTTCATGTGTCTGTTGGCCACGTGTATGTCTTCCTTGGACAAATATTTGTTCTTGTCTTTTGCCCATTTTTTAAATTGGATTATTTTGGGGGTATTGAGTTGTATCAGTTCTTTATATATTTTGGGTTTTAATCCTTTATTGGATATGTCATTTGCCAACATCTTCCATCAGTAGGTTGTCTTTCGGTTTTGTTGATTGTTTCTTTTGCTGTGCAGAAGTTTTTATTTTGATGTTGTCCCAATAGATTATTTTTCCTTTTCTTTCTCTTACCCAGGAGACATATCTAGAAAGATGTCGTTACAGCCAATGTCAGAGAAATTGCTGTCTGTTTTCTTCTAGGATTTTTGTGGTTTTGGGTCTCACAGAAACAAAGCAGGAAGTATCACAATTCCAGATCTCAAGTTATATCACAAAACTATAGTAATCGAAACAGTATTGTACTGACACAAAAAGAGACACATAGATCAGTGGAACAGTATAGAAAGCTCAGAAATAACCCCATAATTATATGGTCAACTAATCTTTGACTAAGGAGGCAAGAGTATGCAATGGAAAAGACAGTCTCTTCCAGAAATGTCACTGGAAAAACTGAACAGCAGCATGCAAAAGAATGAAACTGGACCATTTTCTTAAACCACACACAAAAATAAACTCAAAACAAAATGTATTTCTTTTAAACCAAAAGTTCATTGATCTAAAACTGCTTAATTAATGTACATTTAGGACAGTGTTGATCTCTACTAATTTTAGCATTTTTCTCTAGTTCTGTGAGAAATGCTATTGGTATTTTGATAGATATTGCATTGGATCTGTAGATTACTTCAGATAGTATGGATATTTGAATATTCTTCCAATCCATGAACATGGTATATCTTTTTATTTACTTGCTCATCTTTTATTTCTTTCATTGATGTTTTATATTTTCAGAGTATAGGTCATTCACCTCCTTGGTTAAATTTCTTCCTAAGTATTTTATTCTTTGTGGTACAAGTGTAAATGGAATTGTTTTCTTAATTTCCCTTTCTGCTAATTCATTATTGGTGTAATGAAATGCAACAGATTTCTTTATATTAATTTTGTATCCTGCAACATTATTGAATTCATTTATTCTGATCGTTTTCAGGTGGAGTCTTTAGAGTTTTCTCTGTGTAGTATCATGTCATCAGCAAAGAGTGACAATTTAACTTTATTCTTACTAATTTGGATGTCTTTTATTTCTTTTTCACCTCTGATTTCTGTAGCTTGGACATCCAATACTATGCTGAATAAAAGTGAAAGTAAGTATCTTTGCCTTATTCCTGATCTTAAATGAAAGACTTTTTCAGCAGTATGTTGTTATCTGTGGGCTTTTCATATATGGCCTTTAATATGTTGAGGTATGTTCCCTCTAAACCCAATTTATTATGAGTTTTTATCATGAATGGATGTTTTATTTTGTTAAATGCTTTCTCTATTGAGATGATTATATTATTTTTAATCCTTCATTTTATTAATGTTGTGTATCACTTTTTTTTTTTTGCAATTATTGAATCATCCTTGCATCCCAAGAATAAAGCCCACTTGGTAAGTGGTGAATAATCCTTTTAATATATTGTTGAATGTGATCTGTTAGTATTTTGTTGAGAATTTTTGCTCCTATTTTCATAAGGGATATTGGCCTATAGTTCTTTTTTTATTGTGTTTTTGTCTGGTTTTGATTGTCAGGGTAATGCTGGCCTCACAAAGTGCATTCAGAAGCTCTCTTGTATCTTCTATTTTTTTTTTTTAATATTTTGAGAATAGTAAGAATTTAACTTCTTTAAATATTTGGTAGAATTCCTGTGACACCACCTGGTCCTGAACTTCTGTTTTTTGGGAGTTTTTAGGTTGCTGATTCAATTTTGTTGCTATTAATTGGTCTGTATTAATTTTCTATTTCTTTCTGATTTAGTTTTGGAAGAGTGTATGTTTCTAGAAATTTATCTGTTTCTTCTAGGTTGTTCAATTTGTTGGCATATTGTTTTTCCTAGTAGTTTCTTAAAATTCTTTGTATTTTTCTCATACTGGAAGTTACTTCTCTTTTGTTTCAAGTTTTATTTGGGTTCTTTCCCCACTTTTGTTTTCTTGATGAGTCTAGCTCAAGTTTTATTGATTTTACCTTTTTAAAGAACAAGATCTTGGTTTGATTGATCTTTTGTGGGTTTTTAAAGATCTTTATTTCTGCCCTGATTTTTATTTCCTTCTTTCTACTAACCTTTGGGTTTGTTTTCTAGTCCCTTTAGGTGTAAGTTTAGATTATTTGACATTTTTCTTGTTTCTTGAGGTAGACCTGTATTACTATAAATTTCCATTTTATTTTTTTTTTAAAGACTTACTTACTTTAGAGATAGAAAGAGCAAGGGAAAGGGCAAAGAGAGGATCCGAAAGTAGACTCCCCACGAGCATGGAGCCGACTTGGGGCTCAATCCCAGGACCCTGAGGTCATGACCTGAGCTGAAATCAAGAGCTGGATGTTCAACCAACTGAGCCACACAGGTGCTCCTAAATTTCCCTTTTAAAAATGCTTTTGTTGTGTGCCAAAGATTTTGGCGATTGTGTTTTCATTTGTCTCCATGTGTTTGTTTTTTTTTTTTTTTAAATTTTCTCTTTGATTTCTTCACTGACCCATAGGTCATTTAATAGCATGTTGTTTAGACTCCACGTGTTTGTATTTTTTCATGATTGATTTCTAGTTTCAACCCATTATGGTCATAAAAAATGATTATGATTTCAACTTTTTCAAGTTTATTAAGCCTTGTTTTGTGGCCCAACATGTGATCTGTCCTAGAGAATATTACATATGAACTTGAACATGTATTGTTGGTTTTGTATGGAATGTTCTGTACATGTTCTGTTAAGTCCATGTGGTCTAATGTTTCATTCAAAGATACCGTTTCCTTTTGATTTTCTGCGTGGATGATCTATGCATTGATTTAAGTGAGGTGTTAAAGTCTCTGTCAGTTTCTCCCTTTATGTCTATTAATATTTGCTTTATGTATTTAGGCGCTCCAATATTATTGATCCCTTTATCATTCTGTGATGTCCTTCATGGTCCCTCATTATAGTCTGTTTTACAGTCCATTATTTCTGATATATGAATTGCAACATTGGGGTTTTTTCCCATTTGCATGGAATTTTTTTTTCAATGCTTTACTTTCAGTCTGTATGTGTCTTTATCTGAAACGAGTCTCTTGTAGGTAGCATATGGATGGGTCTTTCTTTTTTAATTCATTCAACTACCCTATGTTTATTAAGTGGACCATTTACATTTTTTCCCCTTTGGACCTTTATTTTTTATTTTTTTTTTAACACCCATTGCTCATCAATACCCATCATCCAGTTACACTTTCTCCCCACCCCCTCTCCCTTCTGTAACCCTCAGAGTGATACCCTATGATAATTTTCTTTCTATGCTTGACTTACTTCACTTAGCATAATCCCCTCTAGTTCCATCCATGTCGATGTAAATGGTAGGTATTCATCCTTTCTGATGGTTGGTAATATTCCATTGTATATATGAACCACATCTTCTTTATCCATTCTTATGCTGAAGACATCTCTGATCCTTCCACCATTTACATTTAAAATAATTATTGATGGGTGTGTACTTACTGCCATTTTATTCAGTTTCCTGATCATCCCCCACCCCCACCCCCGATAGTCTTGTTATGTGTCTCTCTGACTCTCTTACGATTGATGACTTTCTGTAGTGTTACACTTTTACTTCTCTCTCTCTCTTTTTTTTTTTGTATGTATATTATAGGTTTTGGGTTTGTGGTTAGCATGTGGTCCACATGTAACATCCTAAAATATATATAAAACTGTCTATATTAAGTTGATAGTCACTTAAGTTTGAAAACCATCTAAAAGAACTTTTTTATTCCCCTTTTCACATCCTATATATATGTTGTCCCACTTTACATCTTTTTATTTATAATCTTTTTCTAATTGTGACCTTTTACTTTCCATTCAAAGAAGTACCTTTAACATTTCTTGTAGGCCAGTTTAGTGGTGATGAACGTTTTTAATTTTTGTGTCAGAAATTCTCTCTCTCCTTCAATTCTGAAGGATAACCTTGCCAGGTAGAGTATTCTTGGTTGTAGGTTTTTTCTTCCAGATAGGCCTGGATTATTCTGGGGTGCTTTGTGTCTGTACCACCTTGGTGAGAAGGCTGGCTGTCTATAGTGAGTGCTGGCCAGGGGTGTCATGGTGTGTGCCATGCTGGGCCCATCTTAGTGGGATAGCTGGAGCTGGTGTCGGCTGGGTGCCTGGGGCTCGCTGAGGCAATAGTCTCCAGAGAGTACCCAGAACCCTAATCCTATCAATGCTATCATGGTGGCAAAGGAACATTAACCATGGTGCTCATCAGTCTCTGTGACCTAAAGAGTTCCATCAGCTCCCCTGCCATTTGGCAGTATTCTAAGGTTAGCTCCTTTACATTTCAATCGATCCTTCAAACCCTGGCTTTTTACCGGAGCCCCAGAGAATCCAGGATTGGTATGGACTTGGGGCCCAGGGCTTTCTGAGGTGGCAGGCCAGCTATTGTGCCAGAACCCTGTTCCCATCTGTGCCGTCAAGAAGGAAGGAGAGGGGCGCCTGGGTGGCTCAGTGGGTTAAGCCACTGCCTTCGGCTCAGGTCATGGTCTCGGGGTCCTGGGATCGAGCCCCGCATCAGGCTCTCTGCTCAGCAGGGAGACTGCTTCCCCCCACCCCCTGCTTGCCTCTCTGCCTACTTGTGACTTCTCTCTCTGTCAAATAAATAAATAAAATCTTAAAAAAAAAAAAAAAGGAAGGAGAATGCAGACCATGGTACTCACCAGCCAATGCAACCCTGAGAAAGTTGCAGCAGCTCCTCAAGTCATTTGGCATGTTAGAGGGCCAGTTCCTTTATATTCTAGGTGGTCTTTTAAACCATAGCTTTTTTCCTCACCCATGGCAAATGAATCTGCTTAAGGTCCCTCAATACCATTCCTCCCCTCTGCAGTTTGTAACATTAAGGAAGGAGGATTCCCTTCATTATCATGTCTCCACCTCTTTTGCCGACACCATCTATGTGGTCTTATCTTTTGCTGTACAGAGCTCTTCAGCCACCCCTCAGTTCTTCAGGAGGAATTGCTCTATAAAGAGGTGTAAGTCTGGTGTATCCATGGAGGAAGTGGGCTCAGGGTCTCCCTATGTCACCATCTTGAACCAGAACTCCAGATGTTTTCAATTTACTTTGCCCAGATCCATCACAAGAATCACTAACTACAATAGCTACACATTATGAAATGTTTTACTTAATAAGACTTAAAAGTCTAAATGACACCCCGCCCCGGCCCCCCGAGCCATAGGCTGCAGAATGGATGCTTTGTCAGCAGGCCTGAAGACAACACGCATCTCATTGCGCAGCTCGTGAGTGACCAGGTACATTGTCAATGAGCAGTAATGTTTTGAAGAATCTTTTTTCCTGAGTATTGGTCTCAACAGTGGGCATAAAATATTCAGGACACCATGTTGTAAACATGTGCTGTCATCCAGGCTTCATTGTTCCATTTATGGAGCACAGGCAGAGTAGATATTTCACATCATTCTTAAGGGCCCACGGATTTCCAGGAAGGTAAACAAGCATTGGATTCAACTTAGCAGTCGTATTAGCCCCTAACAAGAGTTTCAGCCTGTGCTTTGAAATTTTGAAGTCAGGAACTGACTTCTCTGTAGCTGTGAAAGTCCTAGACGGCATCTTCTTCCAACTGAAAGCTGTTCATCTACATTGAAAATCGGTTGTTGAGTGGAGCTTCCTGAACTCTCTCAGCTTCATTAACTCTCTCAGCTCGATCTTCTGGAGAACTTCCTGCAACTTCTCCATTGACACCTGCTGCTTCAGTTTTCCTTTATGGAGGAGGCTTCTTTCCTTAACCCTCACGAACCCACCTCTGTTGGCTTCAAACTTTCTTTCTGCAGCTTTCTCACTTCTCTCAGCCTTCACAGAATTGCAGAGTTAGGAACTTACTCTGGATTAGGCTTTGGCTTAAGGGAAAGTTAGGGCTGGTTTCGTTTTTCCAGACCACTAAAACTGTCTCCATATCAGCAATAAGACTTTTGCTTTCTTATTATCCATATGTTCACGAGAATAGCGCTTTTCATTTCCTTCAGGAACTTGTCCTTTGCATTCACCAGTTGGCTGTTTGGTGCAAGAGGCCTACCTTCCAGCCTATCTCAGCTTTCAGCATGCCTTCCTCACTGAGCTTAATTATTTCTAGCTTTTGACTTACAGTGATAGATGTGTGATTATTCTTTTCACTTGAACCCTTGGAGGCCCTTGTTGGGTTATTAATGGGCCTAGTTTCAGTGTTGTTGTGTCTCTGGGAACAGGGATCCCAGCCTGATGAGAGGGAGAGAGATGGAGAACAGTTGGTTGGTGGAGCAGTCAGAACACACACATTTCTCAGGTAAGCTCCTTGTCTTAGTTGGGTATGCTTCATGGCACCCTAAAACAGTTGTAACAGTAACATCACAGGTCACTAGAACAAATACAAAATAATTAAAAAGTCTGAAATATTGTGAGAATTGCCAACAATGTGCTAGACATAAGCAGTGGTGTTGGGAAAATGGTACCAACAGACTTGCTTGACATCTGGTTGCCATGAATCCTCAATTTCTAAAAAGTGCAGTATCTGCAAAGCACAAGAAAGTGACGTGCATAAAAGGAAACAGGCCTGCACTGAATAAAGCCCCTCAATAAGAAAAATGTGCCTAAGGGCCCAGCACTGCCTGACATATAACACCTATAAGCCCAGATTCCAAAGGCTTGACTTTGATTCCATTCAGTAATAAATAAGTAATCTTAGCAGACACTAGAGGGACCAATGGTCCATGTGTGCCCAGGACTGAAGGGTCAGCAAAGTCACTAGCATGACAGGATGGTTGGTCACCCTAGAGATATCCTCCTCTTGCTACCAACATTCTTCTCTCAGAAATGAAAATGTTTAAATACAGTGAAACCTGAATATAAACCATATTCCAAGCTCAGAGATTTCACTGTAACAATACACTTTGTGCCTGTGGTGTTATATACCATTTTTACTAGTGTGCATTTTTCTGGGTCTTGAGTCTCAAAATGTTCCTGTTGGAAAAGGATCCAGACAGATTTTAAGCATCTATGTCCCCTCCCTCATAACATCCTTCGTGGACCAAGAGGTAGGATTGCCTCAAGGCTACCTGGGTAAATTGGGGTGAGCCTCAAACACTGGCCAAAATGTGCTGCTTTTTATCCATTATCTTATATAAGGCCTAGAGTTCAGGTTCTAGTATTCTCCCCCAGCACCATACAACCTCTTCAAGGGACAAGCCATCACTTCACATGTCATTGTCCTAAGAGAAGAAGTAGAAGGATACCTCTTGGAAATGCCAACTGCCAGCAGCTCTCTGGGGACTGCCTGGATTTTAATCTCTGCTTCATCACTAACTAACTTTGTTGACTGTGGGGACAGTGAGCAAACAGCCCTCTGATTCTCCATTTCCTCATCTGTAAAAGGGGGTTTAAGCCTACCTGCAAAGTTGGGAATGAAGATAGGAAACCAAACCAAAAACCCAAACCGTCCAAGTGCCTGACATGGAGGACAAAATGAACATGTTATAAGTGCTCAAATCTGAACAAGTAAAACCTTAAGTTGGTGCATATTTGTTGAAACAAATATACACACATGCTTCAGAATGTGTGATCTCCACTCACAGAAACAAAAAATGACCTTTCTGTTCAGAAACATTTCCTTTATATAGAAACACACTATATATTCAGTATGCAACCAATTTTTGACCGCCTGATTTGAACAGGTTCTCTTCTCCCAAGGCATTTATTTGAGGGCACACCACTGTAACATGTAATTACCAGCATCACCATTGTTTTGCACACTTGATACCATGTTTCTTTCTCCCACATAGAATTACTACCCAAGAGAAGTCCCTGAAAGGAACCACAGCACGTTCATAACAAAGATAAAAATGATCTTCAGATTCAACTAAAACAGTCCGATTTCATCAGCTGCAAAATCAGAAAAGTGAAAACCAGCCCATGTGGGTATCACAGCCATGATCATTCACACCTCTATGAAATGAGGGGAGCAAAGAGAAAAATGTCTATTGCTTCTTAACAAGCTTCTATATAGTTTTAAATTATCTTTTCTTTAAATTACTTATTTAAAAGACATTTTGCTGCCTTTGATGGTGCAAACATTTGGGTGTTTCTCAAGGCCATCCCTGGGCAAGGCAGAGGGCGCATGCGAAATGGAAAACAGTAGCCCTTCCTAGACTCCTGGGGTACGTGCACAGGAGACTTTCTGATTTCCAGTCTTGGCTCAGTTCAAAGAAAAAAGGGAAGCGTTCTATCCCCGCGAGGAAAAAAAAAATGCAGCTTACTTCAGGGCATGCCTTTCAGTCCATTGAAGTGTTCACAACAAGTCCTCCTGGCTCTTTCTTGAAGGATCCCCTCCTCCACAGTCTTCTGTGTAGTCACTGTGCTCAAAGGGTCTGCAGCTTCCCGAGGAACAACTGTGTCTGGCTGGGTATGTTCTGGAAGACAAGCTCTGTTGGCAACCACCTTCTGCCTTCTGGAGCAGATGTCTGGGTTCCAGGGTTTGGAAATCATGCCAGAAAAGCAAAGACCCAGCAGCCCAGAATGGCCAGTCTCTGTCTACAAAGCCGGCATAGTCTCCACACCCCTCAAATGTCCTCAGAAATATTAAATCAACTGGACATGGCTGACTTAATCATATAAAAGGCTTTATAAAATACTCCCTGCACTTAAAAAAAAAAAAAAAAATGCATGTAAACATCACTTCCAAGTCCCTGGTGAACCCTTGAGTCTTTCATCTCCTCTTTGTGACATATTGCAGTTTTACTTGCTTGGCTTCCTTGGGGGGATCAGTCTTTTTTTTTCTTATTAACGGAGTTCAGAGTCTGAGGCTCCCTCTGGATATGAGCGTGTGGTTTGATTGGCAGAAAGAGTATTATCAGGAGACTTATGATGTGTAAATAAAAATACATGGACCTAGAATAAAACATACACAAAAATTAAATTGCACACAAGGATACAAACGGGAAATGTCGCATGGGTGTGATCACACCATCTGCAGTCCAGCAAGTGACTGGCTTCAGTCCACACCGTGGAAACCTCCAGCAGGTGAGCAGGCCACAGAAGTGCCAAAGCCACAGGACTGGGTACAGCAAACTCATCAGCCTGGCTGCAGACAGACACACAGTGCTGTCCTGCTCCCAGAAGCAGACAAAGAACATTAATCCCATGACAGATGGTCAGAATCCCCTAATACTCAAAATATATGATACAGGAAAATGCAAACCCTATATTCTGTTCCCTAGAGACAAACACAGCTTTCACTCTAGCTGATGTACTCAAGCACAAGGGGTTCTTCTTGTGTGAGTTAGGAGCCAGAAGAATCCAGATTTTCAGAGCTTACTCCATAACTCTGAAAATCGCTTTCATCCAAACTAATAAGAAACAAGTGTTGCTTTTGAGTCTGTGGGACATTTATTGCGTAAATGTGTTCAGCACGCTGAGCACAGAGTAGACCATACCGGGCGTATCTGTAAATGTAATTCATTAGAAACAGCTTGCATTTGTACAATTGTTCTAGACCCTTTTGGAAAGGCTGACTTAGCCTTTCTCCGATGCTGTTTGAAGAGCGAGGGAAAAGTAATGTTAAAAGGAGAGGAAAAGACCCACAATGGATTCATGTATCATTCCTCAGCTTCTGTGATCATAAGGTCAGACACATCGGAATCCGATAATTTACTTATCCCCTAAACTTCCCCCCAAATGTCCACAGAATAGTCAAGACTTCTAACAGAAGGGAACACATCTTCACTCATTCTCTCAATAAGCATTTACTGCTTTGGATGTACAAAGCATTAAACCAGGATCTACAAAAAGGCAAAGGCCCCATCTCTTTCTTCAGGGGGATGGGAAACAAGACAAGTATACGAGGTAAGGGTATACTTTCCCCCCACTGAGCTGGAGGACAGGTTTCAAAACCCCCAAGTGGATGTCTCAAATTGTGGATAGTGCTGAACCCTCTGTATACTATGTTTGCCCTACATGTACCTACCTATGGTAGAGTTTATTAATTAGGCACAGTACGAGATTTACAATAACTAATAATGAAATAGAACAATTATAATCATATACTATGAGAATGTGGTCTCTTCTCTCTCAAAATCCAGTACAATGGTACTTTACTCACCCTTCTTGTGATGATGGGGATGATTCAATTACTAGCATGGGGCTATGCCTGACCTTCTGACCAAATACATCAGAAGGAGGATCATTGGTCTCTGGAGAGCAATTGACCATGACTGAAACCATGGAAAGTAAAAGTGGGCATGAGGGGCTCACAGAATCAAACCAGCCCCAGGTAAGTGAGCAACTCGTTTATTGTCTAAATCAGAACACTGAGAATGAAAAAGAGTTCTACACACAGACACACTGGCTCAACAGGTGTAAACTAGGCTTCGCAACAGGCACCGCAGCCACAGATTTCAGCCTGCACATCTGTATACGTTGCTCTTGCATTTTGCCATAACCTTTCCTATGTGACCAGAGCTACACCGGAACAATTACGTTAGATGAAAGCC
This sequence comes from Meles meles, assembly GCF_922984935.1. NCBI lineage: Eukaryota > Metazoa > Chordata > Mammalia > Carnivora > Mustelidae > Meles > Meles meles. The sequence continues at coordinate 145,895,330 of NC_060070.1, forward strand.
AAATATTTTTGGAGTCAAGGGAAAAATATTTCAAACCCCTAGCAAAGTTTAGAAACCTATTCTGACCCGCCATCTTTTTCTAAAATTTTAAGACCTATTTTATCTTTTTATTATGGAAAAACAACATTTATGGAGCACACTAGGGCTGATCTAGGTACTCCAGATGCACAGGTGAACAAGGCACAGTTCCCACTCTCGAGGACTTTTTATCTACAAAAATATCTATACAGATTCTAACATCCTTGCACGTGAATTTAAGGGTCATCTACTTAACGTATATAGTTTTGCTTTTCAAAATGAGTTCACAGCAAGGTTCTGCTATGGACTAAATAATGATGGTATTTGGAGAAGTAGAGCTTGGAGAGGTAATCTGGTTGGGGTGGGGCCCCCATGATGGGATTAGTGCCTTTATAAGAAAATAGAAACCAGAGCAGAAGCTGTCTGTGTGTGTGTGTGTGTCTCTCTCTCTCTGCCAAGTCAGGGCACAGTGAGAAGGCAGCCTTCCTTAAGCCCAGAAGAGAGCTTCCACCAGAAACTGAATCTGGGGCACCTTGAGAAACTGTGAGAAATTGTTGTTGAATTCACTCAGTCTGTACTTAGTCCTAGCATCCGGAGCAAAGACAGGTTCTTTCATAACACACTGAAGTGTTCACTTGAGACTAATTTACAGCTTAAAAGAAAGAAGATTAGGGAGGAATTTAAAGCTATGAAGTCCTGATAGATTGAAAACTACGTTTAAAAATAAAGCACGTCTGAAATTGAAATGTTAAGCAGCGAAGGACAGACTGAGAAGCCGATTTGCATACACCTGCCATTCACTGCTGGTTACACAATTAGCCCCAAGTGGGGAACAGATCTGGAATGTAACCAGACCCACCTCCACTAAAAGATGATTCCATTTTCATTTCTTCCATCAGATTCAGTGATTCTCTTAAGAGATGCTGAAAACACTTTTTTTTTAAAGATTTTACTTATTTAAGAGAGAATGAAAGAGCACAAGCAAGGAGAGGGAGAAGCAGGCTCCCTTTTGAGAAGCCATCTAGGATTGCCTCTGGCAACATGTGACTTAAAAATCAAATTAAGAAAAGATAAAACTGAAAATTCAGTTCCTTAGACACACTAGCCATGTCCACCCATGGCTAAGACATCAGATGGCATTTCTGTCACTGCAGACACTTCTAGGGGACAGAGCTGATCTGGATAGGGAATGACTATGTGTGAAGAGAAACAGAAATCTGCTTGGGTGATCTGGATTGGATCTCATTCTTCCCCTAGAGCCCTGAATGTAGGAACCAGCTTGCTGTAGTCAGTTACATGCATATTATCATGTTATCTCAAACAAACCCCTATTTAGCCTGATTGTCCACCAGTAACATTCTTCCCAAGTAGCTTCTCCCGAAGAAGTGTTCTTTTTACTGTTCTTGCTGTAAAGGAACTTTGGGTCTGAAACTCCAGTCCAGCTGTGTGTGTTTTCTTCAATTACCCACCACCCTGAGTTTCCACTTCCTGCAAGGATACACAGCTTCTCTCTCCCCCAGCTCACTGCTAGTTACCACGGAGTCTACCCTCTGTCAACACTCATGGCACTTGGGGCTTCAGTGCCAGACCTCCTCCTAGTACAAGGGACCTGTCTATGCTATTCCCTGTGTCTGGCGCACAGTGCGGAGTGCTCCAGCTCGCCACCGCCCCCCCCATCCTCACACGCTATGTTGGTTTTCACGCCTCCTCTGTAACCTGGGTCTTAGCCCAAACGCCACTTTCATTCCAAGGCTGCCCTGGATGGCCAGTCGGAATCTGATCTTTGTACCATTCACTCAGAGAACGATTTCAGTGTGTAGTTATAAATCGGTCCATTAACGCCTGTCTCCTCCATCAAACTAGCCTCTCCGTGGGACCAGGACTGATGTCTCTTTTATTCTCACCACGTTCTCGCCAGCTTCTAGAATGGTGCCCAGCAAACATAAGGTATGAAACGGTACTGAGTTGAAGTCAGTCATTTCTGCTACCATGTGAAAAAAAAAATCACCCACTCAGCAGTATCACGCACTTAGAATACTGGGGCATGGAGAGGTACAACTTGCTAGCAAGAGCGCTCACCAAACCAGCTCAATGTTAAAATGTAGACCAGAAAGGGCAAATACTGGCTGGAAGTCACAGATGCAGGGGGTAGGAAGATGGAGCTGTGTGTGAGGGGGCCTGCCCTCAGGGTGAGCATGGAGGGGGAAAGCCAGCTGAGAGGCAGGACAGAGCAGGAGGTGGGGGGAGGGACCACCTCTCAAAAGAGGGAGCTCAGCGAAGGGGGGTTACGGACAGAGAGAATACCTATCTGAAGAGGGAACCCAGTGAACGGAGGGTACAGTGAGGAGCTATGTCTCAAAAGACAGAGCGCAGTCAAAGGGGGTACTGACAAGGGGAGTAACTCTCAGAGGTGGGGGCTCAGTGAAAGGAGGGTAGGGAGAAGGGGGATAACTCTCAGAAGAGGGAGCTCAGTGAAGGGGATAACTCAGAGGGGGAATATCTCTAACAGGGAGCTCAGTGAGGGGGGCTACAGACGGGGGGTTTAGCTCTCAGAAGTAGGTGCATAATGAGTGTGTGTACTGACAGGGAGGATCTCTCTCAAAAGAGGGAGGTAAGGGAAAGGGGGTAGTGCAGGCAGAGATCTCCCAGAAGAAGGAGCTCAGTGAACGGAGGGTATGGAGAGGGGGATGTCTCTCAGGAGAGGGAGCTCAGGGAAGGGGGTTACTGACAGGGGAGTATCTCAGAAGAGGGAGCTCACTGAAGGAAGGTACTGACATGGGGGTATCACTCAGAAGAGGGACCTCAGTGAAGGGGGTCTGGACAGGGGAATCTCTCTCAGAAGCAGGAGATCATGAAGGGGAAGGTAGTGACAAAGGGGAAATCTCTCACAAGAGGGAACTCAGTGAAGCAGGGCTACTGACAGGGGGAATACCTCCCAGAAGAGGGAGCTCGGTGATGGGAGGATAGGGAGAGGGATATATCTCTCAGAAAAGGGAGCTCAGTGAAGGGCTGGGTAGTGATAAAGGAGAAACCTCTCAGAAGAGGGAGCTCATTGAAGGGGGTACAGAGATGGATATCTCTCAGTAGAGGGAGTTCCGTGAAGGAGAGGTAGTGATAGAGGGGATGTCTCTCAAAAGAGGGGGCTCAGTAAAGGTTGAGTAGTGACAGGGTATGGAGGGTGGGATATGTGATATATCTGCATAGTGAAGTCTATAATTTCTCATATATAAGAAGTATCTGAAACAGTGAAGGGAGGGTATGGAGAGGAGGGATATCTCTCAGAAGACAGATGTATCTCAGAAGGATACTACCCTGGGGGACAGCTCTCAGAAGATATATATCTCTCAGAAGGGTACTAACCCAGGGATATCTCTCAGAAGGAGTTGAATGAAGGGGGTAGTCACAGGGGTTCTCTCTCAGAAGCAGCAGCTCAGTGAAAGGAGTGTAGGTAGAGGGGGTATATCTCTCAGAAGAGGGAGATCAGTGAAGGGAGGGTACTGACATGGGGGATATTTCTGAGGAGGAGGCTCAATGAAAGGGGGTTATCACAGATGGGATATCTCTCAGAGAGGGACTCGGTGAAAGGGGGGTAGTCTTTCAGAAGATTTCTCCCAGAAGAAGGCGCTTAGTGAAAGGAAGGTAGTAACAGGGGGGATGTCTTTCAGAAGAAGGAGCTCAGTGAAGGGGGGTTATGAATAGGGAGGATATCTCTCAAACAGGGAGCTCAGTAAAGGAAGGGTACTCAGAAAAGCGGGCTCAGTGAAGGGGGTACTGACGGGGGTATCACTCAGAAGAGGGAGTTTAGTGAAGGGGGTATAGTGACGGGAGAATATCTCTCAGAAGAGGGAGCTCAGTGAAGGGGGTACTCACACAGGGGTTATCACTCAGGAAGGGAGCTTAGTGAATGGGGGTACTAAGTGGGGATATCTCTCAGAAGAGGGAACTCAGTGAAGTAAGGGTATGGAGAGGGGAATATCTCTCAGGAGAGGGAACTGGTGAAGGGGGGTACTCACAGGAGGGTATCTTTCAGGAAAGAGCTCAGTGAAGGGAGTTACAGGAGGGTTATCTCAGAAGAGGGAGCTCAGTGAAGGGGGAGTGAGCTCTCAGAAGAAGGAACATAGTGTGTATACTAACAAGGAAGATATCTCTCAAAAGAGGGAGCTCAGTGAAAGTAAGGTAGTAAAGGGGGTATCTTTCAGAAGAAGGAGCTCAGTGAAAGGGAGCTATGAATAGGGGGATATCTCTCAAAGAGCTAGCTCAGTGAAGAGACGGTATGGAGAGGGGGATATCTATCAGGAGAGAGAGCTCAGGGAAGGGGGTTACTGACAGGGGAGTATCTCAGAAGAGGGAACTCATTGAAGGGGGGTACTGACGGAATCACTCAGAAGAGGGACCTCAGTGAAGGGAGGTAGGGAGTGGGGGGATATCTTGCAGAAGAGGGAGATCAGGGAAAGGGAGGGTAGTGACAAAGGGGAAATCTCTCACAAGAGGGAGCTCAGTAAAGGAGGGTACTGATAGGGCCATATTTTTCAGAAGAGGAAGCTAGTGAGGGAGGGATAGTTCTCAGAAGAGAGAGCTCAGTGAAGGGCAGGGTAGTGACAAAGGAGAAACCTCTCAGAAGAGGGAGCTCATTGAAGGGGGGTACAGAGATGGATTACCCTCTCTTATATTTATATTTTATATTTTATATATATTATATATATTTTATATTATATTTCTTATTTTTATATTTATAAATATAAGAATTTCTTATATATACAAAGTATCTGAAACAGTGAAGGGAGGGTATGGAGAGGAGGGATATCTCTCAGAAGAGGAAACCCAGTGAAGGGGGGTAGTAATGGGGGGATATCTATCAGAAGATGGATCTCAGTGAAGAGGCGGGTACTAACAGGAGGGATATCTCTCAGAAGATAGGTGTATCTCAGAAGGGTACTAACCCGGGGATATCTTCAGAAGAAGGAGTTTAATGAAGGGGGTAGTCACAGGGGTTCTCTCTCAGAAGCAGCAGCTCAGCGAAAAGAGGGTAGGAAGAGGGGGTATATCTCTCAGAAGAGGGAGATCAGTGAAGGGAAGGTACTCATCACAGGGGGATATCTTTCAGGAAAGAGAGCTCAGTGAAGGGGGTTACTGACAGGGGGGGTGGTATCTCAGGAGAGGAAACTCAGGGAAAGGGGGTTACTAAGGGGGGTATATCTCAGAAGAGGGACCTGAGGGTAGGGAGTGGGGGGTATCTCTCAGAAGAGGGAGATCGGTGAAGCAGGGGTACTGACCAGGACAATACCTCTCAGAGGAGGGAGCTCAGTGAGGGGGGTTAGTGACAGGGGGGATATCTTTAAGAAGAGGGAGATCAGTGAAAGGGAGGGTAGGGAGAGGAGGGTAAACCTCTCTGATAGTGACTAGGTGATATCCTCAGAAGATATAGCTTGGCCAAAGGGCAGTAGTGACAGGAGGATATCTTCCAGAAGAGGAAGCTCACTGAAAGGGAGGGTAGTGACAAAGGGAAAATCTCTCAGGAAAGGGAGCTCAGTGAATGGGCGTACTTAGAGGGAGGATCTGTCTCAGAAGAGGGAACTCAGTGATGGGGGGTTTTGATAGGGGGGATATTCCCAGAAGTGGGAGCTCAGTTAAGGGAGGGTAGGGAGAGGGGGGATATCTCTCAGAAGACGGAGCTCAGTGCAGGGGAGGTAGTGACAGAGGAATATCTCTCAGAAGAGGGAGCTCGGTGCAGGGGGTACTGACTGGGGATATCAAAAGGATAGTGATGGAGGGATATCTCTAGAAGAGGGACCTCAGTGAAAGGGGGGTAGTGACAGGGGGTATATCTCCCAGAAGAAGGAGCTCAGTGAAGGGTAGGGAGAGTGGGGCTATCTCTCAGATAGTGATGGGGGGATATCTCTTCAGAAGAGGGAGCTCAATGAAGGGGGGATACTCACAAGTGCGATAGCTTTCAGGAAAGGCAGCTCAGTGAAGGGGGTTACTGAGAGGGAAGTACCTCAGAAGAGGTAGCTTAATGGAGGGGAAGTACTGAGAGGGGGTGTCTCTCAGAAGAGGGAGTGCAGTGAAGCAGGGGTACTGACAAGGGGGATATCCTTCAGAAGAGGGAGATCAGTGAAGGGAAGGTACTCACAGGGGGATATCTTTCAGGAAAGAGAGCTCAGTGAAGGGGGTTACTGACGGGGGGTGGTATCTCAGGAGAGGAAGCTCAGGGAAAGGGGGTTACTAAGAGGGGGGTATATCTCAGAAGAGGGACCTCAGTGTGGGGGGTATCTCTCAGGGAGCTCAGTGAAGCAGGGGTACATCTTTCAGAAAAGGGAGATCAGTGAAGAGAGGGTAGGGAAAGGAGGGTAAACCTCTCTGATAGTGACTAGGCGATATCTCTCAGAAGATGTAGCTTGGCCAAAGGGCAGTAGTGACAGGGGGATAACTTCCAGAAGAGGGAGCTCATGAAGGGTAGGGTAGTGACAAAGGGAAAAATCTCTCAGGAAAGTGAGCTCAGTGAATGGGGGTACTAAGAGGGGGGAATCGCTCTCAGAAGAGGGAGCTCAGTGATGGGGGGATATTCCCAGAAGTGGGAGCTCAGTTAAGGGAGGGTAGGGAGAGGGGGGATATCTTTCAGAAGAGGGAGCTCAGTGAAGGGGTTACTAACTGGGGATATCAAAAGAAGAAGGAGCTCTGTGAAGGAAGGGTACTGAGAGGGGTGATATCTCTCAGAGAGTGATGGGGCCTATCTCTAGGAAGAAGGAGCTCAGTGAAGGGGGGTTCTGACGGAGGTATCTCAGAAGAGGGAACTCTGGTAAGGGAGAGTACTGACAGGATCTCTCAGAAGACGGAGCTTAGTGAAGTGAGGGTGCTGATGGGGGGGATATCTCTCAGAAGAGGAACCTCAGTGAAGGCGGGGTAATGATAGGGGGATAACTTTCAGATGAGGGAGTTCAGTGAAGGCGGGATATTGCTCACAGAGGGAGCTCAGGGAAGGGGGGTATCTCTCAGAAGAGGGAGCTCAGTGAAAGGGAGGGTAGTGACACAGGGGAAATCGCTCAGTAGAGGAAGCTCGGTGAAGGGAGGTACTGAGGGGTTATCTCTGAAGAGGGAGCTCAGTGAAATGGTGGGGGGTACTGACAGGGGGATATCTCTCAGAAGAGGGAACTCAGTGAATCTCTCTGAAGAGGGGTGCTGACAGTGGGGATATGTCTAGAAGAGGGAGGTCAGTGAACAGAGGTTAGGAAGAGGGAGGATAGCTCTCAGATAGTGACAGGAGTGTATCTCTCAGAAGGAGGAGCTCAGTTAAGGTTGAATAGTGACAAGGAAGGGTATGGAGAGGCCATGTCACTACTGATATACCTGTAAAGTCTATAGTTCTTATATATAAGAAATGCTTACATATATAAATTATAAATTCCTATATATAAGAAATATCTGAGGGGTGCCTGGGTGGCTCAGTGGGTTAAAGCCTCTGCCTTCGGCTCAGGTCATGATCCCAGGGTCCTGGGATCGAGCCCTGCATCGGGCTCTCTGCTCAGCAGGGAGCCTGCTTCCCCCCCACCACCACCTGCCTCTCTGCCTAGTTGTGATCTCTGTCAATTAAACAAAGAAAATCTTTAAAAAAAAAATATCTGATATAGTGAAGGGAGGGTATGAAGAGGGGGAATATCCCTCAGAAAAGGGAGCTCAGTGAAGGGGGATAGTGACCGTGAGGATCTATCTCAGAAGATGGAGCTCAGTAGAGTACTCACGGGGGGCTATCAGCAAAGGGAGCTAGTGAAGGGGGCAGTTCAGATAGGATATCTCTCCGACAGTGGTCTGGGTCATATTTCTCAGAAGAGGGAGCTCAGTGAAGGGTACTGACGGGGCGGGGGGAGGGGGGGGGCAGGTATCTTAGAAGAAGGAGCTCCGTGAAGGGAGGATACTGACTGGGACAATATCTCTGAGAAGCAGGAGCTCCGTGAAGGGAGGTACTGATGGGGGGATATAATCAGAAGAGGGAGCTCCATGAAAAGAGGGTATGGAGAGGGGGGCTATCTCTCAGATAGTGACGGGGGAAACCTTTCAGAAGAGGGAGCTCAGTGAAGTGGGGGGTACTTACAGGAGGGATTTCTCTCCGAAGAGGGAGCTCAATTTCAGTGTTCTTACTCCAGAGCGGAAAGGGTTCGTGCTCCTTCCTCTGTCGCAGCTACACTCTGAGCTCCTGTTGCTGGAGACTAGAATTCTTCCGGCTATTCCGGCATCCCCTGTCTAGAAACATCTGTGCATAAACCAGCTCAGCTTCCACGTCGTACTGGCCTAACTCCTACGAGCTACGTGATGATACAGAAAGAGACTTCCCTAGAAATACATACTCCCCTCCACCTTCTTTTCCTGTAACCTCGGGGGGAGAAACAATCTCTCTACTTCTAGACCTTGCTGTGTATTGAGTAGGAAAAGCCGCTCTGATCGTTTCTGCCCCGTGGGACAACTACGAGGAAACCCCCACTGAGGAGTGGGGCCTGTTTGCGTTGTTTGGTTTTGAAGCAGAGCTAGGACTTCAGAATAAGCTACAAAAGCCGGGCCAAGCTCTCAGTCAGTGCAATACAAGTCAGTGCCGACCAACTACAGACCGTATGCCAGGGGCTAGGCTGAGCCCTTTGCACGTGTCCCTCATTTCAGTCCTAGAAGGGCACTTTGTGAATGCGTCTATTCTTAACCTCACTTGTAGGTGAGAAAAGCCAAGTAAGACTTCATCACTTGCCCCAGGTCCCAAAACCACTGGGCAATAGTAAAAACACACTGCATCAATCTGAGTGAAATAATAAAAGTAAGCGAGAGAATAGGTTTAGAGTTCCTCAGGACCCCTGGGAGTTGCAAAAGGCCTAGCATCTCGGGTCTGGTCTGGGCCATCTCTTCCCCTCCATGACCCCCCCCCCCCCCGAGCTCACACCATAAATCCCTCACGTGAACACCAGCTGCTACCCGCCTCTGTCCTGCTCTCAGGATGCCCTCCGAGACGCCAACAGAGCCTGACCCCGGGAAAAAGAAGCAAGGGCAGCACATTCACCCTCTTGAGTTTCAAATCCCGACGTAGCCCTTCAAAATGCACGGTCCGAGCAGCCCTTCAGTATGTCGGGAATGTCCAAAGGGTTGCCCACCAGCTTCGCTCAGGTGCGCTGCTGTGTGTCTGCTGGGATCCCTCAGATAAGCATCTCCTCTCAAAGCTGCCTATGGACATTTTCACATCGAAGCTGTATTTAGAAGCTCTTAATACGGAGTGATCCAGTTCACCGACCCCCAAGTCACACACACAGAGAACAGACCAGGGTACGAAGCAGCAGCTGAGAACAATGGAAACTCACTTGTATAAGCTGATGGTTGGCTCCACAGCCAACATGACGAAGGGTGCGACGGTGTAAGAGACAGCCAGCTGCGTCACTGCCCAGGTGACCACATCATATGCAACCTGGAGGGTTTTTGAGGAACGGAAGTAATGGCGGAAGTTGTTCCTCACCTGCAAGCCAAGGAAGGCAAAACCGGGGGTGGGTATGAAAAATAAAAACTTTTATTTTGTGCATGTAGGCAGTATACTTCAGGAATACAGGCGATCCAAAGTACCATTATGGTTTTTATTATTATTATAAAAATAGATATTTATGTCCAAAGAACTAAGCCAAAAAATTTATTTTTTGGACCTCTCCTCAGAAAAAAGCACTGTTTATAAACTTGGCACATAACCTTCCAAGCCTTTCTGTACACATACACACCCATATTTGTATTTTCACTGATGGCACGGATTTTCTAGCCTTTTCTTTTTTCACTTAGTAATGCATCAAAAATCTAATTCCATGTCAGCAAACATTAATCTGATACAATTTTAATTATGGAAAATTTTGCTTTCCCATAATTAATTTGTAGGTCTTTTGACATATGGGACTAGATGGGCCTCCAGAAAGAAACCTAATTCCCAGATCCAAGAACCAAAGGCACAGCTAAAAACAATGGCAGGCTCTGAGGTAGGTTAAAAACTCCTTCTTGGGCGCCTGAGTGGCTCAGTGGTTTAAGCCGCTGCCTTCAGCTCAGGTCATGATCTCAGGGTCCTGGGATCGAGCCCCACATTGGGCTCTCTGCTCAGCAGCGAGCCTGCTTCCCTCTCACTCTCTCTGCCTGCCTCTGCCTACTTGTGATCTCTCTCTGTCAAATAAATAAATAAAAATCTTTAAAAAAAAAAAAAAAAAAAACTCCTTCTTGGCCCCAAGTTCAAGGGAGAACCAGAGCTCCCTCCGGTGCGAATGCATGAGTGGTATCAGAAAGCCCAGAAGACACGTCATTACTGAGTTCATTCTCCTGGGAGTCCTGTTCTATCTATCAACCCTCTCTACCCTCTAACTCATTTGTGAAAAGTATTTCCAGGCTTGATATAAACCAATGGTTTTATACCAGCTGAGATCACAAGCTAAAGACATCTTCAGGAATAATACTCTGGATATATTAATAAAATTCTGGTCCTTGTTTTAGTGTGTCCTGGCCATCTCTGCTTTACTTTTATAATCTAAGTAGGTAGATGAATGGGAGAAGAGAAAATGTGTTGTTTCCCCTGTACAATACATACTTTACTTGAAAAGTACACTGATCAGCATAAGTTGTAATCAATTATCATTCTTCTTCACACATACATTCCAGCAAACGTTCACCTAACTAAAATGGGAATTCCGCGGGGAAGGGACTCTTGTTCACTGCGGTATCCCAGTTCCTAGAACCCAAACTGGCACGTAGGCGGTCTCTGGAAATATTCATAGAATACACGAATTAAAGAATGAGTGAATAGCTCTTGGTGCTCCTAAATTCACACCCAAAACAGAGTTTGACAAATGTCATTAAAAATTCCTGGCATCTGAATAAGGAAAGCCACGATTATTTTCAAATTGCGACTAAATCAAATACAAAACCCTATTTGACAATCAGAGCATGCTGAGCTGCAATTTTTTTTTTTAAAGATTTTATTTATTTGACAGAGAGATGAGAAGTAGGCAGAGAAGCAGGCAGAGAGAGAGGAGGAAGCAGGCTCCCCGCTGAGCAGAGAGCCCGATGCGGGGCTCGACCCCAGAACTCCGGGATCATGACCTGAGCCGAAGGCAGAGGCTTTAACCCACTGAGCCACCCAGGCGCCCCTGAGCTGCAATTTCTTATATACATGCTCTTCTCATTTTTTTTTTCCTAAAGATTTTATTTATTTGACAGATTGAGGTCACAAGTAGGCAGAGAGGCAAGCAGAGAGAGAGAGAGGAGGAAGAAGGCTCTCCGCTGAGCAGAGAGCCCGATGTGGGACTCGATCCCAGGACCCTGAGATCACGACCTAAGCTGAAGGCAGAGGCTTAATCCACTGAGCCACCCAGGTGCCCCCGCTCTTCTCGTTCTTTAAGGGCAGGCATATCTTTTATGTCTTCATCATCCTGCTCTATACCCAGCAGATGATAGGAACACTCTAGGACAAACTGAAGGCTACCCCAAAAACCTAGAGAACCAAATTTATAAAATTCACAAAGAATTTTACACAAATTTACTGGATCAGGCCTGAGAGCATGAAAAGTTCGAGCAATCTCTGACAACACCATTCCAATGGCTTCAAGTTTACCGTCTGCACAGACTGTGAATTATTTCTCAGGTTAGGCTAATGAACTGAGAAATTAAGAGGACTATAAGCAATATGAAGCCTATAGAGTCCAAATTACTAATCTTCACCTGTAATTGGCAGACTTTTCTGCCAATGATTAAAAATGTTCTCAGCCTCTATAGAGATAGGTCCCTGGGTGGTTCAGTCAGCTGAGCATCCAAGTCTTGGTTTCGGCTCAGGTCATGATCTCAGGGTTGTGGGATCAAGCCCCACACTGGGCTCCATGCTTAGCACAGAGTCTACTTGTCCTGGACCCCCCACCCCCACTCAGGCGCTCACATGTTCTCTCTCACATCTTTTTTAAAAAATTTTCATCTTTTTAAGGTGTTACACATTCATTACTCCTAAAATTCCTTTTGTTTTGCAAACACTGCCTATAAATAACATGTAGATAGTTCGTTTTATGGTCCACAATTCCTATATATGGAAGTAGTTCTCTAATGGTGAACATAGAGGTGAACATAGAGAACATAAGACGATTAAGGAAAAGCTCGTACAATCAAAAGAAGCTTACCGTTCTAGCTGCTACTGTGACGAGGATTCCAGTTAAGAAGGTAAAATAGTATCCAGGATAGACACCATGCCACAGGGCAGACAAGATGAAGGTTAGCACCGTGGGGTACCAAGGAACCCGTTCATAGCATACTCTACGGAGAGAGGAAGGCACGAGTCACAGGTCAGACCAGAAGCGTCATCCTATGCTTGCGTCTTCAGACCCCCCAAAAATCATTTGATCAATTCCCTATCAGGGACTTTCAGTACAATCCCAGCAGCCTGAACTGCATGTCCTGAATGCTACCAGACAGGCCATTCACAGTCCAATCATTTGGGGAGAGGAATATGAAGTTTTAACCTTTGATCTGCCTGGAACTAAATGATCTAGACACCATCATACTATATCTAATATTATATCTAATAATATTTAATTATTTAAATCTAATTATATCTAATAAGAGTCCAAGTGGTCACTCTATGCCTTATAGAAGCTTATTCCACCAATACCCTAATCTACCAGGAATTCTTATGGTTAAGTGCCACTGGCACTAAAAATTTTTATCATGATAGCGTCTTCAGAAGCTGATATCCTCATCTAATCAAAATTAATTCATCTTTCCAACCTGGCCCCTTTGCCACCAAACTAGCCAACACAGCAAACCTTTTCCTCTCTCTTGGCAATGACTAGCACAAAATCAGTGTGTCAGCTACATGACTTTTCAGATCTTACAGTGTCCATGGGGTTTCAATCCATGAATTTGCTTTAAAAAGTGATATTGTGAGGGTTTGGAAGTTGTCTGCAGATAACCTGGAGATCTTTGACCCTTGGTTGTTTATTAAAACAAATTCAATCTACAAATCGCCAATGGCATTATGTGGTTTAGTAAACAAGAGGACTCAAATATAAAATAAAATAGGAATTCAAAGAGTAAACACCAATGCAGCTCTGTATGGGTTGTCAAAAGTAACCGATCTGAACCCAGACTGGAGATTATGGTTCCCTTTTCATACAAAGAAAGAGAATGCATCTGGGGGGAGAAACACAGGACTGGGATGCCCCTTGCAATGTTTCTTTAAAATGGGGTAGTTTGCCCCGGTATTTGTTTCTTACACTCTTTATCATTAGTACAAATAAGAGATTTCATTTTCTAAAATGATTTTTTAATATTTTTTTCATTTATTATGTGCTCATGTATGTTCAGTCATCTTAGAACATAAACTCCTAATGGAGATGGTAGGATTCTTGGTACACTGGGATTACCCAATATACAGAAATAGAGTTTTATGCTACAATTATTGTCAAAATACAGGGCTCCTGGGTAGCTCGGTCAGTTAAACATCTGCCTCCGGCTCAGGTCATGATCCCAGGGTCCTGGGATCACGTCCTGCATTGGGTTCCCTGTTCAGCTGGGAACCTGCTTCTCTTTCTCTCCCTCTCCCTCACTCCTCCTGCGTGTGCTCTTTTGCTTTCTGTCAAATAAAAGCTTTAAAAATAAAAAAGTATTGACAAAATTAATAGCAATAATAGGTGCAAATTTTCCAAAATTGCATGTCCAGATCAACCTTCAGATTATAGTGCATGAGCTTACTTTGGAGTTGTTCCTATACCTTGTCTCTTACCCCCACGTGTGACCCGTGAAAAACGCTATGGCTCAAAAACAGGATCTCCAGCCTGATAGTTTCATACTCCCCCTGCACTCGTAAGATAGGAATACACAGTAGCTAGAGTTTGTTGCTTCGAGGATAGCATAATACTAGTTCTATCCTAAGTGAGGTTTCCAATTTTGGGGTGTGTAGAGAAACAAAAGGACAGAAACATGAACAAAAAGCACAAAGTGAAAAAGCGTAACTATCTGGGGTACCACAAAGCCTTTAATGCTAGGTGTAAATGGAGATCATCAGTGATTTCATGCTGATACTGACCCTGCTTGACATCTGAGCAATGTACCCTGCTCTAGGTAAGAGGGGCACAACACAGAGGTTTAAGAACCCAGCCCTGGAGACGGTCTATTGGGGCTCTTCTCTAGTGCTCATCGGCTGTGTGACTCTGGGCAAGTGACATAACCTCTCTGTGTTTCATTTTCCTCATCTGTAAAATGGGGCTAACTATCAACCTCCCGTGGGATTGCTAAGAATAGGAAGTGAGCGGCTGATCACTAAGAACAGCACTAGGAAGAGATCCGATAAAGTAAATACACTGCAGTGTGACCTCCTCACATCACTCCTGTCCTACTTTTCCACTTCCAGGGCAGAGACGTTCACACAAAACAAAAGCATCGGGTGACCGCATGATGGCTGGCAGAGCAGCCGGTCATCTGGGGACTTCCATCTCAACATATCCCGGTGCCATGAGGGATGAGGTCATTTGTATTTTCCTTACCGCTTTAGCCAAGTCGCTGTCTGAATATTCCAGTTTTCTAAGTACATTTTGAAACTTGTGGCAGTCTAGAAAGAAGAAAATAACACCTATCATTAGCTTTAAAAATACCCCAAGTAATGGAAAGTCATCCCCAGAATTTCCCTGGCAGCCAGAGATGGGCTATTTCAATGGAGACTCCTCCGTCAAGAGTAAATCAGCTGTTCCATCCTACACAGTAAAATTTTCCGGTATTTGTAAGATTGACTTTGAACCAGAACTTGGCTTGCAAAGTCTTCATTTCCCTCAAAATTTATTTTCAAGTTATAGGACGACTGAAGGAATGTCCTGTAGGTTCTTCTTCCACTCTGGTTAAAAAAAAAAAAAATTTTTTTTAAGTCATCTGAGTTTTAAAACTAAACACTCTCAAAGACGCTTCACCGCAGGAAAAGTTAAATCCTGTCAATTTAGGGCCTTTCTGAAGACAGCCTAAAATTGTTATCATTCGCTATGTATCCATCTATAAACTAGGTCTGTCTTGTGAACTTATTCTACAAATAGCCACTCAGGTTCAAATGTTTCCAGTTGTATTTAGAATACAACAATTAGAATTCTAATATTTAGAATATTAGAATGGTGAGTGATTTCGTGCATGAAGGGGTCTCAGTACAAAAAAAAAGAAAATACCAACTGGCAATGATACAGGTACCAAGGAAGAGATTCTAAAATAAGCCGTCAAGTGGGTTTTCTCATTAAATAAATGTTAATTAAAATTTTCCTTTAGAAAAGGTCTTATCAAAGGCTGGTATTAGAAAGCATAAAGCAAACATTCATGAACCGGAATTCCTAATAAAGATAGAAGTGTCACTTTTTTCTATTTCAACCGTAAGAAGATCTTCGCCCACACACTGACTGGCCGAACACAGTATGTTTGGAGAGGAGGAGAGAGATGATGGATGGATGGATGGGTGGATGGATGGAGCTAGAAAGATAGAGCCTAGATACTGTATTATGACTTTTTATTTCAAAACCCTGAGGGGTGTTATTTATGTCTTTGCTGGCTAATGTTATATGCACAGCTTCAATGTACCTTAGCTAAATCAGATTTCCTTGGTTTTCCTTAGCTCTTTGCTATAAACGCTACTGAATATGCAAACTCCCCATCTAGTTTTCTTCAATAATAAGGATATAATTTCATAACTTAGCCCTTTGCCCAGACCACAGCCTCACAGCGAAAGGACTGTGTCTTGGTATGCCGGTGGGCAGCCAAAGGCAAAAGGGAGCCTCTGGAAAGTACAAGTGTCCACAGAGCTCCGAGGCAGCCAGCAGTGATCCAAGACTTTTGAGGAAGAGAAAGTTTTAGCGGGAAAAGGGAGCAAAGCCCTAACACATTTGGACGGCCTCGGATCGTCATCCGTCTAGAAAGGAGAACCTTGCAGATTATCTACACTACTCTTCCAAAAAGAGGAAGGTTGTACTGGAGGCTGTAACTTGGTTTGAGCCAGTTAAGATGAAGAGACAACTCAGGCATCAAGAAGGTGGAGAACGTCCGCCATGTCTCCTTCTGGCCAAGTGTCCATCTAATGGGAAGCAAGTGGTCAGTCTCCACATTCCTGGTTTCTTGCTCTAAATGCACATTCCGCTCCTGCTCAGACTCTCCAGTGGCGCCCTGCCTGCCCTGTGGTGGGTGGAAAACCACGACCAACAGCACGTCTGAGTCACCTGGCTAGAGAATCAGTCCTTCTGTAAGTTGAGAACCTTGTCCTTACTCCCACCCAGCAGCAAGGAGGAAAGGGTCAAAGATGGAGCCTTCCACTCTGCTCACAACGCCAGGAAAACCAAGAATGATGTGCCCCAAAGAGCCCACATCTTCAGAGGTGTGGTCCAAGAACAAAGCCAGTGAAAGACAAAAACCACACGGATTCTAGTGGCCTAAAAGCTATGTGCTATGGCCGTTCTTCATAAAAGCAGCTGGATTAGTAATGTTTTAAAAGGGACCACAGAGAATGTTTGCAATACTAAAAATCCAAATACAGGAGCTTCCCATCTGTACTCTTGCCTGAAGAAAGTAGACCGTGAAACAAGAGAAAACGACATTTGTACTTTCTAGTTGAGAGAACAGGAATGTAAACAACAGAAAGATTTTCCTGGCTCTTTTTCAGATGTCTGCATGTCATGCCTTGAACCTTTACAACTGTCACGAAAGTGGGTATCTTTAAAAAGACAGGAAAAAATTCTAAGACACAGAACGTCCGGGAGCCTGCTGGACCTGGGATGCCCTGAGTGTTTTCCCTTGGACACTGAGGAAGAGCTCACAGGGATACCACTGAAAGCAAACCATTGGCTTTATTCACCGTAGGAGCTTAATTCAAAAGTGTAATAGACTCGGGGCGCCTGGGTGGCTCAGTGGGTTAAAGCCTCTGCCTTCGACTCAGGTCATGATCCCAGGGTCCTGGGATCGAGCCCCACATCGGGCTCTCTGCTCCGCGGGGAGCCTGCTTCCTCCTCTCTCTCTGCCTGCCTCTCTGCCTAGTTGTGATTTCTCTCTGTCAAAATAAATAAAATAATAAAAAAAAAGTGTAATAGACTCACCTCAATTTTCCAGATGTTTAGGTTAGAAAGCAGATCCCAACAGAAATTTCCATCTTTATCCACTCCGCTGAACCCAAAGCCAGCTGCGTTATTCACCGCATCAGCTACGGTTTTTAAAACAACACATTAAGATATGGAACAAAAGCCACATTGCTGCTTTAAGAGATTAAATGTCTGTCTAGCTTTCAGATTGAGCGATAGGCAGTAGTTTCTCCTTAGAAAAGAAACCAAAACAACCGAAAGGACCTGGTACCATTATAAATCCCAGAAACCTTTTGCGCTCTTCGGTGGCCTTAATTTTTATTCATTCATTTGTATTCATTCACTAGCATTTAGTGTGCACCTGCTTAGTAAGAAGGCAAGAGATCCTCCTACAACGCAAATGAAAATAAAAGAAAAATGAACCAGAACAAAGCAACAGGAGTTAGTGACCCACTTGATGTAAGGGGAGATGTCTAAGCTCAGAAGCAGAGGCCAGAAGAAACAGGGAACTGAAGGGACTTGGACAGGTCCAAGAGCTGTCATTAAAGATGGCATCAAATGAATGGCACAGCATTGAGTCAGGAGGAGAACCAGCTCTGAAAGTGAAATTGGAGCTCATTCTGGACGTATTAAGCATGACATGCTGTAGGTATCAGCCGGGGCTGCCAAGATACAGTTAGAAAAGCTTAGAGCACAAGACAAGGAGCAGAGCTAGAGATGTGAATTCGGGGCCAGCCGCCACGGGGACCACACATGGATCCAATTACCAAAGCACCCTACCCACACTCAGTTTGAGAAAGCTCCTGTTTCCATCTTTATTCCACTTCACAGAACTATAAGAAAATGTCCCCCTGCCATGAGTATAATGTTTCTAATTCCTTAATTATGCAATGTTGTAATCAAACAGAGATCTGATGAAATCAACATACTTTTATTATGAAGACCAAAAGGTTAATTGTCTCTTTTCACTTAGTTCGTTAATTGTTAGAATCTTTTATTTAAAAAATAAATCAACACCCCCCAAAACCAAGGAATCTAATTGAAAAATGGGCAGAAGATGTGAGCAGACATTTCTCCAAAAAGGACACCCAGATGGCCAACAGACACATGAAAGGATGCTCAACATCACTCAGCAACAGGAAACTGCAAGTCAAAACAACAACGAAATGTCCCCTCGCACCTGTCAGAATGGCTAAAAATATATAAGCAGCAACAAGTGTTGGCAAGGGTGCGGAGAAAAAGGAACCTTCTCGCACTGTTGGTGGGAATGCAAACTGGTGCAGTCACCGTGGAAAACAGTATGGAGGTTCCTCAAAAATAAAAATAGACCTACCCTATGATCCAGTAATCACACTAAAGGGTATTTGCCCCCCAAATACAAAAATACTAAGAGCTACATGCACCCCTGTGTTTATAGCAGCATTATTTACAATAGCCAAACTACGGAATCGGCCCAAGTGTCCATCGATGGATGAGTGGATAAAGATGTGTATGTATGTGTGTGTATGTGTATACACACACACACTGGAATATTACTCAGCCATAAGAACAATGAAATCCTGCCATTTGCAATAACTCGGATGGGTCTCGAGGATTAAAATCAGAAAAATTTCTGAAATAAATCAGAAAGATAAATACCATTGATCTCAATCCTATGTGGAGTTCAAGAATCAAGACAAACATAGGAAAAGAGAGACAAACCAAGAAACAAACTCTGAACTACAGAGAACAAACTGATGGTTCGAGAAGGCAGCTGGGTGGTGGACGGGAGAAACAGTTGATGGGGGTTAAGGCAGGCCCTTGTCATCCTGAGTGCCAGGTGACACACGGAAGTGATGAATTGCTCTACTGCATGCCTAAACTATAACACGCTATGCTAACTACACTGAAGTAAAGGAAAAAATAAGCTAAATCACAGCACTGTAGATCTGGGGAGATCTTGGAGAACTTTCTTGAGGTTCTATTCATTCTTTCCCACTGAAGTTCAGGTCCAGCTCCAGAGTGACTTCTGAAGGGTTATTCTAAAGAAAAATGACATGTCCTATGTTTGTCTCCTTTTCTTTGGGCACGGTTGGTGGCTGCACACTGCTTATCTTATGCTTGGCTTGGAAATCATCTGGTTTCTTTTAGAAGGAAGGATGAGACGTCCTGAGAGCTGCTAGGTCATTCTCCCAAGCCGCCTGGATGGAACCCCAGTGGAAAAGAAAAAGAACAACGAAGCAGGGGTGTGCCCGTTGAGGAACGAAGCTTTAAATGTGTGGTTAGAAACGGTGAGTGATAAGATAAGCTGAACCAGGAGAAGAGGAGCCCCTTTGGGGTCTGTGCTGGAGCCGAAAACCAGGGCTGGCTGGACCGTACGGGACCAGCAGCCCTTTAAGTTCTCCTCCTGCCTCCAGCCTCGCCCAACACCTGGAACAACCACCTCTCTTTTGAGAGCCTACGACCTTTCCTAGGACTTTACAAAACACTTGGCAGCCAGCCTCATTCAGCGCTCCCAGGGGTGAGAAGATGCTGGCTGAGAGGTGGGCTCCAGGGGCAGAGCCCCTGGCTTCTGTGTCTTCGCTGAGCAACAGATCGAATGAACATTTGGCCTCAAGAGAGCCATCCGTCCTCTAGAAACCCATTCCCTTGGGAAGAAAATGGATGTTAGAGTGGTACCTGTCTTAAAGCCACGTTGCAAGAGTTAAAGAAGTAATGAAGGGGGCTTGGAGCGCAGAGCCCAAGTCAGCCCTCCAGAAATGTTCGCTCTGCTCCCCCTGACCCATCTTGCCAAGGCTCAGTGAGGCTACCATTCGGATCACTCAGGTGGTAAACAGTGCCAGGCTCCGATTGCTAGAAAGGTTTCTGATCCCGCCCCCCGAGGGGCTAGGAGTTGCTCCGAAAGACAAAGGGAGGACCAGAATAGTGGTTCTCAGAGGCCACGTCTAGAGGCTGGGAAACATGTTTGCTCGGAATCATGCACTTCACCACCGTTTATCCAAGACGTGGTTCTTGTCTCTGAGAGCCGTTAGAGGTTCTAAGTTCACCAGCCCCAAACTGGCTTTACTTGTATCGTCTACTGTATTATTACAGATAAGTTAACTTGGATGCCCGTATTGTGGAGGTTGCGATCCTTCCTTGGAACACAGCCTGGGCTGAAGTTGAGTCTCACTAATTAGTACTAATTAGGGAAAAACAACCAGAATTGTACACTAAGCCCAAAGAAAATTGCCTTCATTATTTCAGTATAAACAGTAATGAGAACGAGGCTAACATACTGCAGCTCAGCCGAGATTCATGAAGGGGCCAGCTTTAAGGATTAAATTCATAATCACGTATAATTAGTGCATCAATTATATGCAAATGATGTTTTAAGGAGCTGGATAAAACAATTATTCGCTTAAGCGGTTTAAAGAGTCCCTGTTAGGCTAGTCATTGCTTCCCTATTCATAAATAATACAAAGGTTAATTTCAGACCAGCCCATGCAAGGTAAACCATAACGAAGTTCGAACTGAGGCCACATAAATTCACGAAGTAGTTCTCCTGGCTACCCTCCCCAAAATAAGACAAAGGGAAGGGGGTATAGAAAAGAGCCAAGCCCATGGAGAAAGCTACCCACAGAAAAGGATACTTCTAGAATCTGGGGCACTCCCAAAAAGCCAGAGCAATGCCAGAAGCCCCCTGTTGCCTAGAACCCCCCTCCCCCTCCCCATCCCCACCGGCACAACCCACCTCGCGTTAGACTTTCCCTAGGAAGCCACACAGGGCCTTGCCTTCCTCCTAAAGCAGGAGCTGATTTAGTCCAGAAGCCAGCCCTTAAGCCCTAGGATACAGAATATGGGAATGGGAAAGGTAGGGAGGGAGAGAGAAAAGGAAGGGTAAGTGAAGACGTAGGAGGCAGCAAGGAGAGTGAGCTGTTATCTCTTCCTCTCTCTCTCTCTCATTCTCTCATTCACAACCACACACACTCAGGTTAGAGCAAAGTGGAAATATTAAGTATTTCATGCAGGAAACTAAGCCTGGTGCTCTAAGCAGGGTTCCAACCATAGTAAGTATCGTGCTTACCTACAGAAGATATTACCATTCTGAAGTCATAAAGCAGATGCACAAAGAGGAATAAGGCTTTTGAAGCCTTATTCCAAAACAACCAGTCTATATTCATCATCCCCCCCGGATTGCTGGCCTGGGGACAGCTCCCCACGTTACTGCCTGGTCAGTATGCCTGCCCTGGGCCTGCAGACCGTTAACAATCTGATGGCAGACAAGAGGGCTTACCTTCGCCTTCCCCCACCACAGAACCTGGTACTCAACAAAAAAAAACCCTGAACTGAACCAAAGGGGACATACAAAACTTCCCAAACTGCAAATGTTTTAAAAGCCCTCCGTTCCATCTTTCTGGCCAAGAGTCCCCAAAACACCGCACCAGACTGAACTTCTCCCTGAACATTTCGACCTTTAAAAAATCATTTAGACCGGGGTGCCTGGGTGGCTCAGTGGGTTAAAGCCTCTGCCTTCAGCTCAGGTCATGATCTCAGGGTCCTGGGATCGAGCCCCGCATCGGGCTCTCTGCTCAGCAGGGAGCCTGCTTCCCTTCCTCTCTCTCTGTCTGCCTCTCTGCCTACCTGTGATCTCTGTCAAATAAATAAATAAAATTTAAAAAAAAAAAAAAAAACTTAAAAAAAATCATTTAGACCAGGACTTGGGGAGAGAGAGGAATGAGAAGTTATTTTGTTTTTTTTAAATAAGTACAGCGTTCCCATTTGGGGTGATGGGAAATTCCGTTCTGGAGACGGACAGGGGTGATGGTTGCAAAACACTGTGAATGAGCTTCATGCCACCAGGTCGTAGACTAGAGAGGATTAAAATAAATTCTGTGTTCTATCTTATCGCAATAAAAAATTAAAAATAATTTGGTAGCTACCAGCTTGAATTTGGGGATAAAAACTTGGAGCATGAAAATGAGAGAAAAGGAACTCAATTAAGTGCTACGTCTTCACTCAGGGAGCACGGGCTAAGCACTAGGCACGGAATTTAATCATCTGTTTGACTTAATAAACCAAATCAGGGCTCCCTGACATCAAGCCCCAGGTCACCTTCAGCTAAGAACTTAAATTTCCATTTCTGAACTGCCGTGCCTTATCACAATCCCTCACCGTTCCTGGCAAGTAAACAGGAGGACTTACTCCAGCAAAGCTTTCAACTTTTCCAGTTTAAAACTGTTTGTAAGGAAAGAGAGAAAAGCAAATCAAAGTCGAACTTTCTACCTTAAAAAAAAAAAGTCACCTGAAGTCAGTTTCTGAGACATAAAGCTGAACCAACCATTTTTTTTAACCACCAATTTCTTAAAATGTGACCTAAGTCAGCACGTGTGTTAGTAAATTTAAAGCATGTCCCCTCTATTATGCACAACCCAGAAAAATGACAAGACGGCCAGATCATTCTGGAATTTTCCCTTCTAGCTTTCCACTAGACGACTGGGAAGCTTTGATTGGTGGAGGGCGCTTCCAAGTTTGGAATCTGCTAATAACAGTGTTGAAGTGACCGCCAGGACGGCTCTGCTTTTATCACGGGTAATGGAGTTTATGGATGGCGGACACAGGAGTGCTTTGGTGGAAAGTATAAAATGATACTGGCTGAGCTGCCTCCCTCATGCGCTGAACTTTTTTTGATTAGGTGATCCAACATGCTGTTCTGGGTAGGCCCTCCCAGGAGTCTCACTTTTCCCTTATTCACTCGGGGCGGTTCCATCAGACGTACCTAATGTCCAGGCAAAGTAATACTTGGGCTTCGAAGCTTGCATGACAATATATAAGTAGCACAGTCGAGTCAGAAAGTTTGCTTTATGAACAAACCAGTCATCGGTCAGGCAGGTGATGGGGAAGGACTTCGTGAGCGTCAAAAACAGGAGGAGAGACACCAAGGTCATGCACAACTTGCGTATCACAGCTCTCTGAAAATGTGGAAAAAAATCAGTGTAACCAGGCAAGACTCCGGGATGAGGAAAACAATTTCGGCAAGGGCACGTTAGGAACAAGCTGTTCCAATCGCTGCTTTGGTGATATTCCTTATGAGGAGTGGCAACAGGCATTCTTAGGACACAGATTGGGTCCTGAGCATAAGGAGCTAAATGCAAATGAAGTCTA
The DNA here is from genome assembly GCF_922984935.1 of Meles meles. NCBI lineage: Eukaryota > Metazoa > Chordata > Mammalia > Carnivora > Mustelidae > Meles > Meles meles. Next base: position 145,918,537 of record NC_060070.1, read on the forward strand.
TACCTCTAACACCTGAGGTCGGAATGTATCTAAAATTGAAGGAAACTATTACCAGCACATTCTACCAACAAGAGGAAGGTAGTTTGTTTTTGTTTTTGTTTAAGATTTCATTTATTTATTTGAGAGACAGAGAGCATGAGCAGTGGGAGGGCGAGGGGCAGAGGGAGAGGGAGAAGCAGACTCCCCACTCAGCAGGGAGCCCACCATGGGGCTCGATCCCAGCACCCTGGGATCATGAGCTGAGCTGAAGCCAGATGCTTAACCGACTGAGCCACCCAGGCGGCCCAAAAAGGAAGGTAGTTTAATTACCCAGAACATAAGAGAAAGAGCATTACAGGGTGCCAATCTTCCGTCAGAAAGAAATAACCATTTGGCTTCCGCTTCTGTCGACAGCAGAGTCAAGGACAAGGGTCTGAATCACCACAAGGAGGAAGGAGGCTTAGCTAGGAAGGATTCTGTGCAAGTTCTGAAATGCCTGAGTGGGGACATGAGCACGTAATGGAAAGCTTCAGAAAGCCTTCCAGGATGGTCTACATGTAGTCTGCTCTAGCAATAAGATGTACTGGCATTTTAAATGCCTCTGGACCAAGTGGCTTTGCCCAGTTTCCCCAACATTCCAGGGAATGTCATTTAACAATAGAACTATAGTTCACAACTTTATAAAAGCAGGTCACTTTCTGGGGCGCCTCAGTGGCTCAGTCAGTTAAGCACCCAACTCTTGATGTTGGGTCAGGTCGTGAGGGTCGTGAGATCAAGCCGAGGGCCAGGCTCTGCACCTAGTGCCAAGTTGGCTTAGGGTCTTTCCCTCTCCCTCCGCCCCTCCCCCCACCATGCCTGCAGTCTCTCCTTTACTCTCTCAGATAAATAAATCTTTTTTTTTTTAAAGCCACATTTTTTTGGTAATACGGGGATAACAACAGCACCTCCTGAGAGCAGCCTGAGGTTCAGGTGAGTGAGTATTTGCAAGGTACCGAGAACAGCATCGGGCTCCCAGCCAAGTGCTCACCATGCTTGGTTGGCCACGATGGCTGACAACACGCTGGGGAGGTACCAGCCTGGGAGCGCCAGGCACCTCCCACCAGTGTGTCTTTACCTAAAATACCACCTGACCACATCCCTCTCTCTGTGCAAGAAAATGCCAAGAGTCTCCCCAGGGAGTGATATTAACCTCTGTGACCATACTCTCAGGAACACGAGAGCACTACCATGGTAGATTCTGCCAAGAACCACCCGTGAGTACTTCGATGCCTCATGGCCATGGTGATCTCACTCCCACACCGTTTCAATAACACAGCAAGCTGAGACCGTTGACAACCTATACACTGTGGAGACCCGACCGTGTCAAAACTATCTGAAAATTCACGCTTAGTAAGTCACTTAAATTTTCAGATAGTAATTTTGCCTAGACTTTAACAGTTACAAATATTTAACTCAATTATGCTGACTCTCCTTTTTCCAATTTTCCCTCTTCAACTAATTATAAACTTCCTTTAAATATAGGATATTGGATCTGAATAAATTTAGCATATTTGTGACGTTCAACACATTATCCTTATGTTAACTAATTTGAAATCAATAAAATTCAGGTTAAAATTAAAATAATTTCCAAAAAACCATCTTAAACTCTCAAAATCAGTAAAACCAGTCTTTAAGAGCATGTCAACATAAAACTGGATTCCCACATAAGAAGCAGGTTCTGCAATTAAAAAAAAACAAATCACATTTATTCTGGTTTCCACTCCCTCCCCATCCCCCTTTCATGACATAATCCTTTGGCTGGATATGAATTTCTATTCATAAAGACAAAAAAAAAAACCCTCATAAATCCAAATGTGTTAACTAGCACAGTGCTGAGCACACTGTGAGCATTAAATATTGGCTAGCTGACCTAGCGGATAGATTGCTTTAATATTTCCAGGCCATGAGCTCGGCTGTGAGGCAGACGGGGGGGTGGGGGGCAGTTCCTGGCCAAGCTTTCTGGTAAACTGTTTGGCTTTTTAATTAGAACAATTCCTAGTGCGAGTCAGCACTGGCAACACAGCTCTATTTTTCCGGAGCTCTGGGTAAATAATTAGCAGTAGCCACTTACAGTGGGAGAAGGCTCGTGCAGGCTGTGGAAACCTCTCTGCTTCCAGTTCACCTCCAGCAACTTCGTGTGTATGTGTCTCCCTTCAATAAAGGCTATATAATCCTTGAAATTGTTGCAAGGGCCAGCTATGACACTCATGAAGTTGAGAAGGTAGCTTAAGTATTCCAAGAAAGAGGGTTTTACTCTGTGAAAATAAAGTTTAAAAAAAAAAAAAAAAAAGTTGAAAAGCCTTCAGTCTCGGATTTTTCTTTAAGATCCGCAGGAAAGCCAATCCTAAACGCAGGCATTTTCTTGGTAGATGATGAAACAACACGTGGTCTTTCTTTGTAAAAATCCCCCTAAGTTAGAGACCTTGCAGAAAGGGACATTAATAAGAGGTTGGGTGGCTTAGTGAAGGCGTGGGGCTCCGTGGCGCCCTCTGCTGGCCGACGGCGGCTATAGACACGGAGGGCGAGGTCCAGGGTCATTCTGAGGCAGGGAAGTGCTCGTTCTCAGCAGCTCTGTCAGCAGGAGAGAATGAAGGTAATAAACACGAGGCAGGGTGGGAACCTGACCTAATGTGAGCTGATCCAGATGCTGTGAAATGGGAAAACTCCCTCCCCACTGCCAAAATAAACACAAAAGCAAATGATGGGTGGAACCAGTTTCCATTTGAAGAGGACACACAAAACTACCACTAGAGCAGTCTCGCGTCTGCTCCAGCATCCAGGCACGAGGTCGCCAACCACAGACACAAGGAGTAGCAGGGAAAAATTCTACAGAGACCAGCTCTCGGTGGTGTTTTAATCGCATTTAAAGGGGCAGGATAGTATTGTGGGGAAAGTTTCCCCCAAATGCCATTGCTAACCAGTCACTGGAATTGTGCCCTACATTTTTACCCCCATAACACTGAGGAAAGAATCTGATTCATTTGTCTCTTGCAGTGAGTCTCCATGGCTTCCGAGTCTCAGTCCCTTAATGTGAAAACGAGGCACTCAATCTCTGTACCACTCAGGACCCTCTCTTCTTATCCCTGACTACCTCCTGGAATTCTCCTATAGGAACCCTGAACCGTGGCTACCCATCCTTCCCCCCGCGATGTGCTACCCCACGAGCCATTTCCATTCCCTATCAATGTTATCCTCCTCCCTCACAGCCTCCCTTCCTCTCCAACACCCACACCAGCCACAGTCTGCCTTTAGCCTGCTTCCTGCTTCCTGCCTCCTGTCTCCTACTCCAACCCTACTTCCTAGCCATTTTCACAGTGGCATTTAATCATACTGATGTGCACTGATAACTGTTTCTTGAGGACCCTCAGACACATGCCCAATAAAAATAACTCTGTAATAGACCTAACAACAGCAGTGAAGAAGAATCTTGCAAAACTAACAAAATTACAGACCTGTCTACTCTCTGTCCCAGCAATCCCGCTTCTGGGACTCTATCCCACCACTATACGCAAACCTATTTAAAATGACTTAGGAACAGGGTTTGAAAAGCCAAAGATTGGCAGACAACCCAAGTATCCATCAATAGCTTCATTAACAAGCAATAATACATCCATATAGCAAGTTAGTCCATATTAAAAAATGAGCAGGGTTTCTAGACGCTGATATACAAAGGGCTCGAGAATTGTTACACTTACTTTACAGCAAGTCGATGTTGCTCGGCAGAGAGGTCTTCAGGTCTTCGACCTAATCCTATAAAAAAGAAAAACATAGCAATACAATTTTTGAAGTAGAAAATTCCAGAAGAGGCTTATAAAAGTCATTTGGAAAAAAAAGTGATTTCTGTCACATTTCATTTATTTCATGAATCATAAAATCATTTTTTTTTTCCTAATGCTCTAGAATAGTTAGCCACAAGTACACGTGTGAGGGGGAAAGTCTCCAGGTTCTCGTGAAGAGGGGAGGAAGCAGGGCTTACTCCTACTTAAACTGCACGGTAGGACACAGATCCCAGAGAACTCCCCACATCTCTGCTCCTTACCAAAGTGCAGATGTTTTCACTGCTACAGGAGAGGGAGAGAGACTTGCCTTTGCAGCCCGCACCAGCTCAAAGGCCTCCCTGATTACGCTAGCAGCAGACACCTGCTACCAGCTGAGGGTGTGGGTTTGGAATGGGGAAAGGAACAGGGGACTTTCCTCTTCCAAAAAAACAGGAAATGTAATCCTGAATGCAGGGAAAGTACAAGACTTATGAGGTGATTCTTCTTCTTTTAAAATTCGTCCATGCCAGGAAAAAAAACCCAAACAAACCCAAATCACCTTTGTGCTTCTCATAAAATTTATATGTTAACTTACAGCTGCAGAAACTGAAGCGTCATCTAATAAGCTATAAACATTGAACTACAAAGCTGTATATCCAGCTAAGACTGATGATGGTCACCAATCATAAAGGCATTTCAGAAATATGCATATAGGAAGACTGGGTTTCTGGAATTTGCTTGTTCCTACTACTCACAAGAAAAAAAGAAATGGCAAATAAACATCTTCTGCACATAAGGGTTTTTCCAGAAAATCGGGTAAACTGAGAATGCTTTAAAAAGTAAATTCAGGCAAAAAGCCTATTAAAAAAAAAAAAAGGCAGTGTTTAAAAAGAATCACACTCACTTTCTAAGATGTCAGCAATACATCTCTAGCAAATCTAGAACTTAAATTGATTTTAGCTGTCGGTTTATGTGCTAATGTTAGTGTATCACCACTACCGACTAGACTTTTAGGTACAAAAACATTTAGCAGTGTGCCCCGGTTTGCCCTGGACTTTCAAAGTTTGGGCCCTAAAAGTCTCATGCCTGGGAAACTGCTCAGTTCTGGACAAACCAGGACAGTCAGTCACCCTAGAAAGACTCTGTCCTTGGTATAAATGTACCCAGCTCTCTACAGAAACGACTAAATCGCCAAGTATGAACTAGGAATATCCAAGGCCAAAACGAAATTAAATCAGCTTTAAAGAAAAATAAGACTAGCTAAGAGAGACTATAAATCTTCTCAACCTGTTCACATGTAAATTAGCTTCAACAGTCTGAAAGCATTTGCCGGAGCAGTACAAATCCGTAGAGTATCCTCTTACTAATTGTACGTGACACCTCTTATGCCCATATTGAAATCCTCCAACCCAGCTGAAAGTGCCGTCCTCCTTCCCTGGAACCAGGCTTTAATCATGTAGTTCACCCTTTCTGGTCATTTTCAGGAAGGGCAGGAGGAAGGATACGTTTAGTTTTATACGAACAGAAGATTCTTCCTTCTTCCAAGGAGAAGGGTCAGGCTAATCTCATTAGATAATTTTCCAAGCCAAACAAAACAAAAACACTGAACAAGACAAAACTAGCATTAAAAAAAAAAGGTTAACCAGCCAATACTATTCTTTATTACCTTGTGAGCTTCTCAGATTAAACCAAAGAAAAACGATGCCGTTTCTTCCCCAGAGATTTGGAAACGAAGGGCAGAGAGTGCCATAAATTTAAAACGTTATAAAGGTAAACAGAAAACCGGCTGTTCGCAGTATAAATACTTCAGCCAATTTAGATTACAGAAATAAACCTGGGAAAGTAAAGAGCATGATTACGGAAGCTTGCAAAATCTGACAAGTTATAGAAGATCTTCCAGCCCTTGGCTAAACTCTGGACTTCAGGGGAGAGTCTAAACGAAGAGCTCTGAACATCAGGCTCACTCTCGGAACCAAAAGCAGAGTTGTTTTTCTCACCATCATGAACTTGGAATGCCAAGGTCGTGATCTTCTGCGTGACAATCATCAGAGGCCTAAAAGAAAGATAGAAGAGAATCAATTGGCAGAAGGACCACTAGAAGAAACATTCTATTTCTCTGCATGGTAGTTGTTCATCTTGAAAGCTATTCAATAAAATGCAAAAAAAACCAAAAAACGGAATCAAAAAATTCCCTTCCAAATCACTTTAGATAAGTAGATACAACAACACTGAATGAGAGGACACCAGAGAGCCCCTCTTGCCCAGTTACTCCATGTGTGAGTTCCAGGACCAGCACCATGAGCATCTTCTGGGGCTCATTAAAAATGCAGACCCTCCATTCCAGGACCAGAAAACGAGGACCTGCATTTTAACAAGACCTCCAGGGAAACTCAGCTGCACATTGAAGTAGGAGCAGCCCCCGTCTGGGGGGGACCTAATTCAGCGCTCTGGCTCCACCTGGATGAGCTCCATGTTCTGGCTTTTTCACCCTAATATGTTCTAAACTGTGTTATTCTGTTGAAGGCAATTCTTCCGAGCACACGTAGTAAGATGCTTCTGTAAAATGCGACCACCTGTCCATAAACCATTTAGCGACAAAAAATCAGACCGATTCTCATTTGAAAAAAGAGATCAAATAAAAACTTGTCTAAGAAGTGGCACCCATGCCAAAAAGAACACCAATTCAACAGAGGCAAGACTCGCTTTTTTAAAAATAAAGATTTTATTTATTTATTGGAGAGGCAGAGACAGAGGCAGAGATAGTGAGAGAGAGCAGGAACAGGGAGGAGAGGGAGAAGCCGGCTCCCTACAGAGCAAGGAGCCCAAGGTGGGACTCGATCCCAGGACCTTGGGACCATGACCTGAGCTGAAGGCAGGCTCATGACCCACTAAGCCACCCAGGAGCCCACAGCTTTTTAAAATAGTGATGGAATAACTAGACAGCAACATAAAAAGAACACAAAAATAATTTTTAAATGTATCAAAGATCTAAGTGTAGGAGCTAAAACTATAAAACTCTTAGAAGAAAACACAGGCATAGGTCATGAACTTAGATGTGATGGTTTCTTAAATATAACAAAGCACAGGTAACAAAAGAAAAATGTAGATTGAATGAGTATCATTAAAACTTAAAATTCTGCGTTTCAAATGACACACACCATCAAGAAAGTGAAAAGACACTTGATAGTGACTATACGTGCGACTCATACGTCTGGTACAGGACTTGGTAGTAGAATATATAAAGAACAACTAGAATTCACTAAGAATAAGACAAGAACTCAATTTAAAAATGGCCAAAGGATCTGAATGGACATGTCTCTGAAAAAAGATATACAAATGGTAAATTAGCAGATGAAAAGATGCTCAACAATACTCGGTCATCAGAGAAATGGAAACCAAATCATAAAGCACTTCACAAGCACAAGGATGACCAGAATCCCAAAGGTAACAAGGGCTGGTCCGGAGGTGGAGAAGTGGAACCCTCATTCCTTGCTGGTGAACATTAAAAGGTCCAGCCACTTTAGAAAGTCTGAGAGTTTCTCTTTGTTTTTTTTTTAAGATTTTATTTTTTATTTATTTGACAGACAGAGATCACAAGTAGGCAGAGAGGCAGGCAGAGAGAGAGGAGGAAACAGGCTCCCCTCGGAGCAGAGAGGCCGACGCGGGGCTCGATCCCAGGACCCTAAGATCATGACCTGAGCGGAAGGCAGAGGCTTTAACCCACCGAGCCACCCAGGCACCCCTGTTTTGTTTTTTAAGATTTTATTTATTTATGTGCCAGAGAGAGGAAGCACAGTGAGAGAGAGAACACAAGCAGGGTGAGTGCGAGAGGGAGAAGCAGGCTTCCCACTGAGCAAGGAGCACGATGCAGGGCTCGATCCCAGGACCCTGCGATCATGACCCGAACCAAAGGCAGACACCTAACAACTGAGCCCCCCAGGCGTCCCAGTCTGGCAGTTGCTTAAAAGGTTAAGCACAAAGTGACTGTATAAACAAGACATTCCACTCCTAGATATATATTCTTGAGAAATAAAAATCTATCTACACAAAAACTTGTACACATGTTCAGAGCAACATTATTCATAATAGCCCAAAAGGAAATAACCCCAATGCCCACCAACTGACGAACGGATAACTGAAATGTGGTATGTCTATATAAATAGAACATTATTCAGCAAAAAACACAGTGAAGTACCGACCCGTGCTATAATTTGGATAGACCTAGAAACCATCACGCTAAGTGAAAGAAGACACAAAAGTCCTAGGTTGTAGGGTTCCATTTATATGAAATAGCAGAATAGATATATCCATGGAGAAAGGAAGCAGGTTACTGGCTGCCTAAGGCTGGAGGAATTGGGAGGAAATGAGGACTGATGGTAAATGCACACAGGTTTCTCTGGGGGGTGATGAAAACGTTGTATTAATTATGCTAATGTTTGCACCTGTAAATCCACTCTGCGAATATGCTCAAAACCACTGCATTGCCTTCTCCAGATAGGTGAACTGTAGGATATGTGAATTATATCTCAACAAAGCTGCAATTTTTATAAATAGCATCTGTTTTCAATCGTCCACCCCCATTTAGTACCCTTAACAGTTCCATTCTTGCCCAACCAGACAAGATAAACCCCACTGCTCAACCGTAACGTTCTTCAACCCTTCTTAAGTCTAGCCTGGTTTTCTGATACACTGTTGAGGTTTCCTATTGAATTTGCTGTCTCTGTCCCCTCTGGACTGATGGCTCATTTATGCATATGGTGAGAATAGCATCCCTGGGATGACCCCGGGATGCCACACTCCCCGTGAGCTCAGGCCAAGCATGTGGGAGGATGGGATGGGGAGGATGGGATGGGCAGGACGGGATGGGCACAGACCATTTTAGGCCAAGTCTGATATGTGACAGCTGACTCCACCTCTTGCCTGGGAGTCCTTTTTCCTCCTTAATTCTTCCCCTTCTAGTTCCCATTTTCCTTCTCTATAAAATAACACGCATGCGGGGCGCCTGGGTGGCTCAGTCGGTCAAGTGTCCTGCTCTTGGTTTCAGCTCAGCTTATGATCTCAGGGTCATGAGATGGAGCCCAGCCAAGAACTCCCCACTAAGCGTGGAGTCTGCTTGAGATTCTCTCTCTCCCAACTGCCCCTCCCCTGGCTCATGCACATCCTCTCTCTCTTTCAAATAAATAAAATCTTTAAAAATAATAAAAGAATATTCATGTAACATGTTTAAACTATCAGTATAAACTAATAAGCTATTTTAAAGTACCAACAAATACCTTTTGAAATCTAAACACTCATGCCCAACTTTGTATCTTATTGGCAAAAGCCCAATGGCCACTTTTGGAAACAAGGTTCCTAATATCCCACAGGATGCTAGCAGAAGAGAAAGGGAGTCTGACTGCGGACAGAAGGGAAGGACTGCCATGCTCTACCAGGACCGGTGAGAAGGAGGCGTGGCAAAGTAGGGAGCCATCCCGCTCATTCGAGCACAGCCAGACATGCTCATAGCTAACACTGATTGTGACTGTGCTCCTGTAGACTGAAAAAAACAACTGTTCTTCCACAGCCCTAAGGTTGGGGTCTTAGAATAAGAGCTACAGGGAAGCTTTCTACAACAACGCGGTCTTACAGACCAATATAATTTTGCATCTCACCTTCCTGATACTCAACAAGACTTTGACTCAGAATGTACAACAGATGCCGAGAGCTATTTTTTTTGTTGTTGTTGTTTTTGTTTTTTTGAAAGGGGTTCACTCTAAGCGTCACATTCAAGGTAGTTTCAAAACATGACTTTCAAAGCGCAATTTCTTTCCAAAGCCTTTTTAGCTTTTTTTTTTCCCTGCAAGATCAAAGGTCCTAAGAATCAGTAATAGGACCTAAGCCCCCCAGCTTCCCTTACACAAAGTCCAATACGACATTTTAAAAAATTTGAGGCTCACATCCTGGTGACTATGCAATCTACAAACCAAGTAAGTTCCTACTTTCCATTTAATTCATAACTTCAGGGGCGCCTGGGTGGCTCAGTGGATTAAGCCCCTGCCTTCAGCTCAGGTCATGATCTCAGGGTCCTGGGATCGAGCCCTGCATCGGGCTCTCTGCTCAGCAGGAAGCCTACTCCCCCCGCCCCACCCCCGGCCTACTTGTGATCTCTCTGTCAAATAAATAAAATCTTAATTCATAACTTCAGCTTTTAAAGGGTCTAAAAAAGTAGATATATCAAAAAAGAAAATGTCATGGAATTAGCCTACCTTTCTGTCTTTAAAGAAATAGAACGTTTGTTTTCCTCTGGCATTACATTTAATGTATTTCATATCAGGGCTCATGTTCAAAAAATGCATCAAGTGGTCTCATATATGCAATGGCCTTGAGCAGAAGTCACTCAAATCTATGGGTTCTGGGGGCGGGGGCGTCAACGATGAGGCAGGGATTAGCCGCAGCTCCTGCCCATTAGATCTCCAACTTCAGGCTGGGGCCACACCCCCTCAAGCTGTGCCAGCCGTTGGCAGAGCGCACCAGTCGCTGAACTCGCTGAAATTGTTTTAGACCTGCAGTGCCTTCCTTCCTTCCCTCCCGCTGTCATCTCGCCGGTCAGATAGGCATTTTAATCTGCAGGCTGTTCCGGCCTCTCCAGCTCCCCTCACAGGCATTTCACATGACAAATCTCTTACTCCTGTTCCCATCTTAGCATTTGCTCCTCAGAGAACCTGGACGAATACAATACATAATATGGAATTTCTAGATCATGGTCAATAAATACTTATTAATGGAGTGCCTGGGTGGCTCAGTGGGTTAAGCCTCTGCGTTTGGTTCGGGTCATGATCTCGGGGTCCTGGGATTGAGCCCCGCATCGGGCTCTCTGATAGGCAGGGAGCCTGCTTCCTCCTCTCTCTGCCTGTGATCTCTGTCAAATATATAAAATCTTTTAAAAAATAATAATTATTATTATTATTCTATATGAAGTCTGCACTATTGGGTCTAGGTAAAATCTTGTATTGTCGTCATTATTTTGGGGGTGGGGGGGGAATGTCTCTTCTGGAGAGAACAAGCAGCTGTGGACCAAATAGAATTCCTGGTCATCTAGACTACTTTCAACAATACATTGCTTCTGTTTGAAACATCTCAAGCAGTTTCAAGCAACTTAAGAAATAACTCACACATGTGATCGTGGGTTTATTAAACCCAACACACTAATTGCCAGTGAAAGAGCAGATCTACAACCTGCTCACTGGAATTAGAACCTGTTCACCAAGAGGAGATGGAGTTAGCGTCCTCCTACCTACTCACGTGGCCTCCTTCTTCTGTGGGAGTAAGGAGGAGGCCATATGCTCCTGCGCAGAAGACTTCCTCTCTCCACATTTTTTCATTGATCAATTTACTTACACTTATGAATAGATCAGGTGCCAAATTTAGAATGCCCAAGTTATGAGACTGGAGAGTCAAATCCAAAAAGCTACTGACTTAAAAGATGAAACTCAAATACCATCCATGTTGTATTTCGGTCAAAACCTAAAATAATGCAAGACGTGTCTGACGGTTTATGATTAGAATTCATGCTAACTTTTGCAAAGCTGCAAAACCCAGCACACACGAGCACATACTACAGGAGGGACACAAAAAGGCTCCTTGGTGTAGCCAAAGAACTTCCGCGGAACAATGAGGCCTTAACACTTGAGTGGTACTCAGATTTTGCACCCTCTGGGAAGCGTGCTTTGTCCATGGATTTGTACACACTCACTGGTAGTAGGCGCTGCACTTGAATCCATGGGAACCATCTGATCAGTCTGACATCAAGGTTTGAGTCCAGCATGGTTGAGGTAGGGCCATTTATCTTGTCTTACAAAATGTTTCCATGAAAAAAAAAGATAATCACATCAACTCTGAGGAAGATGGGATAGTAGGAGGATCCTAAGCTCACCTTGTCCCATAGATACAGCTAGAAAATAGCCACATCCATGTAAATGACTCAAAAAATGACCTGAAAACTGGCAGAACGGACTCTTCCACTAAACACAGGAAGAGACCACACTGAAAAGAGTAGGAAAGGTGCAGACATTGTTGGGAACCAATCTGGTTGTAGGAGAGAGGGACACTCCAAGCATGGACAGGAGCAGACCCCATACCAGGCTGGGGACCCACACTGGGAAAATGAACCTCCATCGCCATTTGGCTTTGAAAACCACAGGGCCTTAACCTTGCCAGTTCTTACGACCATCAGGGCTTAACATCTAGAACCCTGAAAATCAGCGGGCTCGGCTCTCAGACGGCTGGAGGGTGATAGGGAACGGAGTCCTGAACCCTAAAGAGACAGCGTAACAAACAGCCCTGCTGAGATAGAGAAGCAGCAGCTGGAAAAAATACCTGGGAGATACCGCGGTATACAGAAGATTTATTTGCAAATCTCAGAATGCATGCTTGAGGGCCAGGGAATCTTTAGGAATCTTCTCCAAAAACAAAAAGCACCACTTCTCTCCCCCACACCAATGCCTAAATAGGACACCCACAGAAACCAGCTCAAACTCTCTCCAACTAGCTTGCTAATACCGCACAACACCCACTCTCCCCTGCCCCATCCGATCCGCCCTTGGCAGCAGTCCATTCAGAACAGCACCACAAGCTGGCATTGTGCAAGCAGCTGCAACAGGGACCAACACCACTCCCAGTGACTCCTGCCTTGGGGAGAGGGAACAATAACCACACACACCAGTTAGACTGTGACCCCACCAGTGGACTGGGGCAGGCATCTGGTCTGACTGAAGGCCCCACCCACCAACTAGAGCCGTCAGCAAACAAACAGGAAGAGTACCCTTCAGTTCCATGTGACCACAGCTCTGGAAAATGCCTGGTCTGAGCTAACTCAAGCCCAAGGCAGCCCAACTGGCCCAGTAGCAACAGAGAACTCAAATCCTGCCCACAATAGGCAGCGAGAGCCACTGCAGACAACTGAACGGAAGACACATGCAGCTCAGCCACAATGGTAGGGCACACTCAACACACAAAGGAAACCACCATGAAGCACCAGGTCCTGGTGAACAGGGGACACTGCTCTGCAGAGCACCACAGGACGTCTTCTTCGTAAGGCCACTACTGTCAGGAGTAGAAGACATAGCTGACTTTCCTAACACAGAGAAACAGACACAGAGATTTAGACAAAACGAGGAGACAAAAGACTATGTCCCAAATGAAAGAACAAGACAAAATGAGAGCAAGAGACCCAAATGATAGAGAGAGATAAGTAATATGCCTAAAAGATCATTTAAAGCAATGGCCATAAATATACTCACTGGAGTATCTCAGTGAGATGTTCAAGAAAGAGACATAAAACATAAGAATGAATCAATCAGAGATAAAGAACTCAATAACTAAAATTAAAAACACACAAGAGGGAATAAATGTAGACTAGAGAAAGCAGAAGAATGGATCAGCGACTGGTAGGGCAGAGTAATGGAAAGCAGTCAAGCTGAACAAAGAAAGAAAAAAGAATAATAAAAAATTAGAGAAGATTAAGGGAACTGAGTGACACCATAAAATGTAACAACATTTACATTGGGTCCCAGAGGAAGAAAGAGAAATGAGGGCAAAATTTATTTCAAGAAATAATGGGTGAAAACTTCCCTAATAGGGGAAAGGAGACAGAAATCCAAATCCAGGAGGCACAGAGAGCATCCCCTCCCTCAAAAAAATTGACGCAGGGAAGTCCACACCAAGGCACAAGAAATGAAAATGGCAAAATGTAGTGATAAAGAGAAAAATTTTAAAACAGCAAGAAAAAAGAAATTGGTTACACATGGAGGAAACTCATAAGGCTCTCAGCCGATATTTCAGCAGAATTTTTGGAGGCCAAATGGGAGAAGTATGATATTTTCAAGTGCTGAAAGGAAAAAATCTGCAGCCAAAAATACTCTGTCCAGCAAGGCTCTCATTTAGAATAGAAAGAGATGATGAATTTCCCAGATAAGATCAACACTATTGACAAACCTTTAGCCACACTCCTTAAAAAAAAAAAAAAAAAAAAGGGAAGCAAGAGAGAACTCAAGTAAACAAAAGCCAGAAATGAAAGAGGAGAAAGAATAATAAAAACCACAGAAATACAAAGGACTATAAGAGAATATTAGGAAAATTAGATGTCAACAAAATGGACAACTTGGAAGAAATGGATAAAATCCTGGAAGTATATAACCTCCCAAAAGGGAATCAGGAAGAAACAGAAAATTTGAACAGACCAATGACCAGTAATGAAATTGAATTTAAGGTCCAGGATCAGACAACTTCACAGGTGAATTCTACTAAACACTTAAAAAAGCCTCAGTACCTAGTCTTCTCAAATAATCCCCCCCTCCCCAAAAAAAGAAAAGGAAGGAAAACTTCCAAATTTATTCTATGAGACCTGCATTACCTTGATACCAAAATCAGATAAAGCCATTACAAAACAGAACAAAAGAAACTACAAAAAAAAAAAAAAAGAGAGAGAGAGAGAGTGAGAGAGAACTGTGGCCAATATCTGATGAACACAGATGCAAAAATCCTCAACAAAATATTAGCAAACCAAATCCAATAGTACATTTTAAAAAAATCATTCAACACAATCAAATGGCATTTATTGGAATATTCACAAACCCATCCATGTGATACCTCACATCAATAAGAGAAAGGATAAAAACCAGGGATCATTTCAAGATGCAGAAAAAACATGGATATTGTATCCATTCGTGATAAAAACTCTCAACAAAGTAGGCTAAGAGGGAATACAGCTTAACATAATAAAGGCCATATATTTAAAAAAAAAAAAAAAAAAACCCACAGCAAATAGCATCTCCATGGTGAAAACTGAGAGCTCTCCCCCTAAGATCGGGAACAAGACAAAGATGTACACTCTCCTTTTTATCCAACATATTACTAAAGGTCCTAGCCACAGAAATCAGACAAGAAAAAGGAATAAAGGACATTCAAATGGGTAATGAAGAAGCAAAACTTTCACATTTGCAAGTGGCACAATGCCATATATAGAAAACCCCTTGAACTGGTAAGGGGATTCAGTAAGATCGCAGGATACGAAATCCATTGCCCAGAAATCCATTGCATTTCTATACACTTGTAAGGAAGTAGCAAAAAGAGAAATTAAGAAAATAATCCCTTTTACAACTGCACCAAAAAGAATAAAATACCTAGGAAGAAACCTAACCAAGGAGGTCAAAGAGGTGCAGTCTGTAAACCAGAAATCACTGATGAAAGAAACTGAAAATGACACAAGTGGAAAAATATTCCATGCTCATGGATTGGGAGGATATTGTTAAAATGTCTGTACTAGCCAATGTAACATACGGGTCTAGTGCACTCCCCATCAAAATACCAATAGTTTTCACAAAACTAGGAAAAATAATCCTACAACTTGTGTGTAACCACAAAAGACATCAAACAGCCAAAGAATAACAACAAAATCACAAAATCAACCCATCAAATATACTTGGTAGAGCTCAAACTCATGTCCTTGGAATTAAATTCCAAGTTATGGTGCTAGTTATCAAAAAGCCGGTGGAAGCCTGAAGAAGAAACATGAAATAAGCAAATCCTGAAATATCCCTGCAAATATCACTTCTCTGCCCCTCTGACAGAACCCAATTATTCACACCTACTGGGTTGGTCAGAGGGAAGGGTCAAGATGTCATAAACCAACAGAAGAAAACACATTTCCATGGACAAACAGGCAAATGATCACCTCCCACCAGCAAGGGGTACAGGCTAGCGATATTTCTATGATGCTCCAGTAAGGTAACAGGGAACACAGAGGGCTATTGTTCCACTCCTAGAGGCCATAGTTCACCGTAATACACACTGGTAATACACTTGCAAATATATTTCAATAATACTTAGGATTTCTTATTATAATCATATGAAAAAAGCAATTATTAAAATCACCAATAAAACCCCCCGACAGAACCACACTGTCTTTGCATTCTGAATAGCCCTTTCCAGCCTCTCCTACGCATGTCCACCTTCATTCAAAAAAGGGGGGGGGGGGGTCTTAAGTCATGTATTAGCTCTGCAGTTTTGATTTTCCATTTTACTGTAAGCATTTTTCAGTGTCACTAAACATTCTTTGAAGACATCAATTTCAGTGGACACACATTCGTACCGTAATTCGATCTTTCACCTCTTTTGGACCATTTAGGATGCTCCCAGTTTTTCACTACTATTGACAACAGCTGAACACACTTATGAATAAATTTGATCTCCTTAAGGTAATTCGATCCCTAGGAATTTATCCTATCATGAATATGACTTTTTAAAGATAATTATTTATTTGAGAGAGAGAGCGAGCAAGCACACGGACCAGTTGGGGGAGGGACAGAGAATCGAAAGCAGAAACCCTCTAAGCACGGAACCCCAAGCAGGGCTTGATCCCAGACCCTGAGATCGCCATCTGAGTCGAGATAAGAGTCAGGTGCTTAACGGACTGAGCCACCCAGCTGTCCCTAGAATATGATTTTTTAAAAGAAAAAATTCTGGCTTGAAATTTTATAGGCGAAGTTGCCTTCCAGAAGGGTAGTACCAATTTATACCAGTGCTCATCTCAGACTTTTTGAAAACACACAGGCAACCCCAATTGCCAACATGAAAGGAGAACAATGATCTGCTTGAATCTGGCCCAGGTAGCAACAAGGAAATAAAGATTCTTCTTGCTGCTTCCTCAGAAAACTCAATTTGTACTTTTCTGTGAGCAAAAAAGAAGAATGTGTTCCCGATCATCACAAACTTAGAAGAAATCAAGTACCAGCTTTATTACAAGCAAGTGCTGAGCTTGCCCCAGGAGAGCAGTAAATGTTCTGGTATTTTTAATAGCTCACACTCACAGAGAAACCACAAAGGACATCCCCTGCTGCATGTCTTGATAGAAACGGCATTGGCGGCAATAATAAAACTGTATCTTCTGTGCTATCCTCACTATTAATGCCAGTCCAGCCCAAGAAAACTTGATTACTTTCACAATGATAAATAAAATTTCAAGGCCCAGAATAATCTAAGGCACCAGTTTATGGGTTCCCCCAAATTAAAGACATATATATGTTGTTTGACACAAACGCCGATCTCATCCCATCCCATTCAATTCCTGTCTGGGCTCTTATTCTAAAGACCTAATAAAGGATGCAAAGCACCGAGACTTGGGTGCGTGCTCCAGAGAAGACAGCTCTCTCGTCAGGCTGCTCTAAGACACCAGAATTCGGCTGCAGAACACTACCTTATTCCTCCCCAAGATAAGACTTTAAAACTGAAATAAATGTCAGTGTGAAAACGAATTCCATTCTGAAGGGGAACTGCTCGTTGTTTGCAGGCTTATCCTTAAAACAGACACTGGGGGCACCTGGGTGGCTCAGTGGGTTAAAGCCTCTGCCTTCCGCTCAGGTCATGATCTCAGGGTCCTAGGATCGAGCCCCACATCGGGCTCTCTGCTCAGTGGGGAGTCTGCTTCCTCCTCTCTCTCTGCCTGCCTCTCTGCTTACTCGTGATCTCTCTGTCAAATAAATAAATAAAATCTTTTAATAAAAAAAAATAATTTTAATAATAAAAAAATAATAAAAAAAATCTTTTAATAAAAAAAAAAAAAAACCACAGACACTGGTCGGGAACCTCTAACGGTCAGTTAGAGGTTAGTTAGGTTTTAAATCTCAAAACATCTTGTCAGTTTCAGGTTGGTATTTACCTCTCTATTTGTTTCTCCAGGAAGGTGGATTCACGACATGAGGCATTTTTGGTGGGAGGGGAAAAAAATAATGTTGCTTACGAATGTTCTATAGGGGCGCCTGGGTGGCTTAGTGGGTTAGAGCCTTCGCCTTTGGCTCAGGTCATGATCCCAAGGTCCTGGGATCGAGCCCCGCGTCAGGCTCTCTGCTCAGCGGGGAGCCTGCTTCCCCCTCTCTCTCTGCCTGCCTCTCTGCCTACTTGTGATCTCTGTCAAATAAATAAATAAAATCTTTAAAAAAAAATAAGAAGAAGAAGAAGACACACCCGAAAACCAAATAGCTGGGGCACTGAGAACTAAAACCTACAGGTAATAGACACAGTGTCTTTGTATCTTTTCCCACAGTGTCTTTTCCAGTTCAAACATTCTATGTGTTTGTTTGGTTTTTTTTTTAAAGATTGTATTTATTTAGAGGGAGAAAGCATGTGGCGGGGGGAAGGGCAGAATGAGAAGGAGAAAGAATCTCCAGCAGACTTTGGGCTGAGCAGGAGCCCAGTGTTGGGTTCCATCTCAGGACCCTGAAATCATGACCTGAGCTAAGATCAGGAGTCAAATGCTTAACCAACTGAATCCCCCAGACATCCCCAAGCGTTCTATCGCTTTGTGTGTAATGCCAGAGCCTTCTTAATACAAGGAGATCTTAAAAATGCCCAAGCACAGGCATCACTGGAGGAAATGCGCTGGACCCCGCTGTTGGAAGTCAGGCTGACAGTGACGTAGTCCACTGTCCCCTGCCGTCCAAGTTCCCAGATCCACCACATGTCATAAGCACACCGCTGTCTTCCACGAATGCCCTTTATGTTTTCCTACTGGTGAATTCCGCCAGTTCTGGCTATGCTAAAAATGGATCAAGGATCATTCAAGAGTTTATGGTGTTGTGGACAGAACCGACGGAAGAGGAGGTGTGAGGAGAAGGGGGAGAACGGGGGACTCTGGAGGCGTTCCCCCTGCAGAATCAGGAGCGGGGCACAGCTGTTAGCCCATGAAAAGGCATGCATTCATAAAACACTGTACTGCTGTCCTACAGCGGCCACAGGTGAATCCCACAAATCAGGTGGCTTAAAACCAGAAACATCATCTCACTGTTTTCTGGAGGCAAGGCATTGGCAGAACTGGTTCCTTCTGGAGGCTGCGGCAGAACCTGTTCCGTGCCCTCCTCTAGCTTCTGGCGGCTTCTGGCCATCCCTGGAGTTCTCTGGCCTGTGGCCACATCACCCTTCCCTGTGCGACATCTTCACACGGCCTTCTTCCCTCTATAGGTCCCCAGCATCTGTGTCTCCCAGGGCCTCCTTAGGAGGATGCCCCCCGCCATAATGAAGGGAGAGCCCGCCCTCATCTGGTGTGTCGGCATCTTAACTAGTTACACCTACAAACATGCTCTGTCCAAAGAAGAACAGGTTCCGAGGCTGAGTTCAGGAAGACATGAATCAACCCAGCACACAGTGATGCGGGCACAGGGCAATGTCCCCTACGGACTCGCAGTCTCTAACTTTATGCGCATTCCACAGGCTTTGCTCGCCCCTGCATCCTGGGACCCGGCCTGGCGGGTTCGGGGACCTCAGTCAGTGGCTGCGGAGTGATGCATGAATGAACCTCTTGATTCGGCACCAAAGCCTTGTTGGCTCATGGACCTGCTGAATGACAGCCTCTCTCTTCCATAAGCCACCTCCAGACTCCTGTCCTCTAACGTGGACCGAGAGGGTAAAAGAAAGTCAGGAGGTCTGCACTGCAAGGAAGGGAGAAGGAGGCAGCTTTCTGGGCCAACCACAGGTCCCTGTCACAGTTCCGTGCTCTTGGAAAGCTGTTCCCTCTGCCTAAAACACCCTTCCTCCAACCCCGCACCTGGCGCTGTGCCTAGCATACTGGGGACTCAAAAGCTCTTAATCTCATGAAACAAACTGAGGGTTGCTGGGTTGTGGAGAGGTATGGAGAGGGTTGTTCAGTTATGGACATTGGGGAGGGTATGAGCTATGGTGAGTGCTGTGAAATGTGTTATCCTGATGATTCACAGACCTGAACCCCTGGGGCAAATAATATATGTTAATAAAAAAATGATAAAAATTAGGGCCTCTAAGTGTGTGTGTGTGTGGGTGGGTACAGTTTGGGGGTGAAATCAAAAAATGAAGTTTGTTGATTGAACACCAGGGACAGTTATGATCGCTGTTTAAAAATGACTTTTAACATGATTTTAAAAATGATTTCTGCTCCCGTATTTTCCCACCCACTTCATTAGAAAGTAAGACATCTGTGAATTTGTTCCAGAAAACCTGAACAACCATGCCGCACAGCCTGCGGGGAGGGGCATGCAGGAAGGAGACAAGTCAAAGAGAAACGTAAAATCTGAGAGCCTGAGTGAGTGAGGTAGGGAGAACCAATGCATGAAGGGGCAAACCACAGGCACAGAAACTTGAGGACAAGGAAGTCCTTGTGCCTCAAAGCAACACCTCTGCCTTCCTAAGCTTCTTCTCGGGGGGGACCCTTGAGTTACACAACTGGCGAAATTCACAGAAGTGAGCCATGAGTTGCAACCGCTTTATTTCATTACCTGCTCTCCAATAACTCATGCATTCAAGGGCAAGTCAACCTGAGGGGAGACGGCAGGCTCTCCCCCTGACCTCAGACTCCTGCAGAGAATGGACCCGAGCTCCTAGGGAAGTAACAAGGCTACTATAATGAGTTTCAACGACTCACTCTGCCTTACAGTCCATTCCTCAGGATTCATAAAACGCTCTTCCCAAACCGACATCGACAGCGTACACAATTTTCACTGCTCTGCCCACGGTCTTCGCCAGGTGACCATCAGGAGAGGGGTGGCCCCCTAGGTTAAGGTCATGGTGACAGACAAATTTTTACGATGAGTACGGAGACCCTTGCTGTGCTGGGTATTACCTTCTAGTTGCTGGAAGTCTGAGGAATCTGGGGGAGGGGCCAGGGCAGCCAGAGACCACCCAACAGGGTCTGCTTCTCAACTCGTATGGAAGAATCTCGCTATGATTAAAAATTAGCATGATATAAACACCGACCCTGTGTTAAGAGCCTCAGACTAGGGGCTGGGAAGCTTCTTCTGTGAAGAGCAAGATAGTAAAGGTTTTGGGCTGTGTGGGTCACGCGTCACAACCACACAACCCTACCACCAGGGCAGCGTAAGAGCGGCCCGAGACGACACAGGAATGGGTCACAGCCCAGCTGTGCTCCAACGTAGCTACAAAAACAGGTGGCAGGACGGGTAGAGCCCACGGGCCCGCTTCGCCACCCCCACCTTACAACACGGCAGAGCTCATCAGACCTTCCAACCCAACCTCATCAGAGCGCGGTCGTCCCAACCGATCGAACCAGCCCACCGAGGAGTCTGCAGTGCGGGCTTGAGCCTCACAGACCCCAAGAGACCGAGTCCAGGCCAAAGTCCAGGCGCCCCCCAACCCCCACCCAGATTAAGATACTCACCCGGAGAAATCCGTAGTGAGGATTCCATAGTGGAAGATATAGATGCGGCTGACGTGGCATAGGGTCAGGTACGCCATGGCTACGAAAAAGGAGTATCTGGAACCAGAAAGAGAGTCCGATGATTAGGCAGGGCGGTGACACCATCGATCTCCTCCTCTTCCTCTCCCTCGCTCCCCACACGCACGCCACCCCAAAGTCCTCCCGGCTCGGTCTGCGACCCAGTCCGTGCACTGCCCTCACTTTCCCACGCACTGCCGGGAGCCCTTCACCTTTTGTCCCCAGGATGGCACGATGGAGTCACCCAGGGAGCTCTGCAACCACAGGCGCCTGGACCGCAGCCTCCCGATATGGGGGCTGAACCGGTACGGGGGACACCCGGCAGGTGTGACTGCACGGGCGGCCGGAGCAGGGAGCCGTGGCCCCGGGAGGGCTGCACTCACTCTCCAATCCACACACCGCCACACTCACACCGGATCTCTGCACAATACAGCCCGGCGTGATGCTGCCCACCACTCCCTTCCTCAGACGCTTTCTTCTCCTGGCCTCTAGTCTCCGTGTTCGCTGCCCACTGCTCTGGTTCGTCCATCCATGCCTCTTGCTCAGCTTAACTTACTGTACTTACTCCTTGGCTGTGAGTGTTCCCAGCGCCCTCCTCGGGACGCTCCCAGCCTGAGGCTGCAGTGACTACATACTCTGGATCATTCCATGGCTTCCTACGGACACGGGCCCTGACCACATGGGATAAACCAGCAAATACACACACACACTCATACACACATGCACACGCACACACACCCACACACGCACACACACACACACGCCACTCAAGGCACTCATCAATTTGCCATTATACCTAGGTGACGTGAAAGGACCAAAATTCAAATGATTAAGTTCTTAAGACTAAACTATCTTCATCAAGTGATTTGTGGATCTGGAAGCAGCACGCCATCCAGCAAGACGAGGGGAACTCCACGGAGTGGTACAAAATGGAAGGTTTGTATAGGCAGAAGGGTGGACTAAGGAAGTGACCAGGGAAAGAGAAGAAGGGACTGTTTCAGACAAGGTCACTTTCCCTCAGAGAGAAGCATCGTACCCTGCATCTTCCCTTTGGGGGACGGAGACGGCCACGTGACAGATCTTCCTTGGTTTGGACCAGAAAACTTCCTGGCTGACCAGGGAAGACCCCTATTTCTGGGGGAGGTTGGAAACTGCAGCGAGGTTAGGGTACTAAGCCTCGGTTGGGGGAGTTGACCCAAGGGACTCCATTGTGGGTCTGTGGTTTTCTTTCTAATGGTGATAATCGAATTAACCATTGTCTCCCCAACTAGGCCAAGAGCCCCATGAAGGCAAGAACGTCTTGTGTGTTTTACTCTCGAGAGCAGACGGCTGCATGCTACAAGAACCAACAACTAAATGAATGCTATCTGTCGTAAAAGCCTCCAGTGGGTCCCACTGTCCAGTCACATCCAAACTCCTGCACGTGACATGTGACGTGCTTCGCGCACTGAGCTCTACCTTTCCCTTCCGGACTCCTCTTCAGCCATGCTCCCTGTCCCCCTTATATTCAAATGACACCAGCTGCTCCCTCCACCATGAGAGCCTCCATTCTCAGGCTAAACGTCTTCCACGTGCCGCTGCCCCTGCCTGCAACCCCCTTCGCCTCTACTCTACTTGTGAACTGCCTAGTTACCAGGTAAGGCTCAGCAGCCAGTCAGTCCCCTGGCTTGGGCTCACCCCACCCACTGCACCCCACCTCCAGCACCATTCATTTCTCCATTCTCAGGATTTCTCTAGGACTGCGTGCCAACATACACTATTATAATGCTGAAATTACATGTATGTGTCTGTTCTGCAAACTCACCGTGACCTCGAGCATCCCTACCCTTGACCACAGACGGGCTTCGTGGACTGTTAGTTGAAATGAACTGAAAGGAGTACATTCAACATTTCAAATGGCTCAGGAGCCCCTCAGCAACACATAAATGCAGAAGGTATAGCATTTAAACATGGGTCATAACAGAGGGAAGACGGATATTCTCATATTAAATGATGCTGAACTGAAAAAACGCACATTAAAATAACTCATGAAGACTAGTGCAACCCAGGGACTCGTGAAGTAGGAATGATAAAAACCCATGTGGTAGCAAGGGAGAGCCAGACAGTGAGTGGGAAGGAGTTCCGTAAACACCAAAGCACTACCTGTCTTCACGTTCTCTTTACCGTTATTTACAAGCAAAGATGTTACGACCCCCCAAAAAAGACCTTCCCAGCCTCGGGTTCATCTTTAAGGCTTTCCAAACAGGAAGACAGTGAACAAAGCAAGTGACGAAGAGAAAGTAACTCTCTGGAGACCTGAGCCGAAGTACGATGGAGCTGGGGCGGCCTTTCTGCGTCCCGCCTCTGCTGCTTTCTCTGGCCAGTTCGCGAGGGTCAAGGCAAAAGCACGAAGTGAATTCGAAAAGACAAAGTCTCCCAGGGCCCTTCTGAATGCAACCGTTGCCTGCTTCGTCTTCCTCCTCAACAGGAGCTGGACCCTTCCGTTCCCGGCCCCTCCACTCCGAGAGAAAACCCAGTTCAACTCATTTGAGCCGTCAGAGCTATTTCCCAAAGATGGTGCCAAGTACTGTGTCCCAGTACAACAGGGCACTGTCCTCACGCTCTAGACAAACCTGAAAAAAATCTAAGGAATCCAGGAGTGGTAGAGAGAGCACATATTCTGGAGAGAGACCAACATGACTTCAAATCCCAGCCATGGCAAAACGAGTGCGAGAAGTCCAGAGAGTAGTTCTTTCAGGAAGGAGGGCTGTGGCGGAGCCTGGGGCAAAGGGATGACACTATGCCCTGCCGACCTAGGTGGTGGTAACAGGATGTATTCAGTCGGTACAAACTCAGGGATCTGTGTGCCTCTCTACTTCTCTGAGCTTTCAATGTCCTCCCCTTGGCTGGGGAGAGAAAGATCTGAATCCCAAAGTATTGTCCTAGAAAGAATATCTTTGCAATGATGATACTGATACACTAAATAAGACTTTATATACTAAAAAACAATGAAAACTACTTAAAAGAGCTTGGCTGGGGCGCCTGGGTGGCTCAGTGGGTTAAAGCCTCTGCCTTCGGCTCAGGTCATGATCCCAGGGTCCTGGGATCGAGCCCTGCATGGGGCTCTCTGCTTGGCAGGGAGTCTGCTTCCCCCCACCCCTCTCTGCCTGCCTGTGATCTCTGTCTGTCAAATAAATAAATAAAATCTTAAAAAAAGTAAAAAATAAAAATAAAAGAGCTTGGCTTAGCACTTGACACCAAGCAGGTAGCACGTCCCCCCCACCCCCAACAACTGGTCACTGTGTCGCACATTCTGACAAGAGGCTGTCCGTGTGAAGAGATACAAACTATATTCTGTTCCAGTTGGTTCAGATGGAATAAATGAACACCTGTGATTTCTGTCCAATATAGCGGCTTGGGAAGGAAACAGCCGGTGCGCCAAGACTTCTCAGACAAAGACGAGCATGTGTCCAGATATGGGTTAACTCGCCCTGGCAGCAGAGACTGACCTTCCCCTCTGCTTCCCAGCCAAAGGACTGAACTCTTGTGACCGGTTCAGCCAGGGGAAGAACGCAACTCACAAAGAATCATGAAATCCTGATCCCAAAGGAAACTTAAACCCCACCTTTTAGAGGTGGGAAATCTGGTGTACAAAGAAGCTGTGTGGACTATTTGAACTCCCGCTGCTAGAAAGTGCCAGATTTCCAATCTAATGTTCCTTCCCCGCATCAGTAGGAAGCCACTTCCCTCCATCCGGAACTGGGAGCCACTCCCTACTTCTGCTATCTTGGCAACCACACCGGCGAAGAAAGAGGGGAAGAACTTGTTCTGGCGTCCTTTCTGGTCTTATGACACGGCCCTCTGCTACCACAATATTATGATGGGGCATCAGTCAGAGCCTGTCTGGAAACCACTCAGCTTGGCCAAGGCTGGAGTGTTCCATTCCCGGCCAGAGATGAACACTGGGCCCGGCGTGGAATGAATGTGCGCGGAGGTTTCTTGACCCTCTGAAAACTGGTCCACACCCATCGACATCACGCAAGTGTGGTGAGAGATGACAAGCCACAATTTGTAAGGTCATTAAAAATGTGCTATAGAGGGGCGCCTGGGTGGCTCAGTGGATTAAGCCGCTGCCTTCGGCTCAGGTCATGATCTCAGGGTCCTGGGATCGAGTCCCACATCGGGCTCTCTGCTCCGCAAGGAGCCTGCTTCCTCCTCTCTCTCTGCCTGCCTCTCTGCCTACTTGTGATCTCTCTGTCAAATGAATAAATAAAATCTTAAAAAAAAAAAAAAAAAAAATGTGCTATAGAGATGTAACAACATTTTTATTAGTTGTTGCACTGCTTCGAAACTCAAGTTTGGGAAAAGCCAGACATTTTCACTGCCGCCCCCAACACTAAAAACAGTGTTTTGCTATAATATGAGGCATTCCCAATACTGGTTCTTAGAAATATGGATTTCCTACTTCCCTTCTGAAGGAGTGACCCAATCCCTTTCAAGGAAGGCATTTGGGAGAGAGAGGATACAATTCAATTTTTCAGAGCTCATCTGGACACAGAATTAGGTGAAAATAAAATTTAGAATGGTACAAAAATATTTTCCCTTGAAAACCACATTTATTGCAAGTAATTTACAAGCTTATCCACGAAAAAGTTAAATTTCAATGATTTTTCAGAAGGAAAACTATTGTGCTAACTGTCTTATTAATCAAAGACCCTACTGAAGTTCAAAGAAGGCAACTGTTTTTTCAGAAACGCCGTCAAGAAAGAAGTCATAGCAGGGCAAATGTCTCTCCAAAGGTCACTCCTTCCATAAATATTTATTGAGCACTTACTTGTGCCCGGTATTGTCCTAGACTCTGAGGACACAACAGCGAACTCTGTTTTCATAGAGCTTACGTTCCAGCACCACTGAAAGGCAGAATTAATATTGAGGTTTCACACAGACCCCGGGAAACACAGACAAGGCTGAACAGATACACAGGTGTCCGAGTCAATGATAGCACTGTTGTTGATTGCATTGTTGTTGATTGCATTGTTGCCTTCAAGGCAGAATTGTCACCTCTGTAGCTTTTAAATCAAAATATCATAGTACGAATACTTCTTCCCCTTTTAACATTTTATGGTACATATTTTAAGTACACAAAGTTTTGATGTAGGCACACACCTAGAAAAGCACACACTCTTCCTGCCTCTCTGATCCGATCCTTCCTCATCTCCGTGGACCAGCCCAGCCCAGCTAACCTCCCATCTGATCTCTGCCACTGCAGATTAGTTTGGGTTTTCAAGACCAGAATTTCTGCCGTGTCCTTCATTCCGCATATTTACTCTATGTGACTGTCATCAATCATTCCCTCTTCTCAACTGCGGAGTAGTACCCCACTGTGGGGACCATTGGGACTATTTCTAGTCTGGAGGCTACCACAGAGAGGCTTCTACTCTGAAATGTTTGCAAAGTGTCCTCTGAATACTCCCAGCGTTTAGGGACCCCCCACCTCTCTTTCTGATACCCCAGAAAACTTAGGATATGCAACTTGTGGTGGGCAAAATGGAGAAGGTGCCCCTTTACCGTGGGAACACATTTCAGAGGTCACAAAAAAACCCTCACATGGTCTGGTTCGCTCCCAGAACCTTACCTGTGAATACTGGATACGTTTGCGGTGACCATGATGCCGTAGCACAACACCACCAGCACAAAAAGGTGTACGGAGTACCTATAAGACATCACGGAGAGAAGGGGGGGCACTGAATATATTCCAAATTCACAGACCTACTGGATGCCCGTACCCCACCCCCTCCAAAAAGCCCATGAGCCATTAACTCGCATTTACGTAAGAGAAAATAAATCGAGTATTTTTGCTCGGTGTAATTAAGGTACTAGATCTTGAAATGGCAGGAGGAAGTCGTGACACGGGCTGCCAACCGCGGTGCTGGTGACATCAGCGATCCATAAATGGAATGCTTACACCTTTGCACGCGTACAACCAGGAGTCCAGAAGCATTCTTTCTTTCTTTAGAATTTTTTTTTTTTACATTTTAAAGCATCAGGACCCAAACTGACCTTTCCCAGACACCAAGACTGTCACCTGTTTGCTGCTTCGAAATACTCATCATCCTTTCTCACATTTTTATTGGAGGAGGAAGAGCAGCAGTCTTGTAACCTGAATAAACTCACAAATGTCCTTAAGTTGCACTTCTAGAAAGGTCGGTTCCTAAAACATTCCCCCGCTTCCCCGGAGAAGAGCCACTCCCAGGGTCATTGACTGGCTTACTTCGTAGAGTGTCATCTCTCTGTTAAGGAATGGCTCCTGTTCCCTCAAACCCGCCCTAGAACTACCGTCCTACTGCAAGCACAAGACTGACCCCAATTACCTCCAGCAGTAATGCAAGAAAAACACCAGTATCGACAACAGGTAGGAAGGGTTCCTCACCTGGAAAATGAAACCTTATCCCATTCTATTTACATGACCCACGGGGAGGTGAGTAGAAGCATAACTTGTAGAAAAGTTCACAGAACTGACTTCTAATGGGTAGTTTCTGGGTTCTAGGGTCTGAGAGTACATGGACATTCCTGGGACATCCCCATTATTCTACAATAGGAGTAAATACTTCTTTCCTCGGTGCCTGGCAAATGCCAACAACATTGCCACAAAACGCCCAAATGATGAAGATCAGAATTTCTGAGGCTCGTACTCACCAGCCAAAACAAAAGATGACAAAATAAACGCCAAAAATGGTGACAAACGCGTGCCGGACATCGGGACTGGTTTTACCAGGACTCAAGTAGATGCGGAACCAGAACGCAGCGAACAGAGCAAAGAGTTGGCATGCCACAAAATTCACCTGCACGGGGAGGTAAAGAGAGAGAGAGACTCAAAACTTCTACCCTTTTACCTGTGTGGGAATTCTCTCTACTCTTTCCAGATTTCCACACCAAGATGCCTCTAAGCACTTGGACTTGGATTGTTTCCTCGGCAGCGTGTTCGTTTGGAAACGGTTCGGGAGACTGAAAACTCCCCATGCCCTCCGCTGGCGGAAGAAGCGAGGAACCGAGTTTCATTTCCAATCCTTTAAGACTAGCCCAGGTGGCTTGTCCACCCACACACAGAGGGCTTTTTAATGTACAATGGCCTGGGGGACTGTGAGGTCAGTTTGCTGGGTCTCCCCCCCCCCACCACCACTCCATGCCTACCCCCAGGGCCATCCTAAGATAAAGTACCGGTTCCTGGAGAGTCGAAAATGAATCAAATCCATGAAGCTTCCTTCATTGACTACCTAGGAAACTAAATGCTTCTCTCCAAAGTCATCGTCAGCTGTTTTGACTCTAATTTTTCTCATTTTTAATTAACACCAAATTAACAAGAGCATTGCCCAAGCTAAATGGCACGAAAAATCCACACAGAAAAAGAAACAGCCCCGCCTTCAACTTCCAAATGCCAACCCTGTCCAATTATGCAAAACAGGCGACCAGCTTCCTTGGAAAAATCTCATTGTTCTCTCTCTCAAAAACGCTGGACCTGAAAGAAACTATAAAAGCATTCCCTGGTGTCCATCAGAAAGATCAGCTGATTTAACCCAAAACCAAAATAGACCACGTGATGGAATCATTAACAACACCGGGAACAGCGGTTCTAACTCCCCAGAGCATTCGGAGTGAAAGCTTCGCTTTTAGAAGACCCTTAATGGAAAAGGGATGGAGGATATAAATATCTGAATAGAGCCTCCGCAGGTTTTCACACGACAGAAAATAGTAGCTGCTGGTGACATTCATTAGGGTCGCCTCTGAGGTAGGGCTACAGGCAGTGACATCCACGCGACCTGAGATTGTTATGTTTTCCCAGTAAAAACCAAGACTACTCCAAAGTAGTCCTGATGATTCACAGAAATACTTTTGGAGAATTTGTTTCATTTTTTATTGATTTATATTATTATTATTATTATTATTATTATTATCATTGAGTAGGCTCCATGCCCAGCATGGAGCCCAACTTGGGGCCCAAACTCATGACCCTGAGTTCAAGACCTGAGCCGAAATCAAGAATTGGCTGCTTAATCGACTGAGTCACTCAGGTGTCCCTTTTGTTTCGGTTTTAAAAATTGACTGTGCTGGGAGCCTGGGTGGCTCAGTGGTTTAAGCCTCTGCCTTCGGCTCAGGTCATGATCTCAGGGTCCTGGGATCGAGTCCCGCATCGGGCTCTCTGCTCAGCGGGGAGCCTGCTTCCTCCTCTCTCTCTGCCCACCTCTCTGCCTACTTGTGATCTCTGTCAAATAAATAAATAAAATCTTTTAAAAAAAATTGACTGTGCTGAGTTTCCCCCTTTGTTAGACCATTTGTGTTCACTGGTTTCTCCAAAAACTTGATCCCACTACTGCCCGCCATCACTTTCTACCCTGAAAGAGGGAGAAGAGGTGAACTGTGACCTAGCCTACATGATGTGATCATACCTTTTTTAAAAAATTTAAATTCAATTAGCCAACATATCTGAAACATCATTAGTTTCAGATATAGAGTCCCCTAATTCATCAGTTGCGTATAACACCGAGTGCTCATCACATCACAAACCCTCCTTAATGTCCATCACCCAGTTATGCCATCCCCCAACCAACCCCCCAAGGTCATACCTTCTTATGTAGCCTAAATACACCATCCCGGCTCTCCCTCTCATACACAATGGAGAGGGAAAAAAACCATCTTAGCAAGGTTCAAAGAGTAAAGGAATTGACAAGTAGAAAGTCCAAGTTATGATCATCTGTAGGTGATCAGTCACACACTCTTTCCTTCTCTCGGCCACAGAGAACACAGTCACTGAGGAGAGCACCCAAGGGGAAATCTGTTCCATTCCTCTGGCTTGGCCCGTAATTACTGAGCACCCCTGCACGCGAGGAATGACTCAAAGGGTAGAGCAGTGGTTCTCAAGTGTGGTTCCTGACCAGCAGCATGGGCATCACCTGGAAAACCATCAGAAATGCAAATTCTCGTGCCCCACCTGAGACCGACTAAATTAGGTGTTCCCAAGGTGGGTCTGGCAATGCGTGCTTTAATGGTCTCCCAAGGGACAGTGATGTACAGTCACTTAGAGAAGCACTGGTATAGAGAAGGGAGACCCAGCACCTGCCTTCAGGAGCTTATACTCTAAGAAAGGAGCCCAACAACCTCCAGTCACTGTAAAGTAACATTAACATGATGTGAACTTGTTACATTATTATTATTCTCTTACACTGTGCCCCCTTTAGATCCAAAGTAAATAACAAGAAGTCTCATGATTAAAGAGGGAGGAGGCTCTGGCTGACAATCAGGAAAAAAACTGTTTAAATAGGTAAAAATTGGGCCCAACCCTTCTGACGTAACTGGCCTGGCATCAGGAATTTCCAAGGCATCGGGTGGTTCTCATACGCAGGCAAGACAGAGAACACTCGCTTTAGCGGAATAAAGAGAGGGGCCTCCAAAGGCACCCAAGAGAAACTAGGCTTTCCCAGAAAGAAGAAAAAGAAAGGACAGGGAGGTTGGACCATGAAGGCTGTGGGGCAGAGGTGAGAAGGAACAAATTTAAGCTTGATGGCTGTCACTCCGCTGGTCCAGATTTCCGCAGCCTCCTGCCAGTCTCGTCTTGTCTTAAAAGAGGTGGATCCTTGCAACCCCCAAGGAAGAATAAGGCTCACGGTGCAAACATGCCATCTGATCTTGTCACCCCAGTGATCGGCAAAGAGGAAGAAACACTTACGGGGTCACTGATGCAATCTGCCATCTTTTTGTCACCATACTCTGAACGCCCTGGTTTTGACGGTCAGGGGTCAGCTGGGTGACATTAGGTAATTCATTGATCCTGCAAACATTTACTGGTTGACGCTATATGCCAGATACAGGACACAGTGAGCAAGGCATTATCACTACCAGCAAGTCAAGAAAAGAAGGCTTACACTCTGGATTTCAAAAAAATTCGGGGGGGTGGGGATCTGTGATTTAGGAGACCTGGTCTCTAACGTCTCTTCTGGCTCTAATGGACTCTGATTCTAACCTAACCTGAATCCTCTCCCTTAACTGTTCGTAGTTAATGCCTAAATGCCAGACTTTGTTAGGGACTCGGAGCTTCCTGCTACACACAGACACAATCCACTCCCCCGTCCTCTTCCCGGGAGCGAGCCCCGGATGGCTTCCTGAATGTTCCCCGGCAAACTGTTCCAAGGCAAAGGTGGAAACACCAGCAGAGCCGCTTGGTGGCTTCTAACAGGAGGCTTCTAACAGAATTGCTTTTCAACTCCCAGACGTACATCTTAAAAGGCACACGCTGAGCCCCAGTTAGATACGGCTTCGCACCCATGGGAATGGCTCTTATTTAAAAAAGCAAAATAGTAAGTGTTGGCAAGGATGAGGAGAAACTCGAGCCCTGTGCGCTGCTGGTAGGAGGGCAGGGTGGCGCAGCCCCTGTGGAAAACAATATGGCGGTTCTTCAGAAAATGAAGAATACAGTGACGCACGGCCCGGCAATCCCACTTCTGGGTATTTACCCAAAAAAACGGAAAACTGGGTCTTGAAGGAATATTTCTTCATCCATGTGTGTAGCAGTGCTGCTCACAATAACCAAAAGGTGGAATCAACCCAAGTGTCCCTCAGTAGATGAACAGATCAACAAAATGTGGTCTGTGGACACAATGGGAGTATTATTCAGCCTTAAAATGGGGGGAAATTCTGATGTAGTCTACGACACGGATGAACTTTGAGGACTTTATGCTAAGCGAATAAGTCAGTCACAAAAGGACAGACATTATATGACTCCCCTTAAATGAGGTACCTAGAATACAGTAGCTAAACTCATAGAGACTGAGAGTAGAACGGTGATTCACAGTAGACAGACCAAGGGGTGGAGGCCAATGGGGTTATCATCTGATGGATACAGAGTTTCAGTTTTGCAAGGTTAACAGAATTCCGGAGGTGGGTGCTGGTGATGGTTGCCTGACAATGTGAACGTCCCTACTGCCACGGAACGGTACTGTGTGCTTAAAAATGGTGAAAATGGAATATTTTGTATTTTGTCTATTTTACCACAATTAGAAAAAAAGTATAGGCTGAAGCATGACTCCAATTTCTTTGCATTTGCTAACTTCCTATCAACTCTCGTAGCTGGTATGACCATGACCATCTCTGCGGCCAACAGTGGCAGGTTGCCATGATAATTCATGTAGGAACAGGATGAAATCTTTGTTTCTTTCCTCTAGATAGGGCCAATAAAATGGGAGGCATTGTTTCTCAGAAAGATACGTCACAATGGATTTGATTTGTTCCATAGGATCTGCTTCCAAATAATCTTGAAAGGATGGAGAGACTGGAGTAAGCATAAAGCAGTGGCTCTCAAGGAGGGCTGCCTTGCCCCCAGGTGACATTTTTGGTTGTCATCAGCAGAAGAAGTAGCAGGGGAAAGCTCCTGGCCTCGAGTGGGTAGAAGCTAGGAATACCGCTAACATCCTAAAAGGCACAGATCAGCCCCCCCACAACAAAGAATTTTCTGGCTCGACATGTCAAGAGATCCCGACTTAACAAATCACGGATCCTGGGACAGATGAAACACGACTGGCAACGAGGTGCAAACCGAGAGCCGAGCACACAGACGTTCATCCTCCTCATCTCTCCACTTCTGTGTATGTTTGAGCCTTTCCAGAATAAGCAGGTTTTAAAAATTACACAACTCTGGAAACCAAATCACTGGCTTGAGATGACACAGATATTAAACTCTGGTGACTACTAGCCCTTGAAACTCGGAAGGTCTCTTTATCCAAATTGGAGAAACACCTAAGTTAGGGAGATAAGCATATCTTTGGTTTGTATAAACCAAAACAATAAGGGGATTGCATCTTCCTAAACAGTAAAAACAAACAAATGAAAAAAAAAACCTTTTAGGAAACGATCAAACTCCCATAAGAAGAGTGTAAAATTATGAGAATTACAAGAGAAAAAGTTCTACCCTCAATAATCAACCCATGAAGATGAGCACTGGGCGTTATACGCCATTGATGAATTATCGAACACTGCGTCGGAAACTAACGACGTACTACATGTTGGCTAATTGGATTTAAATTAAAAATCATCATCATCATCACATGAAGTATGTGTCCGCCTCTCCCACAAGCAGCAACAGACCCCGTGGTTTCAAGGGTCAGCCGAGAGCCGAGTACCGGGCGGCAAGACCAGGATCCACCATCCACTGGGGGACGAGCTACAGGAACTTGCCGCATTTTGACGCTCAGTTCAGGTGACGGGAGGGGGGGTGTGTGATACCGGCGGTACCACTTCACAGGCTGTTGGAAGTGAAGGTTATGTGACATCACTTGAAACAGTGCTTGGCAAGGACAACACCTGCTACTAATACTATCGTATACCCTCTACGTTAACACACAAACTACACATAGAATAACCCAATACACAGTAAGTTCTGTTGAGCTACTATGAACTGGCTTCCTCAGTGTCCTCCCTGCTGCTCTTGTACCAATTCCCTTTCCCACCCGGCGTTCCGGCAGCGGCCATCTTCCATGGGTCCCTTCTTCCGCAGCGAGAGGCAATGAAGTTTATGGCAACAAGTCACTGTCTGGGTTTTCCAGCTCCCAAGTAGGGTTTCATAAACCTACAGCAGAGATAAATCTGAGAACGTCAAAGCCGCCTCTACACATGCAGGAAAGGAGGCTGGGGGAATGATGTGGGGATCTCCGTAGGAGACCGGTCGCCGGGCTTCTCAGAATGCAGCCCTGGGAGATGGCCAGCGTGGCTTCCAGGAGGCGCAGAGGGTGATGAACGACACGGACCACAGGTATCACTCCGGCCCCTCTCCTGGGCTCCGAGGACAGCAGAGAGGCCACGGACAGCAGGCAGGCCCGAGAAGTCCTTGCAGGTGCACTAAGAGAACACTACTATGAACGTGTTCATGGTAGTTCCGTGGGTCATCGGGAGCCATGGAAGATGCGGCCGGGTAGAACGGACAAAGCAGCCCCCAGAGGTCAACACCCAAAACCAAAAGGAGAGAGTCCACTCAGGCAGAGGTGAGCAAAGCGCCAATCGCACGGGGACCCGAAGCCCTCACCACGGCTACAAAGGTCTGTAGATCCCTCCGGGCTCAGCTTATTCCTAGCAAGAGAGGCGGACAAACCTTTGACATAACCAGCCTTTCCCAGGAAGGGAGCTGCCTTGAAAGGGAATTTAGATTGAAAGCTAAGGAGGGAGGAGTTCAAAAGTGACCTTTTTTTTTTGGCATCTCTAATCCATGGCTGCAAATTTTCAACCCATTGCCATCCACCCTGATTAGAAACACACACAAAATTTTACAGGAAAAACATTTATCCCAGTGTTATTTTTAGCGAGAAGAAGGGACCTACAAGTTCAACAATTAGTGAAGACGTTGGTTAACACAGGCAATGACTCAAGGATGCACCTTGAATTATAATCCCTTTGCAAAGTACTGTGGTAGTATTTGCTCTAATGCTATACATCCAACCAGTTCCTGCAAATCAACTCATTGGGTGACAAAAAGCAAAATGCTAAGAAGTTGTGAAGGCATCATTTTTTTTTTTTTTTTCCGACAGAGAGAAATCACAACGAGGCAGAGAGGCAGGCAGAGAGAGAGGAGGAAGCAGGCTCCCTGCGGAGCAGAGAGCCGGATGCGGGGCTGGATTCCAGGACCCTGGGATCATGACCCGAGCCGAAGGCAGAGGCTTTAACCCACTGAGCCACCCAGGTCTGTGTTTTTTAATTAGTTATAACAAGTGCTTTTTATTTTATGATAGGCGCTTTATAATGCCTATTCTTTTTTTTTTTTTTAAGATTTTATTTATTTATTTGACAGACAGAGACCACAAGTAGGCAGAGAGGCAGGCAGAGAGAGAGGAGGAAGCAGGCTCCCTGCTGAGCGGAGAGCCTGATGCGGGGCTTGATCCCAGGACCCTGAGATCATGACCTGAGCCGAAGGCAGCGGCTTAACCCACTGAGCCACCCAGGCGCCCCTATAATGCCTATTCTTAATACTGTTATACCGTACAGGTTTACCATTATTATCCTTCTCGTCCTGTGTTTGAAAGGTAGTTCTTACCTCCCCGTCTCTCTCTGCCTGCCTCTTTGCCCACCTGTGATCTCTGTCTGTCAAATAAATAAATAAAAATCTTTAAAAATTAAAAAAAAAGAAATCTACATTTAAAACTACATACTCCAGCTTCAAGTTTACATTCATTGGCACCTACTGCAATGACGTGGGGGAGGAATTAGGCGTAAATAAAAAGAAACGAACCTGTCACAAGCTTCCTCTTACAAAAACAACAACAAAAAACACACATTTTAGAGGTGGCATAATGTCAAGGGCAACAGTGTGGAGGGCCCAAGGGAAGAAAACTATGGACCACGCTGCTCTTGGATAAACCGTTCACATTTAAAAGGAACATGTGGGATGTCTTTACTTTTGTGCTGACGCACCCCCTCCGGAGCAGAAAAGAAAGCTGCACTTTCTTTGTGATATTCAGCAATATGCTCTGCACAATTAAAGCATTGTGTGTGGGTCCTCATGCATAAGGAAACTGTAGAGCACAGCTGTTTCGATCAGACTCTCCCCGCACGCGAGCCTCACAAACCTCGGGTTCAACAAAAGCTCTATTTCCACAGCTCTTGCAAGCTTTCAAAGTCACTGCAAGAAAATCAAACACACGCCCAAGGGTTTGACTCCCTATTTCCCCAAAGTGCAATCAAACCCAGCAGCAATTTTCCAAGGTACATCTTACATCCTTCTGGGGTCCTGTGCCACGAGAAAGGCGTTATTTGGGGGGTTTCTGTTCCGTGGCCTTCGTAGTCTTCCAAGAAACGAACTTTGCCAGGAGCCAAAAAAACGTTGCCTTCGTCCTAATGAAGACAGGCGAGCCGTCTATTTTTAACAAACAGCAGATATTAACAGTCCAAGATTATTTCCTCTATGACCGTGGCTCACCAGTGAGGTGCAGGCAACCGTCCAGGCCTGGAATGTTTCTCCCAGCAACACTGCCTTACATGCCCCTGGACAAAACCGATCTAATTAAACAATTCCTTATTTAAAGGCAAGCCATTCCTTCTCCACAAACAGTACTGTTTTGCGCGGCCTCCTACAAATCAGCGCGGCTGGGGAAGATGGCACGAGATGCTACTCCCCTCTGTCCTCCGAACAGAAAGTGTTTGTACCATACTCTTCGGCTACTCTGCGTTTTCAGAGAGATCCTTGTTGTGCTTTCCTTTCCAAGCAGTCTGGAACAGGAGCAAGAAATGCTTTTAAGGGGCGCCTGGGTGGCTCAGTGGGTTAAGCCGCTGCCTTCGGCTCAGGTCATGATCTCGGGGTCCTGGGATCGAGTCCCGCATCGGGCTCTCTGCTCAGCAGGGAGCCTGCTTCCTTCTCTCTCTCTCTCTCTGCCTGCCTCTCTGCCTACTTGTAATCTCTGTCTGTCAAATAAATAAATAAAATCTTTAAAAAAAAAAAAAAAGAAATGCTTTTAAATGTGTAATGAGCTGATTTTTTTTTCGAAGCTTGTAGATCAGCAAATAGTATTTAAAATTGATAATCAATGTGTGTGATCTATAACCAAACGGGTTTTTCTTTCTTTTTCAAGATTTTATTTATTCATTTTAGAGAGAAAGAGGCAGAGAGAGCACAGGCAGGGGGAGAGGCAGAGGGAGAGGAAGAAGCAGGCTCCCCGCTGAGCAGGGAGCCCGACGTGGGGCTCGATTCCAGGATCCCAGGATCATGACCTGAGCTGAAGGCAGACGCGTAACTGACTGAGCCCCCCAGGCGTCCCTAACCAAACAGGCTTCTAATGGACACTTCATCCCACCGTAACAATAAATGCCATTGAGTGCTCACCATGTGTCAGGCACAACGCTAAACCTTATATAAACGATTCGACTGAACCTTTGTAACAACTTTCTGAAGTAGCTTACTCCCACTTGACATACAAGGAGAGTGAATGTGAACACAGTGATGTTAGCAGCCGAATTCACAAAGCTCGCGAGTGGAGCACTGGGGCTGAAAACCTGACCTTAGTTCTCACTCGGTACCCCGTACCTCTTCTCCTCACCTCCAAGTACCACGAACCAGGAGACTTAAACAAAAGAGCGTTATTGTTGGGGCATGGTGGGGGGGGCGCTCAGTCGATTGAGCGACCGACTTGTGGTTTCAGCCTACGTCATGATCTCAGGGTCTTAAGATCGAGCCCCGCATCGGGCTCTGAGCTCAGCATGGAATCTGCTTGAGATTCTCTCTCTCCCTCTGCCCCTCAATGCCCATGGCACATGCTCTTTCTCTCTCTCTAAAGTAAATAAATCTTAAAAAAAAATAAATAAATAAAAGTTATTATCTCCCAGTTCTGGAAGCTACAGGGCTGAATTCAAGTTGTCAGCAGGCTTGATTTCTGCTGGGGCTTCTCTCCCTGTCTTATAGACCTTCTCCTTGTATCTTCCTGGGCTCTCCTCTTGGCCATGTGTGTCCAAATTTCCTTTTTATAAGGCTGTTAGTCCTTGCATTAGGGCCCAACAAACGACCTCACCGTAACTTAATTATCTCTTTAAAGCCCCTCCCTCCAATTACAGGCCCACTCTGAGGCACTAGTGTTAGGACTTCAACATTCGCGTTTGGTGAGGGACCCCAACTCAACCTATCACACCGCTCCGTAAAAATCCTCTACTCAAACACCTGGACGAAACAGACTTCATTTTCCTTGCTCCCATGTGTGCCAAGTGCATGAGCCCCAAAGGCAAGGCTGTGAGGAAGCTGTGAGGCTTAGCATGAGTGGGAGCCTTCTACTCCCTGGTGGGGGGGTCTCTCAGACCAGCACACAGGAGAGGGGCTTTCCAACTGCTGGTCCTGCCTCCCCCACCCCTGCCCCCACAGCTGTGTGTCCAAAGCTCACTGGCAGGGGCACCTGCGTGGCTCAGTTGGTTAAGGGTCTCCCTTCAGGGCAGGGAATCTGGATGGGAAGAAATCAGAGAGGGAGATAAACCATAAGAGACTCTTGACTCTGGGAAACAAGCTGAGGGTTGCAGAAGGGGAGGTCGGTGGGGGATGGGGTAACCGGGGGATGGGCATGAAGGAGGGCACGTGACGTGATGAGCGCTGGGTGTTCTACACAACTGACGAATCACGGACCACTACGTCAGAAACTAATGGTGTCCTACCATACGTGGGCTAATTTAAATAAATAAAAAGTAAAAAATAAAATATTATGTAATAAAAAAACAAAAGAGTCTGCCTTAGGCTCAGGTCATGATCCCAAGGTCCTGAGGTCGAGTACCAGCCCCCCACACCCCATTCCTATCACCTCCTACCTCCTCCCCCCTCCGCTCATGCTCTCAAGGCACACTGGCTCTCTCTCAAATAAATACATAAACTCTTTTTTAAAAAAAGAGAGAAGGGGCACCTGGGTGGCTCAGTGGGTTAAAGCCTCTGCCTTCGGCTCAGGTCATGATCTCAGGGTCCTGGGATGGAGCCCCGCATCAGGCTCTCTGCTCAGCAGGGAGCTTGCTTCCTCCTCTCTCTCTGCCTGCCGCTCTGCCTACTTGTGATCTCTCTCTGTCAAATTAAAAAAAAAAAAAAAGCTTTAAAAAAAAGACAGAGAGAGAGAGAAAAGCTCATTGGCCTACCATGGGTTTACACATGGTGAGAAAGTTCATCATCCCTTAGGCTTTGTTTCAAACACCCAAGTCTTAAGTAATAGCAGGCATTCACTGAGCACGTACATTTTCTGAGCTCAGCTACTGTTGGCTGTTACTCTATGTGGTTCACACCCATTAACTCAGTTACTCTTCTCCGCAAGTTTTAATGTCAGAATGAGGAATCTCAGACACAGAATGAAAGGCCCCAAACCACTTCAAGCCCAGGGCAGCCCCAGGACTTAAACGTAGCCATTGCCCGTGACTGCCTCTCGAGATCTCAGCCTTGCAGGGTGGGGAGCGGGGACTTGACTCCGGCTGCCGGGCTCAGAGCCTTTCCCAACAACTGCTCTCTGAGGCTTACACAGACTTTCTCCCCGGAGTTTGTCTACTCACATCAGAAGCCTCCTTCCCCCAGCTCCGAGTGCGTCATCCAGTCCCTCCGGAATGAGATAATCCCTCTCTTAATTCGCAGAAGAAGGAGAAGAAAAAACCACCCTGTGTCCTGGATTCATTTCGATCGCACAGGAAGACTTGTGGTTCACCCTATTCTGAAAATATCATGTCATGTGTTAGTTATGATTTAGAATTCAAACCCTTTAAAAATGAACTCCGGTGGATACAAGGGCAAAACGTGTTTCCACTGTCTGCTTAGCCACAGCGGAGTCAAACCTTCAAACACGGGGGTGACGTGGTTTTTAAGGATCTGCCTCCAGCTTGCCTCCCACCCCATAAATCATATTGTCCTCTTAATCCTGGGTCGAGGAGGCAGGGAACAGTGAAAAGGATTTGGGACCATTTGAAGAGTCTTGAAAACCCTGTCCGCGAACACCCACCCATCCCCTCTGGAGAGGTGACCTCCCCACTAGAATGAATTCCACTGACAGCCGGCGGAGAGGGACGACAGCAGCAACACAGTCATAATAAGTAGCAGCCTGGTGTGTACTAGATCCCAGGCACTGCTTCAAGTCCTTAAGTGTAATAGGCACTAAACTCCTTCAACATTCACTACCCCTTGAGGCTCTCTGAGGCATTCATCTTATAAAAGAGTAAATTAAGTCACGGAGAAGTTAAGACAATTTCCCAAACATCACATACCTAGTAGGTAGCAACACGAGAATGTAAACTCAGGGAATCTGGTTCCAGAGTCCACCGGCTAAGCCACCATTGGGGGATTTGCTTATTTCAACTTTCCCCTGTAATTCCAACATCTCATTTTCCAGGTGAGGGACACGGAGCCCAGAGGTTGTCCCTGACTTGGCCCGGGTCACAGAGCCACCGAGTGTCAGAGCTGGGACGAGAACTGAGGCGTCCTGACTCTGGTCCGGTGCACCTCCTTGCAATTCTTTACCAGCCTTGGACGCAGGGTGGAAGGAAGATGGGATGCAGGAGATCAGAGAGGACTGTGTCAGAATGAGGAGGAGTCTTAGACTTCCGCCAGCAGGAGGAAGGGACACACAGTGCAGAAGGAAGCACCACTGACCTAGGAATCACAATGTCTGGGGCAACTTTATCACCTTTTCTTATTAAGGCATAGCTGACCTATAACATATTAGTATCAGCTCAAGCCCCATGTTGGATGTAGAGATTAAGTAAACGAACACAAACCTGAAAAATATATATATTTATACAGATAGCAAATCTTTCTAATACACCTGAAGCTAGTATGTTCTATGTCAATTATATCTTAATAAGAAAAGATCCATACAAATTTTAAGTTTGTCCTAGTCCAATGGAAAATGCCATTGGATTTTTAATAGGGATTGCATTAATCTGTAGTCTGCTTTGGGTAGTATGGACATTTTAGCAATATTCATTCTTCTAATCCATGAGCATGGAATATCTTTCCAGTTATTTCTGTCCTCTTCAATTTTTCATCAATGTCTTATAGTTTTTAATGTGCAGGCCTTTTACCTTTTATTTGGTTAAATTTATTCTGAAGTATTTTATTCTTTTTTATGTAATTGCAAGTGAATTATTTTATTTTACCTTTCTGATCGTCATTATTAGCGCATAGTATTAGAACAGATTTCTATACATTGATCTCGTATCTTGCAACTTACTGAATTCGCTGACCAGTTCTGATAGTTTTTTGGTGCAGTCTGTAGGATTTTCTATATAACATCATGTCATTTGCAATTGAGACAGTTCTTTCTTTCTAATTCTGATGCCATTATTTTTTTTTTCTTGTCTAACTGCTCTGG
The DNA here is from genome assembly GCF_922984935.1 of Meles meles. Classification (NCBI taxonomy): domain Eukaryota; kingdom Metazoa; phylum Chordata; class Mammalia; order Carnivora; family Mustelidae; genus Meles; species Meles meles. The sequence continues at coordinate 145,959,363 of NC_060070.1, forward strand.
CTAGGACTTCCAGTACTATGTTGAGTAAAAGTAACGAGAGCAAACTCCCTTGCCTCATTCCGGATTTAAGAGAAACCACTGAACGTATTAGCTGTTCTTTTGTTATATGTGGCCTTTATTATTGTGACAAAAGTCCCCTCTGTGTCCACTTTGTCAATTTTATCATAAATGGATGTTTATCATAAATTTTATCCTTCATTTTGTTAAGGAATCATGTTGATTGGTTTGCAGATACTGAACCATCCCTCCATCCCCGGGATGAATCCCACTTGATTGCGACGTTTGACTTTTGTCATTTTGTTGAATTTGGTTTGTTAATATTTGTTGAAGATTTTTGCATCTCTGTTCACCAGGGATATTGGCGCATAACTTTCTTTTCTTGTGTCCTTGTCTGGTTTTGGTTGCAGGGGAATGCTGGCCACGTAACATGTGTTTGGAAGTGTTCTCTCCTCTCCTGTTTTTTGAAAGAGTTTATAAGAAGCATTTTTATTAATCCTCCTTTTTAATGTTCAGTAGAATTCACCAGTGAAACAATGTGGTCTAAGATTTTTGTTTGTGGGGAGATTTTTGTGTTTTTTGTTTTTTTTTAAGATTTATTTATTTGAAAGAGAGAGACAGAGGAGGGGCAGAGGGAGAGAATCTGCAAGCAGACTCCCTGCTGTGGTTGGAGGGCTCCATCTCACGACCCATGAGATCATGACCTGAGCTGAAACCAACAGTTGGACGCTTCACTGACTGAGCCCCCTAGGAGCCCTGGGTGGGGAAGTTTTTGATTCCTGATTTGATTATGGCTCTATAATCTTGGTCGGGGTCTGGGTATGTCGAGTTTTATACACAGATAGAGATCACCACCAGGAGCAGGTGTGTGTGGTGTGGTGTTGATGTGTGTGTGTATGTGCGCGCGTGCACGTATGTGTGTAATTTTTCACAAGACCTAAATCCACCCAGCCGGGCCTGCGGTTGCCTTCTGTCAGTTGGGTTCTATAGGGAAAAGTAACCTCCGCTAAGAGTCTCTTACCACTTACAAGGTTCTACGGGATAATGACAACACGCACTTCCCGAGAATGTAATGGGCACTAAACAAGAGGCAGAAGTACTTTGTGTACTAGGTTAGCTACAAACTGTCAAGTTAGCTACCGAGCTGCTACGTAGACTACCGGATGCTATTTTGCCCACTAGTCAACTTCTGCACAAGACCTAAGGCAATGACTCTCAACACCAACCAATGGAATCAACCAGAGATTCTATTTATATAACAAAAAACAAAGAGGACTGATTCTAGGGCCCCACTCTGAATTTGGACGGACGGGGGCTGGGGGAAGGCCAATCCTCTTTTTTTTCAGGTACCCAGATGATTCTAACGTGTGGTCCAGGCTGAGACCACAGCTTCAGCTTCTACCTTCAGCTCACTGGGAGGTAATAAGCAGTTTAATAAGTCTATTTCAGAATAATTAAAGATTTTAAATCAGACATAAAATAGACAAGAGAATGCTGGACTACTAGCAATTATCTGGTGTGAGCCCCTCATTTTGTAGGTAAAGAAACTGGCCCACAAGAGGGGCAGACATAGCGATGCTCTGGCTGGAGGTTCCTAACTCTACAGACGGATCTGCTTCCACCTTATAAATGGATTCAGACCTCCATGTCCAATGGGACCTAAGACGTCTTTTTTAATGCTTTGTTGACCTATCTGCTGGCTGACTAACTCTGGCTACATTTTGGCTCCCACACTCCCCACCCCATCACAGAAGAGCTTTCTCGACTGGCAGAAGACCTACTAAAAAGGTCCAGCTCACTGTACACCTCACTTTTCATAGAAGGTTTCAAAACAAAGAGGAAAACCAGCTGATTCATCCAGAACAGACAACAGCCATCCAAACTAATCAGACTATTGTCCTATATTGTGAGGACTAAATGAAATATGTAAGGGAACTTCAGGTCCTTCTTCCAGGCATCTAGCAAAACTACACATAAACGGAGTCCACTGAAGATACCATGGTGGTTCTTTTCTACCTCATTTTCTGTTCTTATAAAAAAATGAATAAATATTCATTTTAACAACTGAAAGAGATATACAGTAAAGAAAGCTCATGGTTCCCGGATCCCCAACCTTCTACACGCACTACCCACCATACTTCTTTGCAAACTGCAGTCAATTTTTTAATACTTTTTTTTATGTTTATAAAAACATACCCATACACATTGGTTTCTCCTTTAATGTAATCATGGTGGGAAAAAAAAATTACCCTGTAGTTCAATGGTTCACTTAACAAAATATCAGACGTCTTTCCTCATCTATTCACACTGAGATGATAGGCACTTTTTTAAAACTGCATGATATCCCATGATATGTGTTGGAGGGGGGAATGTTTTCTATTTTTCATAGAATGATTTCCATAGAAATAAGGTAATTTCCACTCCATTCCCTGGAAGGAAAGATGTGACAGGTCTCCATCCTGACCCCTCAGTCCCTCCTCCCCTGGGAAGGAGTAATGACTTACCCAACTGGTGAATTTGAGACGGGACGCTGAGCATGCCTAGTTCAGACCTTCTGAGACTTTGCTCTTTGGAGGCAGGCCTGCATTTAGAAAAGGACTTATCTGTTCTATGCTCCCTGCTTTGTCCTTCCTAGGGCGTCTTGCATGGTTGCCCAGCTACCAGTGGCCAGGTGGGCATGCCAGTCTCATTCAGGGGTAAAGAGATAAGGAACCAACCTGTGTAGTCAATGAGCTTTGTCATTAATAAAGACAATATTTTGATCTTCCTGTCTGTCTGTCTCTTGGGTCTTATTTTCAAGTTGGTCCACATCCAGGAGGGCAGAAAAGGATCTTATCAGCTTTCCAAAATTTCAGTATTATGTATGTGACATGCTTTACTCGAGCCATTTCCAACTCCCAAGTGGTTTCCAGGGGTTTCTTGGCCATTACAAATAGCGCCATAAAAAAAATCCTCATACACATATATCCTTATGTACCGGAGATCTTACATCTGTAAAATAAAGTCCTAGGCATTTAGTCAAATGGTATATTTATTTAAAATTAGAATAAATATGGCCAGATACTTTCTCTAACAGTTGAAGCAATGCTTTACTCCAGCCATCATATATGCCTCGGTCTCCCTCATCCCTCACCCTTGCCAGACTGGATGCTGTGCAGCTGTTTAACTGTTTCAGTGAGATGGTAAAACACTGGTATTGTAGTAATTCAACTGACATTTTCCTGACTGCTAGTTGAGCACCTTTTCATTTATTGTTGACCTTTGGCCAATGACTCTATTGGCCACTCCATTGACATTTTTACGTATTTACTCTAAAACAAGAGAGTTATGCAGATGACATAAGCTCGAGCTTTAATCAGTAGTGATGAGAGCTAGTATGCAGTGAAGAACACAGGCTGTGAAGCCAGCCTACTGAAGACAGATTCCACCCGAACTCAACCTCTGGCTGGACAACCTTGGCCAAGTTATTTAACATATGTCTCAAATTCTCCCATAACGTGAGCATGATCATATGTCTCCCCTCATCGAATTAAATGAGTTAATACACGTCATATGATTAGCACACTGCATGTTCAGGGCGTGCTGGATATTATCTCTCTCTTTTTTTCCCCCCCATCAAGTTGTTTTCCCAACACAGTAGCAAGGAGAAAAGCTCAAGCACTAATTATAGTTGACCAATGTCTCTACGCATCCTTCAACAGAAAGTATATAAATGACGAAACACCCCCCCAAAACAAAAAAGCACTGATGGGCCACCAAATGCATACTGTGCTCCTGTATGGTCAAAGACCTGTCCCAGATGAAAAACACAATTAATCCACCTTCTTTCCCAAATGAGAGGTGAGTTTGTGAACGTGCCTTAAGAAGGCCACATTCGGGGCGCCTGGGTGGCTCAGTGGGTTAAAGCCTCTGCCTTCGGCTCAGGTCATGATCCCAGGGTCCTGGGATCGAGCCCCGCGTCCGGCTCTCAGCTCTGCAGGGAGCCTGCTTCCTCCTCTCTCTCTGCCTGCCTCTCTGCCTAGTTGTGATTTCTCTCTGTCAAATAAATATTAAAAAAAAAAAAAGAAGGCCACATTCATTTTTTTCCCAACATTTTTTTTTTTCAAATCTCCTTATCTATCTGAACATTTTAAGGTGTACACGTTAGAAATAGAGTTAATCAAGAAACAAAAGTCCAACCAGCATGGAGCATAAATTAATTATATGACACCACAGTGTCAACTTTCTTATAAAAAAGTAATATATACACACATGTGTTCTCATGCATGCACACACACACACACACACACACACACACACACTGCATTTGGTTGTTTCACATCACTAAGTAGGCAGTGAATACAAATAGCATCAGTGTTTTCCCAGTGGGTAACATGGAAAGGTTAAATAAGGTTATTTAACGAGAGGGAAGGAAGGCGACTCACAATTCGCCTTGCTTCCCAACAACCTATGTTGCCTCCTAAATGAAAAAAAAATCTGATTTGAACAACTTCTTTCCTGGTGGACTTAAGTAAAAACTTAAGTTTTTTACCTAAGTAGATGCCCTCCATTGAAATATACAGTTTCCTATCACCCATAACTCTACTTGCTACTGAAGATGTTACTCTGAATGAGATCTTTGGGGACAACGGAAAATACAGAACAAGGACTATATTTTCTTATGCAATTCCCTAGGGTGTGACCAATCATCTGAGCATGTTATGAAATTCTCCAAAGTCTCACAGCAGAATTAATTTTAATTTAGTTTATACTGAAAATAAAACACATTGCCATTTAGCTTTTCTAAAACAGAGGCCTTGTGGGGCCAGACGGGATAAAACACAGATATCACAGATATCACTGGTGACCCTTGTATCATGGGGGGCCATTATAAGAGGGAAATCTGTGATTTCGCCTAATCCCTAGGCACGAAGTTATTTTCAGCGCCTATTATGTAATCACCTTCTCTAGAATATGTGTTTGTAACAAATGGCAAACTGCGATGTGTGCCAAGAGTCAAAGACACTGCAACTTGTTTAAAAAACAAAAACAAAAACCAAAAAACAAAACACCTTAGCCTACTCAACAACAAACTATACAGTTTTCAAGGGTAGGAAATAAATTGCCAACTAAAGGTGAATTTTTTTTTCAAGCAGTAAGCATGCTTTTCTTCCATGCCTATTAATGCTTCTATCTACGCAGTCATAGGAGAAAAGGGAGGGGAGTGGGATTTTATTCTAAAAATTGAATTTCAAAGGATCCCTAAAATCCTACTCCATTTCATAAGCTCCACTTCATGCCATAAACCACGGCATGTCCCTAACACTCCACAACGGCTCTTACCAAGTCACCACCATGTCCGGGTTTGCAAAGCCAATGAACCACCTCCAGGCTTTGCCAGCCAGGGACACATTTGACACTGTGGGTTACTCCACACTCTTTCTTCTTGACTCCCTGACACCACATTCTCTTGGCTGTCTTTGCCTTTCCGATCACTCCTTACCGCTTTCCTTTTGAGAGTTGCTCCCCTGTTACCCATTCCTGCCGAAACGGTGCCCTTCTGGAGGCCATCCCCGTCCACTCCTCTTCTCATACCCCATTATATCGCCAGGGACCTCTCTTACTCCCGTGCCTCAAATACCAGCTGGTGACTTCCAAATCTTTTTCTCCAGCCCAGATGTCCCCCTCGAATTCCCATACATATATCCCATGCCTTCTGGAATCCCTGCTTGGATAAACCACAGATACCTAAATTTCAGCATGTTCCTAACAGAGCTCATCGTCTTTCCCCTCCATCGATTCCTCTTGCTAGGTCTCTGCTCTAAGGGTGGGACCCTTCAACCGCCCAACTGTTCAGGCCAGAAACCAGAGAACTGAACTTCCGTCTTCTATGCCTCTATTAATTCTACCTCCTAAATCGATCTTAAATCTGTTTGCTCCCCTCTCCACATCTACCTACCATTGATTTCACCTGGACAGCTTCAACAGCCATTTACTAATCTCCCTGCCTCTGACTCTGCCCCACTCTCCCTCCCCTCCCAAGTCCTTCTGATCTTAGCTTAGAGGTCACCTCCTCCAGGAAGCCTTCCCTCCTGCTGCTCCCACTACACCTTCAGCTTCCACAATCACATCACTTTTTGTGCTCTGTTCTAATGATCTCACTACCTGGACCAACAGCTTCAAGAAGGCAGAGGCCACATCTATCCTTTTGGTCAATGTATACACAGTGCCTGCTATATATGAAGTTCTCCAGAGTGCAATGAATGAAGGAAAGAATGAATGAATGGTAGGCTCCAGAGCAAGGGGGTGAGTGGTCGCATGTTAGGAGAATAAGAAAAGGTAGATAATGAAAGGCAGGGCAGAGAAGACATAAAAAGGCACTGAAGACTATGCTTATCCTTTATTCTGTAACAAACACAGTGTCAGACCCCTGCTAGACATTCAGAAATGTTTACTGGTGCATTTTTTTAAGTTTTTTTTTTTTTAATCTATTTATTTATTTATTTATTTGACAGACAGAAATCACAAGTAGGCAGAGAGGCAGGCAGAGAGAGAGGAAGGGAAGCAGGCTCCCCGCTGAGCAGAGAGCCCGATGCAGGGCTCCATCCTAGGACCCTGAGATCATGACCTGAGCTGAAGGCAGAGGCTTTAACCCACTGAGCCACCCAGGTGTCCCTACTGGAAGCATTTTAAGATGCATGAACAGATTGTTCTGGAGCCATGGATGACTTCAAGAAGTGTTTTTTGACTTCTGGGTGTCACTTCCTTAAATTATCAAACAGGGCCCCCTGGGTGGCTCATGATCTCAGGGTTGTGAGTTCTCGCACCACATCTGGCTCGGCACTGGGGGGTGGAGCACCCCAGCTTAAGATTCTCTCTCTCCCCTCTGCCCGGAACATGTGTGCACTCTCTATAAATAAATAAGTAAATAAATAATCAATCAATCAAGTTAATGATCTCATGTACAACCATTTAGACGTATTTAATACAATCCAAACCTCCCACAACTACAATGGGGAAACAAGTTAAGTCCCTTAATCTGACCCCAGCAGCCTCACTGACAGCAGGAAACTCTTACATTCTTTAACAGAAGGAAAACAACAGAGAAGGGAATAAACATGCCATGGTATCAACTGCTGTGAAAAGCTGATTCCCAACAACGGCTACACTACCTACAAAAATCAAAGGGTCGGGGCGCCTGGGTGGCTCAGTGGGTTAAAGCCTCTGCCTTCTGCTCAGGTCATGATCCCAGGGTCCTGGGATCGAGCCCCACGTCGAGCTTTCTGCTCAGCAGGGAGCCTGCTTCCCTTCCTCTCTCTGCCTGCCTCTCTATCTACTTATGATCTCTGTCTGTCAAATAAATAAATAAAATCTTTAAAAAAAAAAAAAAAATCAAAGGGTCTACCGCCCTGCTTTCTCAGACTTAACACTCAGACTTAACTCAGATTAACACTTGCTGTTAATACCAAACAGAAGGTGAAGTCAGCCTTTTTGTCTTTCCAAATCTTTGCTAGCAAGTGCCCTGTGTGCCTCAGTTTCTGTTCCAAGAAAAGTCCAAGGAGAACGACAAAAGTTCTGTACACATGTAAGGGTAAAATATGCGTATATATAACCTATATAGATAGATAGATAGATCTGTATATTATATATTATGTTTATACATTTATATATAATTAAATTATATATAAATATAATCAGTAGTGTATTAAATAAACATTTCACCATGAAAAGATACATAAAAACATAGAGGGAAAAAGGCAAAACGGTCACAAATATATGAACATGGTTTAGCTTCCTCGGAGGGACTCTGAAGGCCCGTTCTTATCTCACGTCGCACAAACTTGGAACTTTGCAGTCTCTGAATCATAGAAACTGGTATTTTCTAGACCTTCGCTCCCACAGAAGAAATATGCTTCAGAAAGTTAATCTAAGATTTAAATCTTAAAATTCCAAAAAAAAATACTCATAGGCTGAAACAGGTTTTTAAAAGACACGAGGACTTGGGGCGCTGGGGTGGCTCAGTTACGTGACCAGCTTCTGATTTCAGCTCAGGCCATGACTTCAGGGTCGTGAGATGGAGCCCTGCGATGGGCATGGAGTCTGCTTAAGATTCTGACTCCTTCTCCCTCTGCCCCTCCCCCACCCCATCCCCAACCCCACGCTGGGGTGCATGCACGCTCTCTTGCGCTCTCTCTCTCTCACTCTAAGAAAAAACAAAACAAAACAAAACCACCACAACTTAATGGAAACGTCATCAGAAATGATTAATGACTAATTTTGGAAAATATCTGAAATAGAGTCAAAATCCATTCTGCTCTTCACAAACAGGAGGGTACAAAGGTGATTTAAAATTCCGTTCGACTTAGGAAGAGACGGAACAAAAACCGTACAACTGTTTAAGTCTGAGTACTACCTGCAGAGCTAGGCAGTGCTGGTAAATATTCAGGAATCTTAGGTTTAAAACACAGAGAAATGATAAAGACAAAAATGTTGGGGAAGGCAAATAAGAAGGGAAAAGACAAAAAAGGATATGGTTAACAGTCACTTCTTACCACACCGCTAGAGAACTCCGATATCAGAACTGACAGCACAAACAATTACGATCCTTGACAAAATCCAACTGTTTTTCCAACGGCATATGAGGGTCTCGTGGACAGAAACCTATTGGCTCGTCTCTCTTTGGATCCCTGCACCTAGTACTCTGCCTGGCACATAATAAGTATTTAGTCTCTGTGGAATGAATGAATGTACAACTCAACTATTTCGATGTAATTAATGCAATCCCAATCTAATGGTAAAGCAGCCCAGAAGACATAAAGAAGAACACTGAGACAGATCTGGGGAGACACGGGGGGAGTACGCAGATAGCTATAAGGGGCCTCGCTCAGTGGCTCCCACAACTGGTCGCTCCAAAGAATGACCCCAACTGGTTCCTCTCCCATCTGTAGGTCACACACTGTTTGGATAAAGGCAAAATTATACTCGGACTTTAATGATGGGAAGACTGCCTGGTTTCTCTTTTTCCCTAGAGCTGAAAAGCAAAGACAGTTCTAACCTGGCGCTCTCCCCATTCCACCCACCTCTTCTCAACGCCCAAGGGACGGTCCTGAGCAAACACAGTGCGGACCAGGCCAAGGCGAAGCTGCTGCCTTCCCCATCCCATGGACCAAGCTCCAGAGGCTGCCAGGCTGGCCCAGTAACTTTCAGCCGATCACATACTGGAGCCTCTAGGAACTCGAATGAAAAGGAGGACTAATGGTAACTGTCAGGTCTTCTGCAAAGGTTTGCATGTTTTACATAAACGACAGGGTTCGAAGGAAGCTGACAAAGAGGTAGCGGCCAGCTAAACAACTCTGTGATGCCATCGCTACCTGCAAGTCTTGTGGCGCACTCCAGACCCACCACGATGCAAGGAGCACGTGCGCAGGGGTGTGACGTGCGCGGGTGTCGGGGGAACGCCTCTTGCAGGTGGTGGGGTTGCATTGTTGATACAGTGCAAAGCTGTTGGCTGTGGCTGGAGAAAAACTACAACATCCGAGGGAGAAGTGGGGGAAGAAGTAGTACCGGGTGCCCAGGTACCCAGGCCACCAACCTACAGAAGCTCCAGGTGGCCCTGGCCAGAGTCACACGCAGCACCATCGCACTGCCGTGTGCAAGCTGGCAGGGCGCATGAGGGCTCGAGAAGCAAGAAGCAGCTTCTTGTGAGTAGCTTGAGGAAATCAAGAGAACCTGCACACAGTTCCACTCAACCGGACCCACACGGACTAAAAACAGTATCAAGTAACCAATGACAGAAAGGAAATTTCAAAGCAAAAAGTTACTGTTTTCAAAATGCCTTTAATTCCCATTTTCACATCTGACACGATAGGCATATGGCAGAACAGAGGGGTGGACATCCGTGAGAGGCAAATTAATTCAAACTGGACATCTTACTAAGACAGTCATGAAAGAAAGTTCCAGCAAAGTCATAGTCTGTGAAGTTCTAAAATGCAAAATGAAGGCTTCTGTAGGCAAGTAGGGGAAAGAGAGAGAAGGATGGAAACGCCAATCCCTCCCCCTAACAGCTGGTCTCCTTTAAGAGCCCACAACAAATTTTCCTTTAATTCATAAAAATAATATAGCAAGAAAGGCCCAAGGCAAGAAACTATCTTCACCACAGTCACTGCTTCCTCTTAAGTGGAGAAATTTAAGCTTCGGCTCTTAAGTGACATTTTAAGGTTCCCCTTCAAGAGAAATTCAAGAAAAAAATATTACCTGTCGAAAAACATATATACAATTGCAACATTTATTGAGGAGGGAAATAGCATCGTAAGGGTTGTTGCAAGAGGTAATAACCTTGACTGTGAGGGCATGTGCTTTTGGGGTTTTTTTGTTGTTGTTGTTTTAGGATTAATATGGTCAGAGTTGTAGTTGGAAGCACAGCCTCAGGTCTGTTCAGATCCAAATTTTCTATCCATCCACTACTTATCAGTGCCTTTGTCTACATCAGAGACATACGCCCTTCCACTTGGGGATGGTTGTGAGGTTTTGGTGAATTAATATGTATAAAACATCAATATTTAGAATAGTGTTGGCAAATCTGATCACTCATTATTATCATTATTATAAACTAGTTTTACTTCAGAAATAACTCATTTTTGTGAAGGTAAGGGTTTAAACAGCCAGAATATAAGACCCGAAGAAGAATGAGAGCATTTTTTTACCAGTTTTTACTCCATTTCAAAGAAGATAAGGAGGTCTGGCCCCACAAGTATTAATGCTAAAGATGGATTGAACTGGACAGTTTATACATATTATACATTTTATACATATGAGAAACACTAAAACTTTTTTAACAATCAATAAACTACGATCGAGAATTACCTGCCCAGAGTCACTATCCAGATGAAAACACCATAAAGACCCTATAACTGTTGGTGTTTCAACAATTGAAAGTCACCTTCTGCCAGTGCATTTGCCTTTGATCGTCAGGAACTTACAGATTTTCTCCCACTTCATTATTTGAAGCAGCAAACAGAAAGGTTCAGACCTGCCTTGGGGATGCTATAATAACAAATATGTCTATTTAAAAAAATCCACCGAGGGGCGCCTGGTAGCTCAGCGGGTTAAAGCCTCTGCCTTCGGCTCAGGTCATGATCTCAGGGTCCTGGGATCGAGCCCCACATCGGGCTCTCTGCTCAGCGCGGAGCCTGCTTCCTCCTCTCTCTCTGCCTGCGTCTCTGCCTACTTCTGATCTCCGTCTGCCAAATAAAATCTTAAAAAAAAAAAAATCCACCGAGCTATACAGATATATATGTACAATAAAGTGAAGCACAAAGATTTTCCACGAAACTTGGCAAATGTTTCTCACGACCCTAAAATATTTGCTATCGCTAAAACTTTATTTTCTCACTTTCGTTCTGTTCCCGCCAAAGCGCAGGTAGCCTGCCTGCTGCCACCTCCCCGACGTCATTGCCTCCTTTCCTTTCCTCTGACAGCAGATTCTGTAAGTCCCCGCTGGCAGAAGGAACGACAGCTGGGCAGATTAGCCGGCACCACGTGTCACCCACAAAGCTCATGTCCTTTGAGCTCACAGTTGGCATGACACATAATCTATATTAATACGGAGGGAAATGTCCTGTGAGCTTTATGTGCAACCTCTGAGTCCTATAGAGTATATAATTTACCTTTGGCAAAGTCATGAACGTTAAAAAAGACATCTATACTCACTTTGCAACCCTACTAAGCCAAGATGCAACTTGATTTCTCCTATTGTGGTTTTTCAGTTTCTATATTACGTGTGAATTGGACCATTCCACAGTATAAGAAGTTACTGCCTGTTGCTACCAGTTCCCAGGGATATAAATTCTATGGGGAGGAGGAGGCTGAAGGGTACCCGCACATAATGAAACAGGAAAGTTCCTAAAATTTGTACATAATGTGCACTAGGTCACAACTTGCTTATTCAATGGATACATTTCTAGGCCACCCCAAATGAAATGGTTTCTCTCCTCAGCTTGCTATGGCTACCTACTACTAGCCTAAAGCCAACTAATAATTAACTGATTCACTTCACATAGTCACTGGTAACCACACAGACAGCACGGGAAATAAAAACATGCCACCGCCACCAACATCATGGCTGGGGCAAGGCTATCCCACCCGCCATTCCTCCTCAAAGTTCAGCCCACCACACATACGCTGGATGTCCAGTTTGTAACATGATCTTGCCAAGAGCTGGACTAATTAAAAAATTCAAAAAAACAAAAAACAAAAAAACAGGGCCATACAAGTGGATCAGTCAGTTAAGCATCTGACTCTTTTTTTTTTTTTTAAGATTTTATTTATTTATTTGACAGAGAGAGAGAGATCACAGGTAGGCAGAGAGGCAGACAGAGAGAGGAGGAAGCAGGCTCTCCGAGGAGCAGAGAGCCCGATGCGGCGCTCGATCCCAGCACCCTGGGATCATGACCTGAGCCGAAGGCAGAGGCTTTAACCCACTGAGCCACCCAGGCGCCCCAAGCATCTGACTCTTGATCTCAGCTCAGGTCTTGATCTCAGGGTCTTCAGTTCAAGCCTCGCCCACCATGTTTATTAAAACACAAGGCAAATAATTATTTCCCTCCAAGAACTGGGGAGAGGCAAACACACTGAATCCCCCCCTCCCTCTGGCAACCATTGCAATTGGCTCATGTAGGCCAACTGCACCCATCAAGTCATGACTTGGACCTGAAGTAACCGTGAATAGGTCATCTCCACTAGTAGCCTGTGTGTGTGTGTGTGTGTGCGCACGCGCGTGTGTGTGCACATGTGTGTGTAAACACATACATTTATCCATTCATCAATTTATCCATTCAACAAGCGATGGACACTTGGGCTGCTTCCATAGCTTGGCTTTTGTAAATAATGCTGCAATAAATATATCGCATTGAATTAGTCTTTTATATTTTGGGGGTAAATATCCAGTGGTATGGTTACTGGATCACAGGCTAGTTCTCTTTTTAATTCTTGGAGGAACTCCAATACTGTTTTCCACCAAGGCTGCACCAGTTTGCACTCCCACCAACAGTGCATGAGGGTTCCTTTTTCTCCACATCCTCGTCAATGCTTACTGTTTCTTGTGTTTTTTATTTTAGCCCTTCTGACTGGTGTGAAGGGAGATCTCATTGTAGTTTTGATTTACGTTTCCTGATATCGGGGATGTTGAGTATCTTTGCACGTGTTTATAGGCTATCTGCATGTGTTCTTTGGATAAAGCCTGTTCATGTCTTTTACCCATCTTGCAATGGTTTTATTTGGGTTTTGCGTGTTGAGTTATATCAGTTCTTTATATATTTTGGATACTAACCTTTATCTGATGTGTCATTTGCAAATATCTTCTGTCATTCTGTAGGTTGCTTTTTAGTTTTGTTGACTCTTTCCTTCCCTGGGCAAAAGCTTTTTATTTTGATGTAGTCCCAATAGTTTATTTTTGCTGTTACTTCCTTGCCTCAGGAGACATATCTAGAAAAATGTTGCTAGAGTCCATGTCAGAGAATTTACTGCCTGTGCTCTCTTCAAGGATTTTTATGATTTCACATCTCACGTTCAGGTCTTTAATCCATTTTGAGTTCATTTTTGTGTCTGGTGTAAGAGAGTGGTCCAGGTTCACTCTTCTGCATGTTGATGTCCAATTCTCCCACCACCATGTGTTGAAGAGACTGTCTTTTTCCCTTAAATATTCATTCCTTCTTTGTCAATGATTAACTGACCACATAATTGTCAGTTAATCTGTGGGGTTTTCTTCTTCTATTCCATTATGTGTCCGTTTTTATGACAGTAACATACTGTTTTAATTACGGCCACTTAGTAATAGAACTTGAAATCTGCAATTGTGATACATCCAGTCGTGTTTTTCTTTTTCAAGATTTCTATGGATATTCAAGGTCTTTGGTGGTTCCATACAAATCTTAGGATTCTTTGTTCTAGTTCTGTGAGGAATGCTGTTGGTATTTTCATAGGAATTGCATTAAAGGTGTAGACTGCTTTGGGTAGACATAGACATTTTAACAATATTTATTCTTCTAACCCATGAGCATAGAATATCTTTCTATTTCTTTGCACTGTCTTAAATTTCTTTCATTCGTGTCTTAGAGTTTTCAGAGTAAAAGTCTTTCAGCTCTTTGGTTTATTCCTATACATCTTTTCTGGCCACAATGCTGTGTAACTAGAAATCAACCATAAGGAAAAATCTGGAAAGACCACAAGTACACGGAGGTTAAATAACATGTTACTCGACAATGAATGGGCCAACCAAGAAATCAAAGAAGAAATAAAAAAGTACATGGATACAAAGGAAAATCAAAACATAATGGTCCAGGGAGCCTGGATGGCTCAGTTCGTTAAGCATCTGCTTTTGGCTCAAGTCATGATCCTGGGGTAGTAGGAGAGAGCCCCACATCAAGCTCCCTGCTCAGCAGGGAGTCTGCTTCTCCCTCTCCCTCTACCTCTCTTCCTGCTTGTGCTGTTTCTCTCTCTCTCTCTAATAAATAATGTCTTTAAAAAATAAAACAAAACAAAAAAACTACAATGGTCCAAAATCTTTGGGATGCAGCAAAAGTGATTCTAAGAGGGAAGTTAACAGCAACAGCACCTAACTCAAGAAGCAAGAAAAATCCCAGTGAAACCACCTAACCTCACATCTAAAGAGGTCAGAAAAAGAAGACCAAACAAAACCCAAACTCAGCAAAAATAAGGAAGAAATAAAGATCAGAGCAGAAATAAATGATATAGAAACAAAAAAAAAAAAGAAAAGAAAAGAAAAGAAACCAGGAGCTGGTTGTCTGGATAGATCAACAAAATTGATAAATCTCTAGCTACACTCGCTGAAAAAAAGAGAGAGAGAGAGAAGGCACAAATAAAATCACTAATGAAAGAGAAGAAATAACAGTCAACATCACAGAAATACAATTATAACAGAATATTATGAAAACCTATATGTCAACAAACTGGACAACTTAGAAGAAACAGATAAATTCCTAGAAATATATAACCCACTAAAGCAAGAAGAAAACTAGAACAGACCAATCACCAGCAACAAAATTGAATCAGTAATCAAAAAACTCCCAGCAAACAAAAGTCCAGGACCCGATGGCTTCACAGGCAAATTCTACCAATTAAAGAAGATTTAAATTAAAGACGAGTTAATACCTATTCTTCTCAAACTATTCCAAACACTAGAAGAGGAAGAAAAACTTCCAAATTCATTCTACAAGGCCAGCATTACCCTGATACCAAAACCAGATAAAGACCCTGCCAAAAAAGAGAACTATAGTCCAATCTCTCTCATGAATATAGATGCAAAAATCTTTAACAAGATATTAGCAAACAGAATCCGAGAGTACATTAAAAAATCATTCACTAGAATCGAGCGGGACTCATTCCTGGGATGTGAGGGTTCTTCAATATTTGCAGAACAGTCCACACGATGTGTCACATCAATGAGAAAGGATAAAAACTATATGCTCGTTTCAATAGAGGCAGAAACAACATTTGACAATGTACAACATCCATTCATGACCAACACCCTCAACAAAGTAGGTTTAGAGGGAACAGACCTCAACATAATAAAGGCCCTATATGAAAACCCCACAGCCAACATCATCCTCAATGGGGAAAAAAATGACAGCTTTTCCCCTTCTCCCAAGGTGAGGAGCAAGAAAGACAAGGTTGTCCATTCTCAGCACCATTTTTTTTTTAGATTGTATTTATTCATTTTAGAGAGAGAGAAAGGGAGAGCACGTATGAATGGGGAGGAGCAGAAGAAGAAGGAGAAAGAATTGAACCAAACGAGGAACCTAACGTGGGGCTCGATCCCGCAACCAGGAGATCATGACCTGAGCAGAAACCAAGAGTACGACGCTCAACCTACCAGGCCACCCAAGTGCCCCTACTCTTTTATTCAACGCAGTACCGGAAGTCCTCCCAACCCCAAACAACGAAGAGAAATAAACACATCCAAATTGGAAAGGAAGAATTAAAACGTCACTCTTTACAGATGACATGATACTAGACAGAAAACCCTAAAGACGCCAAAAAAAAAACAAAAACAACTAGAACTGATCGATGCATTCCGTAAAACCACAGGATCCAAAATCAATGTATGGAAATGTGCTGCATTCCTATACACGAATAATGAGGCAGCAGAAAGTGAAATGAGGAAGACAATCCCACTTATGGGTGCGCCAAAAACAATAAAATCTCTAGAACTTCAAATTTAACAATTAAAGGGAAATGACCAGAAACCAGTGCGATGTAGCCAAAACTGGGTTTCATGAAATCTATAATTAAAATAGGATAAAGAAGCAAATGACTACCTTGGACCAGTCAGCTTTAGGCAGTGCTAACAGCATGCTAAAAATAGAAACCAGGTGATTGGCTCTGACCTACTTGTCAGCCACCAAAGCACCTGCCTGTTGAGGGCATTTCCCATCTTGGTGACAGCTACTGATGAATTAGGAATACGACACAACCAAAGAGGCCACACTGGTCCCTGCTGTGGTGATGCCCCTCTTCAAGGACTGCCAGAGACAAAGGCAGCCAGAGCCCCCCCTCAAAAAAGGGCCAAGACCGTCTCAGGGGAAGGAGGAGTCACAACATCCTGACCCAAGTCAAATGCTGACCATGTGACCTCTCCTGTCCTCTCCCCCTCTTTAATATTTCACTTCTTTCACTCCCTTCATGTCATCCCCCTTCCGTTTCCCCCCCTCCTCCCGCTCCCACTTTATTCTATTTTCTCCCTCTGGCCTTCTCTCTCCCTCTCGTCCCCTTCTCTCTCAGACACGAAAGTGGGTGAAGACTTTTACTCAATTAAAAAAATCACCCCAGGGGCGCCTGGGTGGCTCAGTGGTTTAAGCCGCTGCCTTCGGCTCAGGTCATGATCTCAGGGTCCTGGGATCGAGTCCCGCATCGGGCTCTCTGCTCGGCGGGGAGCCTGCTTCCCTCTCACTCTCTCTGCCTGCCTCTCTGCCTACTTGTGATCTCTCTCTGTCAAATAAATAAATAAAATCTTTAAAAATAAAAAATAAAAAAAAAAAATCACCCCAGAGAGCCTGGGTGGGCTCAGGCACTGTGCTCCCTGTTACTAGATGCACAAAAGAGCAGGTGCCCTGGTTCCCGCCTTCTAGAGAAAGGAGTGAACCAAGAACCACAGACGACTCGGGCACGAGGCATTGAAGGTCCCCGCACACATGAGACACGAGCCCTGCGGGCATCCGAGGGAGCTCACCTCTGCCCAGGACCCAGACGCTGACCAAGGGCTCATGCTAAGTGGACACTGTGTGCATAGAACACGATTAATGGGCAAAAGCACACATACATCCATCCCTGCCTCAGATTACGGAGAGGTGGTTTTTCACCCAACAGTGAATTTAAGGAATGGAGAGCATATCTTCTCATAGGCCACGTGGCTTGACAGCACGGCCTGGGCTTTGGCAAAGGGGTGGGGACAGGATCTGGGTTTAAGTCCGTGCTCTCCCACATAGATCTGGGGGACCGTGAAGAAATGACTCAAGTTGCTCAGTCAAAAAATGGGAGTTATCGGCCTCCTTCCAGAGCTGCTATGAGAATTTGAGTATTTACTCAAGCCAAAGGTTATTCAAACCTTTACAAGCCGATAAACCTTCCTCCTGGGCCCACATATAATCAAAGACTTCTTTCTAGAGCACTGGGCTGAAACCCTAACCTTTTCCCCCTCCCCTCACTCTGTCTCTCCAGGGGAGGGTATGGCTGACATTAGGGGGACTCTTTCTTCCACTAGGGGAGGGAGCCATACCTTGAGAGTCCAGACTCTCTCCTGAGATAACTCCACAAAGGCTGCTGAGTCTCCCCCCAACGCTTCCCACCACCGGGCAAGCCCCCTACACAGCCACTCCACCTGCCACTGGGATAAATCTGTTCAATCCAGATTTGCAGGGGCTCCTTAGCCTGAAGCCACAGAGACATCTCCTTGTTAGCGTTCCCAGTGTCCAAGCTGATACCCAGCATCCCAGCGGAGACCTGCTGGCATTTCTGAATTGATTGCATTCACCCAGGTAGGGGTGAAAATGGAAACCCTCACACCCCAACAGTGATTACAACCTTGGAACTTAATGGAGAAGTTATCACTGACAGAGGAAAATCTGGAAAACACGACGGAAAGGACTGGTGTTACATTTATCCAAACTAGCTGGGATACGGTGCCCTTCAGATACTGAAAGTCTCCTGGCCTTAGGGCTCGCTCCTGTCCGGAGAGGTGAGGCTAGGACTACGGCCACAGAGAACTCCCTGTCCTGTTCCTGTTTGTCACTCTCCCACTCAAGGTATCTGGCAGGCTGCCCTGTCCTTGAGGCTGGAATGTAACTAAAGCAAACCAGAATCTACTGCACGGTATTATGATCTACCTGGAAAAGATAACGTATTTACAGAAAGGGGAGGTCTGCAAGGATGCCATGAAAAGAACAAAAGAAAAAGAACAACAAGTTGAGTATGTGAGCACCCGCTGGGTGAACAGGCACCACAATCAGCTGACCCAGGGACGGTCACACTGGGTCCCTCTAACCAGCACAGACCATCACGTCCACCCTGGGTCCAGACCATGACGCCCACCCAGCTGACTCCCTTTCCTTATGGGAATTTGCAGGGAAAGCGTCCTGTAGGAGATATAAATTGAATGACTGCCCAACATCAGTATTTCCATACTGCAAACCAGTTGTATAGTCATGGGGAATGGATCAGAAGGCATTCGGTTTGGTTGGTGTCCGTCCGTGAGCCCCACCAAGTGTACGTTCCCAAACATCAATCAAGATTCTAGACTACTCAGCAAAGCTCAGGACAAGACCCTGAAGAGCTGTGACCACGGAGGGACAGCTGCTGCTGGCAAGGTGCCCCCCAGAAGCATCCATGGTCATCCTGCAGATGGGGGGTTGGGGGCACAGGCGGAGGGTAGGACAGTGTTTACAGTGACGCCCTTCGTAAGAAGTAGAGAGAAGACTGTTGGCAACCAAGGGCTGGAGACCCACGCAGGCAGGAAAGCAAATGAGGAATGAGAACCACCCTTGGAAAGCAGGACCCGAAGTCACTTAGCCCAGGCTGATGGCTAACTAGATCCCTAAATGGATCATTCTCCCCTGCGTGTCTCCAAGACTCCCCACTTTCGGGCCAGGCCTCCACATTGCCAGATGGTGCCGTTACTTCTACATTTTAGATCTGCAGGTGGACCGAGGCATGCTGGCTGGGTCTTCTCTTACTCCCCCTGACCCCCAGGGAAGAAAGCAGCGGGGACTGCACTTGGCAGGGACTCTTGCTTCATTTAAATGAACAAGGCTGAGACGCACCCAGGAAATGTGAAATTCCAGAGTAATATCCGGGCCTGGCTCTAGTGTCCCAACTTTGCCGGTAGGATCCCCCGGGTTGCTTATGAAATATGCGGATTCTTAGGGCTGGGAATCCGGGGGTTTTCTGACAAGCATTCCAGACCATTCCCATCTTCAGGCAGGTTTGGGAAACAGTTGATCTGCTGCACCAAAAATAGCCTGAAGTTTAGTTTTGCGTGTAAGACTTCGGTCATTCTTCCTTGGTTTAAAATGTGCTCACGTGGGGCGCCTGGGTGGCTCAGTCGGTGAAGCAGCTGACTGCTGGTTTCAGCTCAGGTCATGATCTCAGCATCATGAGATCAAGCCCCGTGTCTGGCTTAGCACTCAGCAGAGTCGGCTTGTCCCTCCCCAGCCCGCCCCTCCCACTCTCTGCCCCTCCGCCTCCCCCTGCTCATGCTCTCTCTCTCTCTATCAAATAAAAAATCTCTATTTTTTTTTAAAGATTTTATTTATTTATTTGACAGAGAGAGAGATCACAAGTAGGCAGAGAGGCAGGCAGAGAGAGAGGAGGAAGCAGTCTCCCTGCAGAGCAGAGAGCCCGATGCGGGGCTCGATCCCAGGACCCTGAGATCATGACCTGAGCTGAAGGCAGCGGCTTAATCCACTGAGCCACCCAGGCGCCCCTCAAATAAAAAGTCTTTAAAAAAAAATTTTCTTGTTAACATCACGGACAAGTCCCCATTGATTTTCTCTAACGCCCAATCCCAGTCTTTCCCATCCTCCTAGATTGAAGTGTTGTCTCCCCAGACCTTTTCTTTAAACAGATACAGGCTTCTGTTTACTTTTCCTAAGTAGGTACCCACTTTGTAGTTATCGTTCTATGACCTGCTTTCTTTCCATTCAGAGCTATGTCGTGGAAAACTCCATGAGTCCACATACAGCAACTGCCTTATTTTTTTAACCTGCTGCGTAATAGTTCACGATATGGAACGAACGTGGTTTATTTCGCAGTTCCCCTCCTGATGGATATGTAGCGGGTGCTCGCAGTTTCTCATTATCGCTTGCTCTGGTGAGCATCTTCTCCCCTGCCTGCTTGTGCACGTTTGGGAACAGAGACTGAGAAGTGAATCTGCTGTGTCAATCATGTGCGTTTTTCAGTGTTCCTGGATTGTGCCGAAAATTGTCCTTCAAAGTGGCTCACCTCTGTATCTCTTTACCTCGCCACCATAACCTGGCTCTCCAGCCAGGGGCAGGTGCCTTGCAAAAACATAGACGTGTTGCCAAACACGCACTCTCCTCTAGTACTTCCCTTTGGGCATAAACTTCCCATCACAGAGCTAAATCCCCTCCACCAAGAAACAAAAACAAAAAAACAAAAACTCCCCAAATTTTGTGATGAGCCATTCATCTGTACCTGTACCTACTCAAACCATCCTATACTAAATGAACTGCCCAGAACAATCCAGCCATGTCTCCCCCAAGCCCTTTAGGTACACCCGTACCCCTACCATCACCTGACCCCCAACCCTCTACCCCTCTCCCTCCTCATGCCACCCTCCTACTCCCACCCCTGGGCACACAGGATGGGCTAGGCGTCTGTCTCTATGCTACCTCTGCAATACCTGTACGTATCTAATATTTTAACTACCACGTGTAATTGCAATTATTTGTTTGTGTGCCTATATTCCAGCTAAGTCTGAGTTCCCTATAGGCAAGGAATGAGTTTTACTCATCTTTGTAAACCTAGCACCTAGGACAGTGCCCAACACATGAAGGTTAGTAAGTTGCCCAAGGTCTCCCACGCAATTAATACCAGCTGTGCCTGACTCCCTGCTTTTTCTACTGCCTCAGATCAATAAATTATTAGGAGGGAGAAAATGGGGGTAAGAGGGCTAGAATTTGCTGGAAGCTTCAGCATCTGCAAGGATACCATTCATTCATTCCCTCTTCACCCCAGCCCCCTCTGCCGCCAGAACAAGAATCTATAGATTTTCAACATTATAGACATCTAGCTTTTCTAGATTTACACGTAAGTGAAACTATACAGTATTTGTCTCTGTCTGACTCATCTCACCTAGCAGTGTCCTCAAGGTTCATCCATGTTGTCACAAATGGCAGGATTTCCTTCCCTTTTTTGGCTGAGTAATACTCCATTATCTATCTATCTATCTATCTATCTGTCTAGTATCCATCTATCTAGATCTCAGATGTCCTATATCCATTCATCCATCAATGGACACGTAGGCTGTTTTCACATCTTGGCTATCATAATTGCTGTAATGGATATGAGGCGTGAATATAACTCTTCAAGACAGTGACTTCATTTCCTCCATGTATATAGTCAGAAGAGGGATTGCTGGATCACAGGGTAGTTCTATTTTTAGTTTTGGGGGGACCCTCCATGATGTTCTCCACAGTGGCTGCACCAGCAGGGAGTTCATCTCCAACGGTGCTTCTGGTATACCATTCCCACCGTCCTCACTCTCCAGTCCTAAGCACTTAAAAATCCATGTGTCCTGATTTTCATCACCCTTCCTAAAATCCAGGGTGAGGGAGTGAGAAGCAGAAAGAGAGGCTAGAAGGAAGGAAGGCAGGAAGGAAATGGGTAAGAACTTGGCTGTCTGACACAAGTTTACTGCACAAACTCTTCCCTGGCTGGCTCCTGCTCTGAATCTGGCGTCGAAGACACCAGCCTGAACTGCCATGGCTTTGAGGCAGTGCCCTGGGGCATACCCGTCCTTGAAGAAGCAGCACAAACAAGAACATTCTATCAAAGATACATCTCAGACAACATAAAGGGGTTTAAACTCTAACTGGGTCTGGGACTTAAGAACAGAAAACCACATGAGAAAAAAGCCATCTACTTCTGAAAGTAAATAAACTAACCAGAAATTCAGAAGAAAAACCACAGAGCCTTGAATTATTCCCAATGATTAATTTCCAGTTAACTGAACAAGTTCCACACTCTGACATGTGGAAAGCTAAGGAGAAGCCATTGAGTTTTAAGCAAAACCTGCAGCCTGTAAACAGGGTCATAAAACTATGTACCAAGTTGTTTGGAAACATTTACTTCAAATTTAAACATCTTTGGGATAAAAATAACCTGTTTATTCCTCTGAAACATCTCTGACCATCACAATTTGCTCATTTTAGATATTAACATGAAGTCTTCCCAAGGCTGTAAGAGGATTCCTAAGCTGTTTGGAATGTTTAAAAGCCCACAACTCCATTTGCAAGAACCATTTCATTCAAAGGTCTGGCCTTCTTACCACGGACACATCTTATTCATTCTGAAGACATGAACGAAGGGGTAAGCTTGCCATACTGGAAAGCACAGGGACATCAGTATGAGACAATCTTTCCTACTACTAGCTCACTGGGTGTCCTTGGGCAAGTAATGTAATCTCAGTGAGCCTAGATCTTGTCTGTCAAAGGAGGAAGGAAATAAGATTATCGTTAGGATCATCTGGAAAGTGCCATAACAAAATATATGTAACATATATCACACAAGTATCTAAATGGCTCTTCCCCCACACACATTTCTGGGCAAGTGCTCCGCAGGGCAAGTTTCTGCTGCGGTCCCACAGAGCACCCTTTCTTCTTCCTACTTCCCCTGCAAAAATAATTCCAAATTCTCATTTAAAAAAATTTTTTAAATAATTTACAAAACCAGAAGAGATTCAGCAATCTCTGTCTCCAACAAAGAAAAGAAATAAGGAGAGTCATTTCACTCACTAAGAGTGAGGCTCCTGGAGGAATTAATATGAGTAAGTAGAATAAGAATCATTTCCATTGGTCAGGTCAAGAAGGGAAGAAGTTTAACAGAACACTGGTTTTCTCCCCATGTTTAAAAGTGAAATGGGAACACCACAGGAAGCGTGAGTTAGAGGCAACCCTGTGAACCGGAACAGCACCCAGAGAAAAGGGACTGAGGGGTAGTCAGAGACGCCTTGGAGTTATGGAGGAACGAGACACGGTAGGCTAAGACTGGGACTTCTTGGGAACTTGGGACTCTGAAAGATCCGGGTGGGGCCCAGGCATCCCTGTGGTTTTTTTTTGGTGTTTTTTTTTTAAAGCCGCTTAGGGGCACCTGGGTGGCTCAGGTTAAAGCCTATGCCTTCAGCTCAGGTCATGATCTCAGGGTCCTGGGATCCAGCCCCACATCAGGCGCTCTGCTCAGTGGGGAGCCTGCTTCCTCCTCTCTCTGCCTGTCTCTCTGTCTACTTGTGATCTCTGTCTGTCAAATAAATAAAATCTTAAAAAAAAAAAAAAATCCCTGAACCTTTAAAAAAAAAAAAAAAGAAGAAGAAGAAAAAAATAATAAAAAAATTAAAAGCCGCTTAGGTGATACCAATAGTGACCACTGTTTGGGAATCACATGCCATAAAACACAGACAGTCTGAACTGCCTTAGAATGCCCTAGGCCCTTAGGATGCCCTAAGTCTTTTGGACACTTGGAGCCCATTCCACCCTTTTGATGGCTCCCGTCCACTTCACTCTTTCTGAACAATAAATACTGATAAATTAGGGTTGGTTTTTCTTCCAGATGTATTTATTTTAGAGAGAAAAAAAGGGAATATGAGGGCAGAGGGAGAGAGAGAAGCCTCAAGCAGGCTCCCTGCCAAGTACAGAGCCCGACGCAGGGCTGAACTGCAGGACCCTGAGATCATGACCCGAGCTAAAGTCAAGAATCAGATGCATAAGTAACTGAGCCCCCCAGACATCCCTGGTAAATTAGTTTTCATATTTTTCACCCAAAAACCAAATCCAAGGCTATTCCACAGGACCTCCCCCCACCTTCTTCCCGTCTCCACCCTAAAATAACTCAAGCCCACACCATCCCCATCCTGGGTGGAGAAGGGAACTTCTGTCATTGTCCTCAGCTGACGTGACGGCCTCATATTTAATCCATGGGGTGCCCCACGCCCCCACATCTATCAGCTTCTTCTCCCCAGGTCTCAACCTCACTGCTGTCTTCAAACAGTCTTCAAAAGAGGGGACAACTCCCTCTTAAAAAAACAATCAGCAAACTCCCCTTGATTGTTCCCGCCATTATTTCTTGTCTCTCTTCCAAAGTCACCAGATTGCTCTCGTGGCTGGTCTACACATACGTCCATTTCCTCCCACCTGAGGGTCCTGCAACACGCTTCCATCCTCACCCATTTCCAAGCTACTAGTCTAAACTCCCTTTCCTAATCTGCCCCCCCCCCCCCCCCGGCTCCTCCACGCATGCTCAGTGGGAGCACTGGCCAGGGCGAGTCTCTGCAGTCTCGGCTCCCACCTCCCCCCCAAGTTTACGTCTTTTCCTGGCCTCATCTGCCCTCAGATGCTGGTGATGTCCAAACCTCCACCTTCCTGGCTCTGATCGCTCACAGCTCACTTTCCCTTCAGGACATCTCATTTTTGAAATCCTGCTCTCATCTTAATATGGCTCAAGCAGAAGTCACATTGTTTCACACTGTTAGTCATCCTGTCCTGTTTCCTCATTCCTTCCAATGCAGTCCCACTTGCCAAGATCCCTGGGACTCCCAAGTGTATGACAACTCCCTCTTCTTCTCCCGACACCTTTCTCCGCAAGCCTATAGGCTACGTGACTGGGATAGCCCCAAAGCAACACCACGGCACACTATTACTTCACAAAACTATGTCACTCCTCCAGGTCCTAAAACTCTTTCCTTTTAAGGTTTTTAACTCCCAAAATACTATGTTTTTTTTTTTTTTTTTAAAGAAATAGAGATATGGGGCGCCTGGGTGGCTCAGTGGGTTGAGCCGCTGCCTTCGGCTCGGGTCATGGTCTCAGGGTCCTGGGATCGAGCCCCGCATCGGGCTCTCTGCTTAGCGGGAAGCCTGCTTCCTCCTCTCTCTCTCTGCCTGCCTCTCTGCCTACTTGTGATCTCTCTCTGTGTGTCAAATAAATAAATAAAATCTTTAAAAAAAAAAAAAAGAAATAGAGATATAAAAATTTTAAAGTTTCCTTGGTCCTCCCACTGTTGGAGGGTCAAGGTCACTGTGACCACTAGCTACATTTTGACAGCTATCATTCCACAACTGGAGAGAGAAAGAGAAAAGAGCATTTCGATTTTTTTTTTTCAATTTAAATGAGACATGAGATCATAATATACATGTTGTTCAACAACTTCCTTTTATTCAATATGATGGACATCTTCAAATCCTCCTTCATTCTCTCTGATAGCTGTCTATGGTTCCATAGCTTGAAAATACCATGATTTGATCTAACTACTCTGCTGGTTAACATTCACAGATCTCGTGATCTTTAGATTTTTTTTTTTTTATTTGACAGACAGAGATGACAAGTAGGGAGAGAGGCAGGCAGAGAGAGAGAGGAGGAAGCAGGCTCCCCGCCGAGCAGAGAGCCCGATGCGGGGCTCGATCCCAGGACCCTGGGATCATGACCTGAGCGAAAGGCAGAGGCTTTAACCCACTGAGCCGCCCAGGCGCCCCATCTCGTGATCTTGAAATGCCCACCGAGAAAGGCTGCTCCTTAAACCACTGACTTGTTTTGTCAATTAATACTAAAACAAGAATCACATGGAGTGGCAGCTGGATAAGAAACAGGACTCGGGGCCTGTGGGTAGGGACAGCAGGAAGGAAGGACATAGCTCCTGGTGACGGGAATCATCACCACACAGCTTCTGCTTGAATACTTCCAGGGACGGGGGACTCATGAACTCCAAGGGTCCTCAATTCTTTTATCTACACAACTCTCAGTAATAGCGAACTTTAAGATGAATGGAAACCCACCTCCCTAAAGTTTCTGTCCCGTGAGTTTAATTCTGCTGAGGACACAGCATAATTACATTCTTCAAATATCTGGAAACCATGATCATATCATACGTAAGCCTTTTCTTTAGGTTAAAGACCCCTTCTCCCTTCAACGATCCCCATGTGAACTAGGTGCAAGGCTGTTCACCTTCCGTCAGCCATACCTCAGTTTCCCAATGTTCTTCTTAAAAGTTGACACCCAGCACTTAACACCCGGGGTTAGAGGGCTGTGACTGCCCCAGCACAGAGCAGATGGGGGCCACCGGTCCTCGCATAGTATCTCCTGTTATGGACAGGAGAGCAAAACATATTCCACGGATCATGGCACCCCGCTGCACAAGCCAAATGGGACATTTGCCAAATTGCTTTGTGTTCTACTTCATTCCCAGATTTCCCAAACACTCTCCCAACCATTCCTGCTTTGAGGCTACACGTCACACCCTTAGACATAAAAATACAAGAGTGCATAAGGGTCCAGCATTGGAACCCAAACTTCCTGGCTCGAAATCCTGGCTGTACCACTGACCAGCCGTGGGATCTCACACAAATCACATATGTTTTCCCAGTTTTCCTTGGGGGTGGGAGGAGGGGTATGATTTGCCACATAGAGGTATTGTGAGGCTTACATGAGATAATTCGTACAAAGTGTTTATTTAACACAGTATATAGGTAGCACTCATTGTAAAAAGTTCTATTTATAGCTAGATTAGCACTAAGTCCAGAAGCTGAAAGTAGAAATATTGCCAGATGACAGAATCAGGATATCTATGACCCATATACCTCCTCGGGGCTTAAGCTGTATTTTCCTTTTCATCAGAAGAGACAGAAAGAAATTGTATCTTTTATATACCCACCTGTCTGATAGATAAAATACTGCCTCAGCTTCTACTTTAGAACACAGGTGACTTTCCTAATATTCCCACATGCAAACCCATTCTGGTGGCTGCGAACACACCCAAACTAACAACCCCAGGCTTTCAGTCGATAAGTAATTTTACCTGATAAAAAGTTTCTTTCTTTTTTTTAAATATTTTATTTATTTGACAGCGAGAAATCACAACTAGGCAGAGAGGCAGGCAGAGAGAGAGGAGGAAGCAGGCTCCCCGCGGAGCAGAGAGCCCGACGCGGGGCTCCATCCCAGGACCCTGAGATCATGACCTGAGCCAAAGGCAGAGGCTTTAACCCACTGAGCCACCCAGATGCCCCTGATAAAAAGTTTCTTTCCCACTTCCTAGGTGCATGAAACCTACTCATACCAGCTTAGATCGCCACCCTCCCATTTCACGATGACCCCCCCCCGCAAAAAAAAAAAAAACCTTTGCTGCCACCTGTCACCTGTATCTTCACTTATTTCGTCTGTCCCATCTTTTCAGCCTTGAAGAATCCAGATTCCTTCCTTCCCTGGCATCTGCAAAGTCAAGTGTTTTCTTCCTGTGCATCAGACGCTAGCCGAACACCACCCACGCCCACCTCCCTGAAGGTCCGCATTGTGACACGAGCGTTCGTCCCACATTAGATTCAAAAGTGGGACAGAGCTGGCGATGGGGAAATGATAGCAAAGGACACTTCTGTGTTTCCCGAACAGTCAGCCAACACCTTCCCCGGGGATCACCTACCTCATCTGAACAACCCCCTCCTGTAGGCATTAGTAGCTTTATTTTACGAACCAGGACTCAGGCTCAGAACATCTCGACAGCTTGCCCAGTACATGTCTAATAACTACTAGCTCTCAGCCCAGAACGCAGCTGCCCACAGTCCATTCTGGCAATCTTCCCGCTGCCGAAGAGCCAGGTGTGTTCACGGGACAGATCTCAGAGGGAAACCCAAATGTCAACTGCACAACATGGTCTCAACTTCAGTCTACAACTACATAGCTAGTATTCCGTCAGTCCTTACAAGCAGATTTTTGCACGGATTCTTGTACAGCTGAATGGAGAAGTGAGAAGCAGAATAGCATTTCCAAAGTCAAAACTTTTTTTAAGACTTTGGTTTTTTTGTTTTGTTTTGTTTTTTGACAGACAGAGATCACAAGTAGGCAGAGAGGCAGGCAGAGAGAGAGGAGGAAGCAGGCTCCCTGCTAAGCAAAAAGCCAGATGTGGGGCTCGATCCCAGGACCCTGGGATCATGACCTGAGCCGAAGGCGGAGGCTTTAACACACGGAGCCACCCAGGCGCCCCCCAAGGTCAAAACTTAAAGAGGAACTATCTCGTGGAGAGCTTTGCTCGGGGCACGGGGAGGGGGGGGTTTCTGTTGCTTGACGTTATGGGGAGAGAAATATTTATCTTAGGAAACAATCACTCATTCATTAAAATTACCTGACGAGGAGCCCGAGGGTTCAGGATGAACCAAAAGTCCTTCACATCTTTACTGGAAGTGACTTAGGTGCACCCAAAGATTGTCAGAAATCCAACCTTAAAGCAAAAAGTAACTCTAAAGCATGAACACATCCCAGTGTAATAGCATGTTTTCTTTCCATGTTTCTGACTAAGAAATTCTCTAAAAGCCATACTGGTCCCAACTTCCGTTTCTGACAATATGGGGAGTTCCATGTTTATAGTTACAGCAGAACTGATAATCCTAGCTTAAGTACAAAAAGCATCAGGGTGGGGGATGGGTGAAACAGGTGAGGGGGAATAAGAGGGCCCTTGTGATGAGTACACGGTGATACAGAGAACTATTGCATCCCTATATTATATACCCGAAACTAAGGTAACACTGTAGGTTAACTATACTGGAATTAAAAATAAGTAAGTAAATAAAAATAAAAAGCATCAGTTTTTAAAAAAACGTTATTTTCTAGAAAAGTTTTAGGTTCACAAAAAAAAATTGTGAAGAGAATCCAGACTCCATATACCCACAGTTTCCTGTGTCACTGGCACCTTAAATCTTATGGCACATTTGTCACAGTTAAGGAACCAACGGTAATACCCTAGTATTAACTAAAGTACACACTTTACTCAGATTTCTTTAATTTTTATGTAATGCTCTTTCTCTGTTCCAGAATCCCGTGCAGGAAACCACACTGCATCTAGTTTCATATCTTCTTAGGCTCCACTTGGTTATGACAGTTTCTCAGACTTGCCTTGTGTTTGATGACCTTGATGGTTTGAGGTTGAGGAGTACTCCTCTGGTCATTAGACATAATTAGACAAGGGTTATGGGTTTTGGAAAGAAAGATGATGGAAGTGTCACTTTCCCCACACCATATTAAGGGGGTAACATGCTACAGATATAATTATCACTGTTGATGCTGACTTTTGTCACTTGGCTGAGGTCAGGCTTATTAACTTCCTGCATTATCCAACTACTCTCCCCCGCCTTCCCTTCCCATACTATCCTCTTAGGAAGGAAGTCACGATGCATGCCCCACACCCAGGGCGTGGGAAGTTATACTATCCCCTCCTTGAGGGAAGAGGATTATTTGGAATTCTTCTGCAAGATTTGACTATTTTCCCCCACTTATTTACTTATTCAATTATTTATATCAGCATGAACTTGCTGATGTTTGCTTTATACTTGGGCTTATAATCTATAGATTATAGATCAATAACTTATACTTCCACAATCTAAGGCTTCTTTACTTTGTTGTGCAAAGCTCTTTCAGTGGGCTCCTATGTCCATTTTTTAAAATTTATTTATTTATTTGACAGAGAGAGATAGTGAAAGCAGTAACACAAGCAGGAGGAGTGGGAGGGGGAGAAGCAGGCTTCCCACCGAGCAGGAAGCCCAATGCAGGGCTCAAACCCAGGACCCTGGCATCATGACCTGAGCCGAAGGCAGATGCTTAACGATTGAGCCACCCAGGGACCCCTCCTATGTCAATCTGAAACATTCTCATCACTAGGAGCTTTTGTTTTCATTTTGTTTTGTTTTGTTTTGTTCTGGAGAAAGGTATTAGAGACCAAACTCGGCATACAAGTGTACTCACTGCTAATGGATTGTCACTCCCTGCAGCAGACCTTTTCAGACAACAGTGAAAGGAAAAAGCGTATACACTACCTCTTGAATACACGCACACCTGAAAATATTCCTACATGCAAGCCAACTGTATTTATTAAGCTAAATGTGAGCTCATGTTGATGTGCTTGATCATTTTCACACTCCGCTGAACTGGTGGAAAAGTCAGAAAATTCCTCAGAAGCCAGAAGTGCAAGAAAGCAGAAATGTAAAAAAGCAGAAATCAGATGTTTCGCTGGCATGTGCTCCCAAGAGTCTAGAGTTTAGGCACCAGAGACAAAGCAGGCTGAGAAAGGAGAGGTGGGAGGAAGAAATGGAGACTGTATGAAGCGAAGACATGTCTTGAAGCCAGGACTGCTCTTAAACTCCTGAAAGGCAACCCCTCACTAGGGAAAAGTGCTCTTCCCACAGCCAAGACAGTGGGATGTGTTTATATGGGCTGCAACTCTCGGTGGAGAGGCAGAATGTACAAAGACTCCCCTGAGAATGAGTTTGGAGGCCTAAATTTACATGCCCTGTATGGCCAGGAAAAAAAAAAAAAAAAAAACCCGAAGCAGGAAAGCAATTTAAGTAAGCCTGGATTGGGAGTGCTCCCAGGTGCCCTGGCAGAAGGAAACCCAGATTTGCTTAAAAGGATTGTACTTTAAATCTGGGTCTCAAAATAGCCCCACAGTTAAAATACAACAAAGCCTGCATCTAATCAAAACTCACCAAAGACCCTTGAAAATTACACAAACTAGTCACAAAAAACACACATTGTATGACTCCATTTATAGGAAACAGCCAGGATAGGTCAATTTACAGAGAAAAAATACATTCTTGTGGTTGCCAAGGACTGTGAAGAGAGACAAGGAGAGGTAGGATTTGGGAAGAAGTGGGAACTGTTGATGATATGGGGATTTCTTTGAGGCAGGAGGAATAAAAGTATTCCAAAATTAGACCATGACAATGGGTACACAAGTCTGTGGCTGTATAAAAAATTTTTTTTGAACTGTACACTTCAACTGGTTGAACTGCAAGTTACCAACCGGTTCCTGGAATAAAAAAGAGCACATTAGTGGTGAAATTCGAAAATTTAATAAATTCCATGTATGAATAGTTACATACCCATGTTGATTTTTTTTTTTTAGTTTTGACAGATGTACTAGGGTAATGTAAGATGCTGACCCCGGGGAAAACTGGCTGAGGCGTAAATAAAAACTCCTTGGGGTATCATTACAATTTTTCTGTAAATCAAAAATTACTCCAAAACAAAAAGTTAAAAACCGTGCTCCATCTATGACAAAGCAAAGGGCAGCCTTTAAAAGACGTGCAAGTCATTTCCTAAAATACTGCTGACACCCTTGTTATTTCCACTAGAGCTTATGAGGGCTAATGACAAAATAACACAACAAAGGAGCTCTCTGAGGCAACGACGTTCAAGGCCTTCTTGGGGGAAATGAGTTGCATTAGGGTGTACCCCACCTCCGCTCGCCTAACCAGCATTTTAAGGTTTTCACTGAGGGCCCCTCCATGCTCTGTGGCTTTTTTTTTTCCCTTTTGTTCAGCAGTCTCCACGTAATTGTGAAGTGAAGTTGTTCTTATGACCATTTTCATCGCTCTTCTCTAACATTCCAATTCTTCTGGAAGCTTTGCAACAGAAGACCACAGCTAGACACACATTACTCTAATAAATGTTGGAAGGTCACTAAGTACACAAGATAGGGTTTTCCAGCTCTCATAAAAACTCATAAGTCAGGGTACATCTGGGTGGCTCAGTTGGTTGGGTGTCTGCCTTTGTTCGGCTCAGGTCGTGATCTCAGGGTCCTGGGATCGAGCCCCACATCGGGCTCCCTGCTCAGTGCAGAGCCTGTTTCTGCCTCTCCCTGCCTCCAACATGCTTGCTCTTTCTCTGCCCCAAACAAATAAATAAAATCTTAAAAAAAACAAAAAAACAAAAACCTTGTAAGTGTTCAATTTCTAAATTGTTTTATAGCTCATTACCGGTCTTCAAAATCTCTCTACAATTCCACCTCGCTAAGATGCACACTCATAATTCATTGATCACTGGTATGAAGAAATTGAGCCCCACCCTAAATCTTGATGAAATGATTATTTTTTAGTTTACAGCCACATTTTGTCTTTCTTTTAAACTAAGATAACCGAACTGGCAATCAGATAAAGATGGGTCTAAAGACACTCAAATACTTCAATAGAAAGATAAAAACCACATAAGTCAACTTAAGTCTTGCAACTTAGTAAAGGTAACGATGAAATTGAGGTAAGTGTTAACTCAGTGAGGCGGAGATTATGAAAATAAATGTGAGGTAGTCTACTACTATACCCTTTTGTAAACTCCACCTCCGGGAGATATGTCGGAGCAAAGGGTCAAGAAAGAATTCTTGACACACATCTACAGGTGGCTTCCTGAAAGCACGGGGACGGGACCCGGGGGCAGGAAGAGCTGCACTGGGGTTGTGACAAGAGACTCATTATAACTTTCAAGTTGGGAGGGAGTTAGGGACAGCACAAACCTCTAAGGTATTTTAGAAACAAGGTCCCCAGGACCTTGAGGGGGCTAGCTATTGTTACGAAAAGGTCATTTATTGCTGAGCGAAATAAGTCAAGCAGAGAGAGTCAAGTATCCTATGGTCTCACTTATTTGTGGAGCATAACAAAGAACATGGAGGACATGGGGAGACGGAGAGGAGAGGGAGTTGAGGGAAATTGGAAGGGGAGATGAACCATGAGAGACTATGAACTCTGAAAAACAACCTGAGGGTCTAGAAGGGGCAGAGGGTGGGAGGTTGGGGGAAGCAGGTGGTGGGTAATAGGAAGGGCACGTATTGCATGGAGCACTGGGTGTCATGCAAAAACAAAAAATACTGTTATGCTGAAAAAAATAAATAAATTTTTTTAAAGGTCATTTATTATCATCTAGTAAATCTTAGTCATGAGACCCTTCAGACGTATACCAGTGGGCCATATGCTTACAGGATGATGGCTAACAGATATTCTGGGGTGCGAAGAGGGAGTAGAGAGAGATAAAGGAAGTTTCCAAAGGAAATTTTACATGTTAAAGTAGACTTACAGGATCCTGGGGGGGCAGGCTAAGATTGCCTTTTGCCCTTAGCAAAGTGTCAACATCGAGACAGCTGAGCTCCCAGAGGAAGGTCACTCTGTCTGTTTCAAGGACTTGTCAATGGGTTGTATGCAGTAAGGAAATTTATTTATTTATTTATTTATTGGCCTTTGTTTCCCACATTATAGGTACTTTACATTAAAAAAAATTAAAAAATCATTTTGTCCTTTCCTCCACATTTGCATAAGATGACTCTCTGAATATAATTTCATATAAATGTTTGTTTGCTTCCCTTTTGTTAAAGAGTCTACAGACAAGAGAACATGTATTGTTCAGAGAAGAACGGAGAAGGGAAGACAAACAGCTCAACAGCTCCAGTGAACAAGAAACAGCAGCTCTCCTTTACAGGATCACTTTTCTAGAATAAAGCACACAAATTCCTAAATTCTGATCTTGTTCTAACAAGGGGTGTGGTGGTCAAGAGCAGCCAGCCCCAAGACATGCCACTTTGGCATGAAAATTATGAGTTAAAAGCAATCAAAACCCAGCAGGTGTAGGAAAAGCTCTTACCTCCCCTTCCATTGCCTAAATTTACATTGGAAAGGACAGCTGCTACCAGGAAAAGAACTATCAACAGAGATTCCTCTTTACCTAAGAAATTCATTTGCATTCCAAGGCAAATTTTGTTTTCCTCTCCTCACCTTCCTGCTAATGGTCTTCTTCCCCTT
The DNA here is from genome assembly GCF_922984935.1 of Meles meles. Taxonomy (NCBI): domain Eukaryota; kingdom Metazoa; phylum Chordata; class Mammalia; order Carnivora; family Mustelidae; genus Meles; species Meles meles. The sequence continues at coordinate 145,993,178 of NC_060070.1, forward strand.
TGAATCTCCAGACCCTATCCCTCTCCCTAGCTCAGCAAGTCAGATAGGTTTCACATGGCCCGTCTTTGGAATTTCCATGCTTGTGTGGATTCCTTGTACATCACTATTAAATTTGATCTTCTATGAATCTGTCTCATGTCAATTTGATTCTTAATCCAGCTAGAAGGTCTGTGAAGGGCAGAGAAAATTTCTTCCACCCCAACAGAGGTGAGAGAAGAGAGATGATTCCAGAACCCCTAAGGTTAACTCACCTCCGCCAACGTGCACCAAAATGCACACAATTCATTTGCAGAAATAAGAAAGTAAAATATGTAGGTATAATCCTTTTAGGTACATCCACTAAAAAGCAAAAAAATAAAGAGCCTCTGTTTGCCGGTTTTACCCTCAAAAAGTGTTTCTTTGTGATGTAAAACCAAGCCTTCCTTGCTACTATTGAAGATTCTGCAATCATAGACCTTTAGAGCTAAATAGGTTTCCAGCAGATGGGCACACCAAGCGGTCTGGAGAAGGGCAGCAGATGCCTGGCTGATTAGAGGCAGAGCCATTTTCACCTCTGGGACTCGAGGTTTGCAGAATCTTTCGTATTCATGCCTCAGTCCAGAATGTTCTTCTATCTGAGGGGAAACTGGAAACAAACCACAATCTCTCTCCCCACCACATGTAGCAACCAGAAGGGCCTCCCCGCTCCCCGTGCTCTCCATCGTTATAAAGAAGAGAACGGGCCCAAATTGGAGTCACCTGTGCTAAGCCCCAATCAGCAAAGATTTAACATCGAACCTAAGGGCAGTTTCAACTCCCTAGGAATGTAAACTTTAACCAATCAACTTGGAATTACCTGGTCAGCACTAGAGACCCTTCAGACCCCCTTAGGAAGGAGACCTTGCCTGAAACAACGCATTCTTTGCTAATAATTTCCTTTTTCTGCCCCCCCACCCCTTTCTGCATTTAAAAATCTTTCCTTTTGCACAGGTTGGCAGAGCACCTTTCTGTTGCTAGAGGAGATACTGCCCAATTCGGGAAAGGCTGAATACCGCCAATTGGATCTTTAAATTCACTCAGTTGAATTTTTCTATTTAATACCACAGTCCTTGGGAATGAAAACAGAGGACGCAGTGCCAGCAGAGGAAAGACCCCTCTCCAACCTCCTCACCCACCGCCGCCAATACCGTCAGCCTTGGCTAAGGGACAAGGCTGTTCCTGGAAGCACAGAAACAGTAAAGGGCAGAAAGGAAGTCAAATGTCACAAGAGCTCTGTATATACAGATACGAATCGCTCCCTAAGAGACCACTGTTAAGTTAAAAAAAAAAAAAAAAAAAGCAGGGATCTGTACACTATCAGAAAAACAGAGAAAAAGATTCTGTACACATGGACCCAGAGCCTGCCTTGAAAGGATGCCACCGGTGGTCAGCAGGGAGGGGATCCAGGCAGCTGCAAAGGAGGGGGGGCACCCCTCATTATATCCTCTTTTCTGTGATTTTGATGCTAAGTATGTAAGCTACCTCATCAGAAAACTAATTTTTTTAACTGTACTTAAAAGAAAAAGCACGAAATGAATGAGTTCAAAATGATTTTTAGGATTTAAATAAATAAAATTAAATAAAAACAAAGAGTAAAATACAATGCCAAAGGGGGGGGGAATTAAGAGAAAGTGGCATTCACAGTTAAACCACTTCATGGAATTTCGCAAAATGTCTTTTTTTTTTAATTTCATTTATTTATTTGATAGACAGAGATTGCAACTAGTCAGAGAGGCAGGCAGGGAGAGAGAGGAGGAAGCAGGCTCCCTGCTGAGCAGAGAGCCCGATGTGGGGCTTGATCCCAGGACTCTGGGATCATGACCTGAGCTGAAGGCAGAGGCTTTAACCCACTGAGCCACCCAGGCGCCCCTAAATGTCTTTTGAATTTAGCGACTTCCCCTAGGCCTTAGCAACCTTCTGCTGAATCCTCCTGTTGACTGTTTCACATAATGAATGAGGCGGGGGGGGGGGGGGGGGGGGGGGGGGGGGGGGGGAAGACAAGCCTCACTTTCCTTCCTTGTCTGAAGTAAGAAGTCAGAACCACTTGAGCAAAAACTGTTCAAATGTAGCCCTCACCCCACCCCGACCTGCTCTTTTGCAAATGAGACTAGAACCCCAGCTCGGAGCTGTTGTTTAATACACCTGAGAATGGAATATTTGTAATAAGATTGGGAAATCCCCACAGCACAGAAATTATTATCAGCACAGAAATCTGAACTCAACCCTTAAAATTGCTTTAATGCTGACGTGGGCTTTCCAAACCCTCCTTTGAATCAGATCGGTATTACTAACGCATAAAAGATTAACCACTCACAACGGTAGAAAGTTTAGGCAGAGGGGTGCCTGGGTGGCTCAGTGAGTTAAAGCCTCTGCCTTGGGCTCAGTTCATGGCCTCGGGGTCCTGGGATTGAGCCCCGCATCGGACTTTCTGCTCAACGGGGAGCCTGCTTCCTCCTCTCTCTCTGCCTGCCTCTCTGCCTACTTGTGATCTCTGTCTGTCAAATAAATAAATAAAATCTTTAAGAAAAAAAAATTTTTAAAAAAAGGTTAGGCAGAACCCTACTGTCATAAGGGGGTTGGTACCTGATTCACCAAGGGCACATCTTCTGAATAACTAAAAAACACCTTCCAAACGGCTTAATGGGTTCGTCGTGTTGGTAGGTACTCAAGTTTTGTAAGCTCGAAGGGATGGTGGTCTTTCAGCAAAACACATTTTTAACCAGTATAAACTACATGAAGTTACTGTTCCCACGGATGACACCGATCCTTGGCAAAACTGCCAGAAATTGCCATTAATAAGACTGCAGCAAGTTTCCCCTTTATCTTGTTTACTGAAAGGGTGGACTTACTTAAAATAGAAAGCTTCTGGAAAGCACACCACCAAGTCCTGTTATTAAATTACACATTGTGAATTCCTTTTACAAGCTGCTGCTACAAAACATGTTTCCAGATTGTATCTCCTGGGACAGAATCTTTTTCAGAAATCTTTCTTGATAAATGGAATTCAGAGGCCGTGCTGCAAAACTCTTCGATGTTCTTGGGTACAGGGCACCTTTCACACATGGGACTTGACCACAGGCTGCTAAAGGAGACCTCCCCGTGTCGTTCACATGATTCTGAGAAAGCCGGCCCCAAACTGACATTAATATCTGCCTTTCTAACTCCAAGGAATGCATACATCAACCCCAGGTGATGAAAATGGGAACGGAGAATTTTATATTTAAACAAGCCAAGCCTGACCCTCAGCTACCAGCAACTGGGCCTTCGGTTAACTTTTGTGTCAGAAATTAGGCCTATTGGGGCACCTGGGTGGCTCAGTCGGTTAGGCATCTGCCTTTGGCTCAGGTCATGATCCCAGGGTCCTGGGATGGGGTCCCACACCGGGCTCCCTGCTCAGCAGGGAGTCTGCCTCTCCCTCTCCCCTTCTCGTGATCTCTCTCTCTCTCTCTCTCTCTCATAAATAAATAAAATCTTTAAAAAAGAAAAAAAAAAAGAAATTAGGCCTATGAACTGAAATGCACGTTCCAAATAACAAGATACAGACCTAACCGGTTGGTGAAGTGAATTAGCTCCCAAGTTTAACTTAATTTACTCCTTCATTCCAATGCAAGAATGTAAATAAAATTCCACTTCAACAAACGTTTATTAAATTCCTGCACTGTACTAAGCACACCAAGACGACGACGAAGGTTCATCCTCAGCCGCTGTCCACAAAGAACGTGCACCTTTCCTCCAGCCGAGTCTCACTCAGCTCCTTTGCTTAAACGGCTTCCTCCTCCTGGAACATTCTGCCCGTCCCACGCAGCCTCAGCTCAGCACATTCCCCTTGTTCTCCTACAGCGGTAGCTCCCAGGAACCCCCACCACTCCGTGCCTGGCTGGGCTGGGGACACAGACCTCACCAATCTCAGCATCCCCACTCTAACCCAGCATTGGCACACGGTGTTAAATAAGCAGCTACTGAAAGAAGCCTCCCGGGGCGGGCAGGCAGAAAAACCAATGCACATCGAAGTAAGTAGACCCACCGTGTGGTTTGCAGAGTGCTGTGGAGAGACAGAAAAAAAGAATTTTCTGCATTCGGCCCTGGAGCGAAGGCAGAGACAAGGCCAGGGTGACGGGCAGCAGGAGGAGGTGAGCTAGGAAACGAGAACCGAGAACCGGGAAGGACGAGGCGTGCAGAGAAGGGAGGGTGTGGGCAGGAAGCCGGCAGGTGCGAAAGGCACACTGCATCTGAGATGCACAAAATCAACAGTCCGCTGGGGTGACAGCGCGGAGCACAGGGAAGGACGCGGTGGGTGGCCTGCAGCGCAGTGCCTCGGAGCACAGCCGGTCGGACGGTCCTGCGTTCAAGTCCCACCTCGGCCCCTTTCCAGCCTCAGGACTGCCGGCCGGTGACTCACGCCCCGTAGACCCACTGCTTAAAAGGAAACGTCTGGCCTAGCTTTCAGGGCGGTCGAACCAGTTAAATGAGATAATGGACACAGAGCAGCCGACCGGATGCCTGGCATCACAAGCATTCCAGTTATAGGCTGTTGGCATCATTACGCCAGAAAGGTAAACTGAGGCCAGGCTGTGCCAAGCCACCTCTTGTTCCACAAAGGAAAGTCTAAAGCTCCAGGACCCACCAGGCCTCTGCTTAAAATGCCAAGAAGTAAAGGTCACATCTGCGCTCTCTCCGTCCTCCCGTTAATTGTTGTCAAACTGAGTCACCGGACTCTGACACTGGTCAGCGCTTTCCAGCGGGGCCACCCGGACTCCCCACGAGTCCCCTAGAATGGACAGTTCACTCTCCTTCAGGGCTGGACTGAGGACAGTCCCTAACCCCACTGGCCGTGTCCTCTCAATCCTGTGGAAGTCGAAGTTTGCTCCTCAAGAGCCCGGCCCTCCACGCACCTTCCCGCCTGACCTTCTCAGACCAGCTCAGGCTCAGCAAGCTCCCCTCCCCCTCCGAGATCAGCCTCTACCTGAACCACCCAGGAACTTTCCACCACATCAGTGTGCAGCCCCAGGAAAGACCAGTGTTCAGGGTCGGTCACTGGCTTCCAAGGACTCCAGGATCCCGACGAGGCGGGGGGGGGGGGGGGCACCCCTACCTGCCCAGAAGCCTGCCAGTCATCCCCACCCTCATGCCCAGCCCTGGCTCCCCAAGACTTGCAGCCACTTGCCGCTCCTGACTTCCTCCTCCTCCATGACTCATCATCCCACTGCGGACCTCCCTCCCTCCCTCCCTCCCTCCCTCCCTCTGACCTCCTCTGCTCTACCCAAAAACCTCCGTGCCCTCCCAGCACTTCCTTCCCTCCTAGCCTCGGTGGAGAATGGGCTGCCTCCAGGCACGTGTCTGCCCATTTCGACCCCTACCCCGGAGGAGCACAGAGAAGAAAGTCACTGCTTTTCCAAATTCTGCCTTGCTGCCTTAGACCTTAAACCTGCTGCCCCAGAGTCACGAAGACGGAGAGGGAAGGTGTGGGACCAGCAGGTGCTTGCGCTCCAGTCCTGGACAGGCACCGCCCTCTCCAGCCTGGCTTCATGCTCTCAGCGTCTCTTCCACTAGAGAGCTTTGCTACCACATAGCGGTTTCCTCCAGCTCCCAACCCCAGGTTCACCTGCTCTGGGAGGAAGTCTGCCAAACCCCCCAGTCCCCACTGTCGCCCCTCCTCCCACGTCCACACCCAGACTTTCGTCATTGCCCGGAAAAGCTTCCCCCCGCATCTTGCACTCCCCAGCCCCGGCTGCCTCCCTTCCTCTACACCTGCTCCCCAGCGTCCCTGCAAGCTCCGGCTGTTTCCCTTCCCATTCCCACCCCTTCCAAGTGCTTGTCAGCATCTTTCAACACCTTTCCTTCTTAACTTTCCAGCAACCTTCGCTGCAAATGTCCAACGGTTTTACTTTTGCTCCTAGAAGAAGCTGCTGAAAGAGAAAAATCACACACTGGCACAGACTCGTGCCTCTAAACATTTGTGATTTTCAGGGGGTTGGTTACACTCAGCAATGCAGGAAATCGACCTGGGGCGGCTCTCTCTCCACTCCCTGTGCCCTCACTCAGCCTCAGACCCCCACCCCTCCCGCGTCCCTGGAGCCTTCAGCCACAAGTCCCGTACCACTGCACAATGCGTCACAAAATGAAAATCCTTTCACGACTTAAGTCCTTCAGTGCCTTCTCTTTGATGGTAGCAGTGGCCCTAAACTTCCGTTGGCCTGAGAATCACGGGGGGCGGGGGACCCCTCTATCCTGATATTTGCATTCCCCAGCTTGGGCCAGACCCCAGAAACACGCATGGCCGTAGACTCTCATGATAGTCCTTGTAGCAAACTCTAAGGGCATCGAGTCTCTAACGAGGGTCTGCAAAATCCAGTCCTCGCGCCGAACCCAGGCACTGCCTGTTTTTGTGTGGCCTGCCTCCTCAAAAAAAAAAAAAGTTTTTATTTTTCAAGGGTTAAAAACCATCAAAAGAAAATTTTCGGACGCATTAGAAAGTATATGAAACTCCGAACAGATGGGCACATGGTGTTATATGCAATTGACGGACCACTAAATTCTACTCCTGAAACTAATAATATCTATGTCGGGTCATTTGAATTTAAATACAAATTTTTTTAAAAGACATAAACGGATGTCTGGGTGGCTCAGTCAGTTAAGCGTCTGCCTTCGGCTCGGGTCATGATCCCAGGGTCCTGGGATCGAGCCCCGCATCGGGCTCTCTGCTCAGCGGGGAGCCTGCTTCTCCTCTGCCTGCCTCTCCCCCTGCTTGTGCTTGTGCTCGGATCTCTCACGCTCTCTCTCTGTCAAATGGATGGGTAAAATCTTTAAAAAATAAAATAAAATAAGAACATATAATTTTCTACAGCCATAAAAAAAGAAATTATACGAAACTCAAATTTCAGAAGAGTCCATTAATGAAGTTTCACAAGACTACAGCTGCGGCCAATACTTACTTATTACCTACGGCTGCTTTGGAGCAACAGCAGAGTTGAGAGGTCCAGACAGGCTGTAGGGCCTGTGAAGCCACAAATATCTACCCTCTGGCCCTTTACAGAAGACCTGGTCGGCAGGATAAAGGCAAACACCTCACCAGAGCCCTTCAGCTTCCTCATGACGTGACCCCTGCTCGCTTCCCCAGCCCAGATCCCGCCGTCCGCACCCAGCAGCCCACCACCCGCTTCCGTGGGCGGTTTCTAGAACAAAGCACAGTTTCACTCGTCCACACCTCTGTATGGGCCGTTCTTCCTGGCCACTGTGCCTGATGAATTCTCCATCCTGCAAGACCCACATGTGCCCTTCCTCACCTGCGAGAGGCTCTCTGACGACCACACCTCACCCTGCATCCCCCCAACAAAGCAGAGTAGATCTTTCCCTCCGTTCTGCCTCCACTGTACTCGAATAATTTGTATTCCAGTTAATTGTGTGCAGCCATGGTTCTCAAATGTGGGGGGCGCTCACTAAACCACCCAGGGCTGTGCCTGCCCCCAGAGCCGCAGGTGGGGGGCACTAGGCAGAGAATGTTCTCTTCTACCTAGTGTCCAGGCTGATGCTGGTCTGGGGACGGCACGCGAGTAACCCCAGTTGACCTGTCCCTGCCTCACCCGACAAGATTCTTGAGGATGGGCCCCATTTTATTCGTGTTTGAATCATCACAACCCAACACACCCCAAGTGATCCTTGGGGAACACAGCAGAAACTCTGCAGGTGTCTGCAGTCTCACCAAGTTATCTTTCTTCTGCTAGCCAATCCTTTTCAGTATCAGGCAATGACAGGGAGATTAAGGGGAGAGTGGACCTGACTTTGCAGGAACTACTGAGGCCCAAAGAAAACTGAAGTAGCTTTCTGCAGGGCTGATGGTCTACGGCCTGCCATATGTCCACACCCATCCTGAGCTGGGATGGACTGGAAAGCCCCAAGGTGAGGAGCAGATTGCTCAAGCCAGAAACCCAAGGGTACAGCCTGGAGGCAGCATCCACGGAGGGGTGGGGTAGGCAAAGGACCCTTCCCCCTGCAAAGGCCAATCTGCTGTCTGCTTTAAAAACAAGCTTCCACACGCTGAAGTTTGATAAGCCGTATCATTATCACTGGCACATCTGTTACCAATGGCACACATTCCCTGAGTACCTCCTACTTCCTGGGAACACAAGGAGGGATAAAGTCTCTATCTCCAGGAGTCTTTAGTTGGCAATTCAGCATATACACACAGCAAGCTGGGTCACAACGGAAGGTAATGCTTACTGAGGGTCAAATGTGGAGCGTGTCAGAGGTAAAGAGAAAATTCGACAGGAATCCGGCATGTGCTGTAGCTGGCTTTCCCTTCTGGGTTCCACCAGGCACCATCTACCAACCTCTGCCACGTCCTGCAGGAGCTCCTGAGAACCCAGCCCTTGTGACTTACACGGGTCCTTTGTCTCCTCTACTGATAGAGAAGCTTTTCCGGTACGGGGACCTGGATTTTTTCCTCCTCGTATTTCTAATACCTGGCCAGGGACCTGGCACTAAGAGTATTAGATAAATATTTAATTGACTGAATAATAAGTGTGGAATGTGAGCTGAGCTTTGAACCAAGGGCAAGATTTAGGTGAGAAGAGACATGACGTTTGGACTTTCCAAGAACGGACAAGGAACCAACCGATGACTAAAAGCTCCAGGCCAGGCAAGAAACCTTGTGGTCAAAGGCCCCAGTGGAATAATCGAAACTCACTACTGGTCTCACCATTAGTAAAGAAATGCCCAGTCTTTAGAGCAGGTCACCGTTCACCGAGCCTTTTAAACTGTAACACAAGTTACGTTAATTGTCCTAAACCTTTGCTGGGTGTTTTTTGTTGGTTGGTTGGTAAAGATTTTATGTATTTATTTGAGAGAGAAGGAGAGAGAGCATGAGCAGGGGGAGCAGCAGAGGGAGAGGGAGAAGCAGGCTCCAGCAGAGCAGGGAGCCTCAGGCAGGACTCGATCCCAGGACCCTGGGATCATGACCAGAGCTGAAGGCAGACGCTTAACCCACTGAGCCACCCAGGCGCCCCTAAACCTTTGCTGCTTTAATCTCAAAAGCATCTCCTGAGTTCTTATGTCCTGGCTATTTTTCCCTTACCCCTTTTGCTGATTACGTTGGGGAGGCGGCAGGATGAAACCCAGACAAGGAATCCTAATTCAACAATGAATTGAATTGACACTTCATGCAAAAACACAAAAGTCTGGGGTACCTGTGTGTCCAAACGGCCTTGACATCCAGAGCTCCCCGCCCCCCTCCCATTTTAACTGGAAATTCAGCTTTCACAACTCCTAGGATATGACCACACACCTCGCAAATTAACAAGGTCAACAACATCCCTCCATCATGGTGGCTAAATCAGTCTCGCAGATTTTGAAAGCTGTGGTTAGCTGAAAGGCAGATCATGACACGCTCCTCAACCAAGTCGAGAGGGCCCGAGCAGATGACTTGAAAAATAAGGCAAAACACTTATCCTTTGCTCCTCAAGTCACTCTAAATGGGAAAGAAAAAGTTCTTATAGAATTTATCCTGGTAAGTGAAGCTTTCTCTGCACAATCCTACCAGTTACCAGAGCGCCACACTTGCTAGACAGAGACCGGTGGATTTGGAAATGCAACTTCTATGCAGTACCAGCGGGGGCTCGTGCGCCATCATTCATTTCCTCCCCCTCTGCATCTGAATTCTGTGTTCTACTCGCTTCTAATTAAAGAGGAGACTTTACACGTAACATCTTTAGGATGTCAGACCAGTGAAGTCCTTGGAAACTGAAACTATAGACTCTTCCTCACAATCCCACACAAGCTTCCCCAGGAGCTCACAGAGCAGACAAACGAAAGGAGCAAATGAAAAATAAGGAAAGAGTTCTTCAGTCATGGGGAAGGCTCAGCAGACATTTCAGTTTTTGCAAATAATGAGCCACCCCACTTGGAGACACCCAGAAGCCAAAGACATTCTCGATCGCGCCTTCAATTCAGAAATTACGAGTCTGAGCATGAAATGTTAAGATGGGGACAAGACAGTGTCTTCCAGTGACGTATGAAGAGCTACTGAGTACCCAAAAGTACATGTTTTGTCGTTTTTAGCATATGGCTGGCCAATAACAAGTCGCTCTTCAATGCGACAGGAGCAAACATTTATTACGGATTGTGCTGTTGTCCCCGGACTGTCCTCCAAACCTGGCTCCCCCTTTCTCTTCCAAGTTCTGGGCCAGAGGGAGCGTCTGTAGACCACATTACCCAGGCACCCCAGGCCAGCCACCCCTGTGCAGGGTCTGACCACTGTGGGTAACAGGCAAGAAACGTAAGGGCTGTGGGGTGAAGAGTAGGGCTATGGTTTTCCCTCTGCTTCCCACTGGCATCCCAGCAAGTGCTGGACGCGGCTCTCACAGGGCGATGGCCACAGGACACCCTCCCTTTCCCCTCTGTCTCCAGGTTTAGGTACTTGAACCTCCCCTGAATGCTGCCCATATCCCTCTAAGTAGCTCATTTAAGTTTCTTCATTGCAAACCGTTGAGTTAAATTCTGCTGCCCGCTGGGACCCTGTCTGAATGCAGGGCCTTTCAGATGTAGAGTATTTTATATCTACATAAAATTTCCCACCTCCAATATGTAGATCTGGTTTCAGCCCTGAGGACAGTGGGGCTCTGGGAGGTCCAATACCAGCAGGCAGTCACGAAAGAAGTCTACTGGCAGAGCAGGTCTAAGACATCCAAGACCTTAAAAAGCCCTTGAAAGCGTGAGGGAGAAAAACACATCAAGCTTCCAAATTCCCAAGCCACAATTTAGCCTCAAACCACATTATTTATGGTTTGGGATTTTCCCCAGGCCTTAAATGAGCGATCTGGGGCATTGCCCTATACGTGCTTCTCTCCACCAAGACTCCCTGGGACGGGAGCCTGCTGGAGGCTGCGGGGGCCATGAGAAAATCAAAGAGATCGGCCCGGCTCCTTCCTGAGGATCACCCACATTTCTCCTTCCGCTTCTCCCAGAAATCCCTTTCTCCCAGCCTTCAACATCCTTAAGGCTTTTTTATTCTTTGTCATATAAATTAAAAACAGGGTTCCTTTGACAGAAATCCAGGAACCTGGGAAGGGGGTGGATGCAGTTAAAAAGCACTTAAGAGCACCTCCCAGGCTTGTCGGGGTCCCCCAACTACTCCTTTCCAGACAAAAAGCCTCCCTGGATTCCTCTCTCTGTTGGCAGTGCCCAACAGCTTCAAACAGAAAATGCAATTAAAATAAATTCTGATGGGGGAGTGGGGCTAGGGCTGAAGGGGTTAAGTACAAAACACACTCCCCTTAAGGGAATTCAGCTGGGAGTTAGGGTCGTTTCAGAGAAAAAGAATTTGCTAGTATCTCTCTGCTTTTCCCCAGGTCCCTGGGTCTCTCCGGTTTTCACTAGAAATTGAAGAGTAATTTACAGAAGCACCAGCTAGCATCTGACACCTCTCCCGATTTGTTAGCTTTCTGGATGTTGCAACCGAGGGGCAGGCAAATGGCTGGGGAGAGGTGCCCTTGCCCATGCATCCTCGGAGGGAGCCAGGTAGAAGAGTGGTTCAGTAAACAGTATCTGACTAAGGCAAACAGCCAGCTCTCACTTCCTCCTTGCAGAAGGAATGTTGAGTGGAGAGGGCAGCGGGAGGGTATACTCCCATTCGGAAAAGAAAGGGGAAAAAAAAAAAATCACTAGTAAAAAGCAATGGGAGAAACCCGAAGCAGAACTCAGTATGAAACCGAATAAGAAGGCAGTGGGCCAGCCCGCCCCAACCCCCATTCCATTTAAATCAACGTGTTTACTGACTCATTATGAAATACCGAGCAAATCTAGCTTCCAGCACCTCAAGAGACAAGACAATGAGTAAGACAGCCTCAACCCTCAGGCAGCTTTCTTACCAGGAATTACTGCCGTTTTCTATTCTAATAGTAGCAGACAATTCCTGGACAGTCCAACCAACTTCCACGGGCCTCTCTTCTCCCACTAACCGAACACATTCAGGAGCCTGGGACCTCAAGGATAAGCCCACTGAGTCAAGGAAAGCCCCTCGGAAAACCACAGGGTCCTTGCGTAAGTCTTCCCTTTCCGATGGACACCGCACAGGGTCCAACCTGTCACCCCCTGATCAGAAAAGTTTCACCGCCGAAGTCTAAAACCCGAGTCTCTGTTCCACAGCTATACAGGCCAAGAGCTTACAGACTAATCAAGCTTATCTTTTAAGTAGAGATGTCTAAATTAAAAGTAATAAGGACTCGACGACACCGATGGGAGGGAAAAAACAAAACACCAACACTTGATTCATTTATCACATTTAGAACCAGGTTACAGGAAACGAGCCAACCCAAAACCTCAAAAAGAAAAAAAAAAAAAGTTCATCTGAACCTGTCTTGGAGGGTGTACCGATTTTTTTCCTCGTTTACAAGACAAAAACATGTCCGGGAAAAAAGCCCACCTGTCGAGTGTGTGCAGCTATAAAGTCTGCTTGGGGTGAGGGGCGCCTTGGGGCTCAAATGCCCCCCCAGCCCGCACGCCCGCGGGGGCTCGGGAGGAGGGTCCCTGCGCCCCTGCGCCCCCGCCCCCGCCGCGGCCCGGCCGCCCGCGGTTACCTGGTCCAGCGGGATGCCCAGGAGCTCGCTGAGCGGGTGCAGGCAGGTGGAGCCCGTGGTGCGGTACGAGAGGCTGGACGGCCGCTCTGCTGCCATCCTGCATCTTCGGGAGGCGGCTGCCCCGGCCCCAGCCCGCGCCAGCCCGCTCGCCGTCCCCCAGCCCGAGCGCTCGCGGGCGGCTGCCCCAGGCACACGCGACCGCCTCCCTCGCCGGGACCGAGCGACCAGGCCGGGGGCCGCGACGCGCGCAAACTCCCGGGGCGCAAACTTGGCGTTGGCGCGGCGGCCGCGGGCGCGGGAGGAGGGCCGCGGCCCCGCGCGCTCCGCTTCCCGCTGCCCTCCTCCTCTCGCCGCTCATTGGCTCGGCCGCCCCCGGACGGCCCCGGGAGGAGGGACGGAGGGAGGAAAAGTGGGGAAGCGGAGCCCGGCCCCGCGCGCCACCCGGCCCGCCCAGCCCGGCCCGAACCCCGGGCGACCGGGAGAGCGAAAGCGACGCCAGCGGGCGCCGTGGCCTCGCCCTGCGGCTGCTGGCGGCCAGCCCCGGGGGCGGGAAGCGCCGGTCCCCTTCTTCCTCCCGAGCTCGCCGGCCTGCCTCCCCGCCCCGCGAGGCCACCTCCACCCGGCCACCCGGGCGGGCGCCTTTCCCCGGGGCCCCACCCCGTTTGGGTCTGGCTGCAGTCTCGGCGCCCCCCTTCCCTGTCCCCGCGCCTGCTAGCATTTCCTGCGCTTTCCTTTCGAGGTTTCTCCCCTGCAGTCCTTGCTGCAGAGGGTTAACCCACCCGCTCCTGGGAGCCCAGGGAGCCCCCTCCCCCCGGGCTGTTAGCCAGCACCCTGGCACCCAGACTCCCTCGGTTCACGTTCCTCAGCGCAAGACAGAGTTGCCTGCACCCTGCTCTGGGTCACACCAGCAAATGCAGAGGACTGCTCGCGTCTGATCATTCCCTCCCGTCCCTTTGGATTGAGAATTACTTGACCTCTGTAAGAAACGGTGTTTCTATTATGTGCATTCTGATACATTATTTCGTGCACAGGCTCTCAAAAGGGAGACACTTCCTCTCTGTCCCCAGACGGAGACAAATGTATCACTGGCACTGGGAAAACTGTTTAGGTTGATTAATGGGTTTCGAGAGTCATGAAAGTCTTGAAGATTCTTCCCAGGAATTGCCGTGAGCCAGCTGATGAAGACAGTTTTCAGGAAGGCAGGGCTCTGAGCTGATGGGTAGAAAACCAGGGAGCTGATGCGAACCCCCAGGATTTACGGGAAAATGAAGCCTGAAGCTTTTGCATCAACGGTTTATGTGGGAGTTGTTGCTGAGCCAAGGAGAATCCAAACAGGTGGACCGTGACATTCAGGCAGACCTTCTACTGTTATCCATGTGGCCTCGAACTTCAGATGCACCTACAGCCCTGCGGGACAGTGGTGGCAACTTCCCCTCCACAGCTCAACCCCCAGTCTTGCCTTCGGGAGGAGTTCATCACCAACAAGCTTGCCAGGCCTGAGTTTCTCAGCCTATGTGCCCCCACCGGGGACCAAAAAAAAAAAAAAAAAAGTCCCTACCCCCACTCCCTGTCCCCATGGAGATGACAATCTCTGCTCTACTCTCACCAAACCCACATTCACACTCGCACAGGCATATGACGGCCAATCAACGAGGCTAGACAGGCTCATTAGATGACACACAGTTCTGGAAACCGACCAGAACGGAAGCACCCTTCCTCTTACCCTGAGCAGGATGACAGCTGAAATGAGGTGTCTGAGGGCAGAAGGGGCTTGAAAGGACTGCTTAAAAAAAAAAAAAAAAAAAAAAAAATCCTGTCGCCTGGGTGGTGCAGCTGGTTAAGCATGGTACTCTTGGTTTCAGCTCAGGTCCTGATCTCAAGGTCATGACCTCGAGGTGGTGAGATAGAGGCTTACATCAAGCTCTACACTCAGTCTGAGTCTGCTTGGGACTTTCTCTCCCTCTCCCTCGGCCCCTCCACTCCACACAGGCTCTCTCGCTCTCTCTCTCAAATAAATAAATAAATATTTTTAAAAATCAGCACTTAGATGTGGAACTCCCAGAAAGGAAAAGTAGGCCAGTTTGGATAGTACTCATGCCGAACGTCCTCAGAACCCTGGTAATCTTCTACAAACAGATCTGTGCCCTCCAGACTCCCCAAAACGGTCTTCACATTGCCACAGATGTGAAAAGAGAAGAGTAGCCCTCTAGAGCTGTTCTTCTGCTCAACAAAACAAGTTCCAATCTAGTTTAAAATATTCGCTTAAAAATGTGGTAACTATGCTTAGATCTCGAGAGCAAAACGTCACAGGACTCAAATCTCACTGGCTCTGTTCTATTGATACAGTGGTACAATTAATGCTGAAAGAGCTAGCAGATGGTACAGTATCAAGCGAACGGAACAGTTCTGCTGGAGAGTAATTACACAGGCTCCTACAGGATGGGCTCTGATTCGAAGAGTAGAAGAGCTCGGCCAGGGGCACGTCACTCTCTTTTCCTTCCCGTCTATCTCTGTTCACGTCCTATGTCAACTGTAGATTCATCATAGTGACTATTACATATTAGCTATAACTTTACAGAAATTGTTTCCATAGCCCATGTTACTATACTCTCTATTTTACAAGTGAGAAAACTGGAATTTACAAAGTTAAGTACCATGGTTGGTTTAGGGATGCTAAGCAAAACTAGCAAAACTACGTCTGATTCCAGAGCCTCGGCACTTGGTCCTAATGCTGCCTTGTGTCCTTTTTTTTTTTTTTTTTAAGATTTTACTTATTTATTTGACAGAGATCACAAGTAGGCAGAGAAAGAGAGAGAGAGAGGAGGAAGCAGGTTCCCTGCTAAGGAGTGAGCCCAATGTGGGGCTTGATCCCAGGACCCTGGGATCATGACCTGAGCTGAAGGCACAGGCTTTAACCCACTGAGCCACCCAGGCACCCCTGCCTTGTGTCCTTTAAAACCAAGCATTTCTCTATCAGGAGGC